>NW_027422022.1:0-364320 GCF_037893015.1 Macrotis lagotis
AACAAAGTTACCAGAAAAAAAATGTACCACTATTACCAAAGATGACAGTGTCACTGATAGCACACAGTTTCGAAAGGGAGATCCAACTCCAGGGAGCCATTTTATTTAGGAAACAATTATATTGAAAGACAAGATGGATATAGATTAATCAAAATAAGATCTTTAAAATTCATTGTCACAATTCCAAATTACTATCTCTGCTTAATTTAATTTGATGTAAAAATTGCCTTTGGAATATTGTCTATGCACAAGATATGAAACACTTTCCATGTCCAAAAACCAAAATATAAAAGTTTAGGCCAGCAAGCTGCCTGAAATTTCTTTGGTTGGCTTTTGTTCCAAAATTCAACTTCTAAGGTACCATTTCACTAATTAGGAATTGAATACTTTGAGATTCTAATAGCCAAGATTTACCAAACAATTTAAGGTTCGCAAAGTACTTTAAAAATAATTTCTTTTGATTTCTTTTTAATTTTTATCTAAGGCAATGGGGTTAAGTGACTTGTCAAGCGTCACACAGCTATGCAATTTATAAGTATCTGAGGGTGGATTTGAACTCAGGTCCTCCTGACTCCAGGGTCAGTATCCTTGCTTCCCTCCCCCCACCCCCCACAGAAGGTAGTCTGTTAGTCTTTACATTGTTTTCCATGGTATACATTAATCTAAGTTGAATGTGTTGAATGTGATAAGAGAGAAATCATATCGTTAAGGAACAAAAATAAAGTAGAAGAGATAGCAAACTTACATAATAAGATAGCAGCCCCCCCCCCCCCCAAACTGAAGGTAATAGTCTTTGGTCTTTGTTCAAATTCCACAATTTTTTCTGTGGATACAGATGGTATTCTTCATCGCAGATAGCCCCAAATTGCCCCTGGTTGTTGCACTGATGGAATGAACAAGTCCATCAAGGTTGATCATCACCCCCATGTTGCTGTTAGGGTGTACAGTGTTCTTCTGGTTCTGCTCATCTCACTCAGCCTCAGTTCATGCAAATCCCTCCAGGCTTCTCTGAATTCCCATCCCTCCTGGTTTCTAATAGAACAACAATGTTGCATGACATACATATACCACAGTTTCTTAAAGCTATTCCCCAATTGAAGGACATTCCCCACTTGAATAGAGGAAACAAATTTATTTGTTTGTTTATTCTTATTTTGTACAAATGATGTATTTTATACATTACTAAAATATTCTCATTTAAGAGTAAATATATTCCCCCCTCTCCCCCCAAAATATAGCCCCTTGTGAACAATAAAGTAAAGATAAAAAATTAAAATTAAAATTGAAAAAATAATAATAATAGTAGGTGTAGCCAGGTGGTGCAGTGGATGGAGCACTGGCCCTGGAGTCAGGAGTACCTGGGTTCAGATCCAGTCTTAGACACTTGATAATTAACTAGCTGTGTGGCCTTGGACAAGCCACTTAACCCCATTTGCCTTGCAAAAAAAAAAAACCTTAAAAAAAACAAGTAGATGTTCCTGAGGGTGGCAGTCATCTCTAATTGGTTAACAATGATTGAGAAGAATGAATAACAGTGAGAGATGGACCTAATTCTGTTATTGATGTTGATTTTCCTTCTTTTTCTGGAACAATATCCAAAGCCACAGAACTGCATCAAAGACCTCCAGAAGAAATGTACCTTGTGAGAAAGAATTAAGTGCTTTGTTTTTCACAAAGATGAAAGAGGATACTGCAGGAATCTAACAGATATCTGTGAGAATAATACATCTCAAAAGCCAGGGTGTGTGGTTCCTGTTGATCCAAAAGATGCAAAGTTGCTTACAGGAAGAGGAAGTGCAAAGGTGATTAGACCAAAGGAAACGTGATTAAAGAAAAAAAACTTTGATCATTTAGTGAGCTAAAAGAAGCCGCCTAGCCAGGCATCAATTTGCATTACTGGGGGAGGCCAAAAACTAGCTTCAGCTAGTCAGGGGGTTGATTTATGGTCTATGTCCTCTTTCTTTGTGCCTGCTCAAGGAGATTCATGTATTTTACTGTTTACTATCCTGTGCTCAATAGTATAATGATCAGGTTGGGGAAACCAATAATAGGGGTAAATGCAACAATTATATTGTGACCCAGCCAATGATTGGTAGGAAAGGGAGGAAGAAGCCTTTCAAACTCTATATAAGATTGGACATTGTCATAATTCAGGGCCTTCTTTAGTTAGGAAAGAAGGTCCTTTTTTGCAAAGAAGAATTAATAAAAGCCATTTTAATCACTTTGGACTGAGTATTTATTATTATGACCTATTGATAACAACCTGAATATTATTTTGTTATTTTGTACTTCTTTTCAGTGTGATCTATAAAATCAAAGGGGACTACCCTATTCTGATCACTATAGTTTGCCCTTTTTTTTAAGGTTTTTACTAGGCAAGGGGTTAAGTGGCTTGCCCAAGGCCACACAGCTAGGTAATTATTAAGTATCTGAGACCAGATTTGAACCCAGGTACTCCTGACTCCAGGGCCATTGCTTTATCCACTGTGCACCTAGCCACCCCAATAGTTTGCTTTTTTGATACTGTAAATGTATCACCCCATTTTGTGGACTCATATGGATGTCTTTCATTATGTCATTCACCCACAGGGTTTTGATAAGATCCCAGAGAAAAAAACTGAAATGTCTTAATTTTCTATCTATTGTGTGTATTAACTGTACATTTTTAGGTTTTCATAATTTTAGGGTTAACTTTTTTTGTCATTTATTTTAATATAGACACATGTCTTGGAAAAAGAATTTTCCTCCTGATGGCTCTATGAGAATGGATCCCAGAGCTAGGACATACTTTTGAGCCTGGAAAGAATAGAGTGGACTTGTGAAAAATGGAATCTGCCACCCTTCAACTCAATTGCTCTAGTTTTGAACCTTGGTTTTGGTCAAAGAAATATTTCTAGGATTTGACCTCTGCTTACTGAAATTTTTGCCTTAGTGAGAATTTTGTCTGGTTAAGGTCTCTGGATAGCCCCTGGTTTTCTGGTGCACCCCTCTGAGTTGTTTCTGATGCTCCCTGATAGTAATTGTTTGTGAGTAGGCTTCTGAGAACCCCAGTGTGAGAGAAACATGAGTTCCCCTGTTTTTTTAATCTGTTAAATTGTTTAGTTGAACCTTGGGACCTTCTAGTGTGAGAGCAAAGTGCGTTTTCCCCTTGTCTCATGCTCCTCTAATGTGTGAATTTTCTTTCAGTGTTCTCAGATGCTGTTTATGTGTTTTATAGTTTTTTGTTTAAATTGTGTGTTCTTTGTTTTAAAGGTAGAATCAAAATTTCTGCTGTTCCTTTCTGGCCTGCTGGCTGTCCTGTCTCTGTGTCCTGATTGGCCCATCCTGCTCTCTCTCTTCTCACTTCCTTCCCCTGCCACAAGAGCATGTTGTTGCCTTCCCTCTCCCCTTCTCTCTGTTTCTCAGTCAGAAAATATGGGAAATTAGATTTTTTTCCAAAAAAACTCATGGTTTGGTGCCAAAGGACAGACCTTTCTGAAAATTGTGTGTTGTATGAGAGACAAAAGTCTGTTCTCTTACTCCTAATCTTTTAAACTCTTCTCTGGCAGCCCTGCTATCCAGTATTGAGAAATTTCATTCTTCCATTTTCTCATTCTCTTTGTCTTCATTGGCTATTTCCAAAGGCCTTTTTATGTTTTTCTGTGTCTTTTTCTGCTAATTTAATTCTTCAGACTGGGACTATATGAGTGAGGGAAAAAATGAAAAGAAAAAGTTGGTTTTAATATAAATTGAGTTTTAAAATGTAACATTTGAATTGAAATGCTGTGAAAATTTTCTATAAATTATGTTTCCTACATTATAAATATAAAATAAATTATCTTTTCTTTTAATTCTTAGAAAATATCTTGTTCCTTATCATAAAATGGATAAAATAACTTGAAAATATTTTGCTATTAGAGTTGTAAATAATTTAAAAAGTAAAACATATTTAAGAGAATTTAGTTGATGTTTTTATCTATTAAGGGATATTGTTGAACTCAAAGAATGAGATTGAGACCAGAATTTGATAAGTTTGGAGATCTTTATTTCCTGGGAATGCCTGGGGATGAAGAATACCCAAATTAGACAGTACCTGAGTGTTCAGGGGATAGGATTTTTATAGTGTTTCTTTTGAGGGGGGGCTACTGAGAGCAAGCAGGATACAGAAGCAAAGACAGCAGTTAGATATATTGTCTTGTCATACTAATACAAACATATGTAAACATATGGCTCAGTCTAGATAGGGGGCTAGACAGAGTAGGAAAAGGGTCAGGGTCTCTGTGTTATGTCTGAACATATTTCCTGAGACAGAGGGAGTCACATATTCACAGGCTTCCCACAAGTTTCAGGGAGTGAAATTTACTGTCTTATGGTTCCAGTCACATCTAGGGAAGGGGAAGCAGTCCTGAGAGGAAGCAGGCATTTTACAGATACAGCAAGATAATTAGGTTAACAAGGGGCCTTTCAGAATCTCAGTCAAATTTATGGTATATCTGTGACCCTCAGAGTCAAGCATTTGGGTCCTGTCACATTATTTTCAGACCCAAAGGTGCCTAGCCAAATTTATATTTCTTAGGAATTTCTCAGGGCCCAGAAGGATATCAAGGACTCCTTTCTATACAGGAATTTCACAAACATTGATATTGTACTTCAATATCTAAGATGTAACAAAGGAAAAAAAATACTGTGATAGACAAGTTTTAAAATTATTCTTATTTGTCTATAAGAGTAAGATCTGTTTATAACCATATGTACTAAAACATAAAAAGGAATGTTTATTAGAAAGAATAAATAGGGGGCGGAGCCAAGATGGTGACAAGAAGGGATCGAGTCTTAGGAGCTCTCTGATAAAATTCATCAGCTAAGGACTCTAACTAAACTTTCGAGAGACAGAACCCACAAAGGGACCCAGTGAGGCAGTTCTCCTACTCAAGGTAACCTGGAAAAGAGCAGAAAGGCCCTGCTCACCAAGGTCGGAGAGGCGGCCACCAGAGGGGTAGCCCACAAGAGCCAAAGAACCTCAGCCTCCCAGAGGCAGCCCCAGGGCGCTGGGGGTCTCAGCTCACAGCAGCAGGGGAGTCTCCTGAGCTGCACCCCGAGGAACACCGGGCACAAAGTGGGGGAACAGCAGGGGACCTCTGCCAGAGCACGTGGAGCCCAGCCCTCAGGGCACACAGCAAACAGCATCATCTTCCCCCAGCCCTGATCCAGGAAACAGAAGCAGGCAGAGCCAGTAAGCAGGAGTCCCCAGGGCATGAGCCTATTGAGCTGAGGGTGGGGAGTGAAGAGAGACTGCCTAGCTCTGTCCTTTGCCCCTGAAAAAGGACTCTGGGGCTCTGACCACATTCAGATCCTGACCACAGTCTAGGACCCCCCATAGAACAGCAGCCCCCCCCCCACATCAGCCCCTTGGCAGAGTGGGGCGCTTATGCTCATTCACAGACCAGGAGGGAGGACAGAACCTCACACACTGAGACCCTTGTGGGAGTGTCCCAAAAGCTCAAGAAACACCCCAAACCAGGCCCAGGCTGGGAAAATGAGCAAGCAGAGAAACAAGAAGAAGACTATTGAGAAATATTTTGCAAATGAGCCCAAGAAGGACCAAAATACTCAGTCTGAAGATGAGGAAGCAAAAGCTCCTGCATCTAAAGACTCCAAGAAAAACAGAAATTGGGCTCAGGCTGTGATAGAGCTCAAAAAAGACTTTGAAAATCAAATGAGGGAGTTGGAAGAAAAACTGGGAAAAGAAAGGAGAGAGATGCAGGAAAAACATGAAAATGAAGTCAGCAACTTAGTCAAGGAAATCCAAAAAAATGCTGAAGAAAATAGCATGCTAAAAATCAGCTTAGGTCAAATGGATAGAACAGTTCAAAAAGTTATTGAGGAGAAGAATGCTTTAAAAAGCAAAATTGGCCAGATGGATAAAGACATAAGAAAACTCTCTGAGGAGAACAAATCCTTCAGACAAAGAATAGAATTCAGGGAGACTGATGAATTTAACAGAAATCAGGAATCAATACTTCAAAACCAAAAAAATGAAAAATTAGAAGAAAATGTGAAATATCTCATTGAAAAAACAACTGATATGGAAAACAGACTTAGGAAAGATAATTTGAAAATTATTGGAATACCTGAAAGTCATGATCAGGAAAAGAGCCTTGACATCATTTTCAAAGAATTACTACAGGAAAATTGCCTTGATATTCTAGAAGCAGAGGGCAAAATAGAAATGGAGTGAATCCACCGATCCCCCAGAGAAAGAGATCCCAAAAAACCAACCCCTAGGAATATTATAGCCAAGTTCCAGAACTCCCAAGTCAAAGAGAAAACATTACAAGCAGCCAGAAGGACACAGTTCAAATATCGTGAAGCTGCAGTCAGGATCACACAGGATGGCCTGCCTGGGGCCACATAGCGGGGTGATTTTTGGGTGTCTGGGGCCGGATTTGGACCCAGGTGCTCCTGGCTCAAGGGCCAATGCTCTGTCTGTCACCCAGCCACCCCTACTATTATTACTATTTTATTTTGTTTTGGGTCTTTTTTTCTTTCTTTCTTTCTTTCTTTTTTTTTTTTTTTTTTGGTTTTTGCAGGGCAGTGGGGATCGGGTGGCTTGCATGTCACACGGCTGGGTGATTGTTGGGTTTGTGAGGCTGGATGTGGACTTGGGTGCTCATGGCTGCAGGGCTGTTGTTTCGTCCATTGTGCCACCTGGCCCTACCTACAATTATTACTATTATTATTTTTTTATTTTAATTTTTTTCCTCTCCCCTTTACTTTTTTCGCCCAAACAAGTCTATCTATATTCATGGGGGAGGAGGAGGGGTATTTTTTTACTTGTAAAGAAGAATATTTTATTAATGTAAAAAAAAAACATTTGTACAAAAAGAGAATAAAAAAATAAATTAACAAGTTGCTAAAATAAACAAAGAATAAATAGCCTGAAATATGGTTAAGCAGCACATAAAAAATAAAAAAGGGAAATTTATAAAATGGATTTTGAAAGACTTTGGGAAAGGGTTAAAAGGGAAAAAATAGGTATAAAAATTTTGTATATTTTTAAAACCATAAAAGGTATGTTTAACATAAAATGTGGCTTTAAGCATATCAAAGTATGAACAAGTTTAAAGAATTTACATGAGAATTGTAAATCAAAAGTTAAGTCATTTTTCCCTACTGGAATTATGGAATCTAGATTTTAACTGAATCAAGTTGTGGGAATAATTGTGATAATCGAGTTAAAATTATACTCCTAACAGCAAACTTCTACTTTAGCAAAATCTCAATCAGTAAATTGTATAGGAAATAATAAACCCCAGAAATATTGAATGCTTATAAAAAGTATAATTCAGAATGCTAAAACTGAAGCTGTGTATATAAATCTAGGTATAATATTAGTGTATCCTGGTCTCAGACTAACTAAAGCAAATGGACAAAAATGTGAATCTCCCTTTTATTCTTTTTTAATTTTGGTTGGGTTTTTTTTTTGTTTGTTTTTTTTGCAATGCAATGGGGTTAAGTGGCTTGCTCAAGGCCACACAGCTAGGTAATTATTAAGTGTCTGAGGTCAGATTTGAACTCAGGTACTCCTGACTCCAGGGCTGGTGCTCTATCCATTGCGCCACCTAGCCGCCCCCTTTTATTCATTAAACAATTTTTAAAATTGGTTTTTGAATTTTACAATTTTTTACCCAATCTCGTTTCCCTCACCCACTCCCACAGATGGTAGTCTGATAGTCTTTGGATTGTTTCCATGCTATACACTGTACAAAATTGAATGTGTTGTGAGAGAAATCATATCCTTAAGGAAAAATTAAAATATAAGAGATAGTAAAATTTCATAATGATATACATTTTTTTCAAAAAAATTAAAGTTAATAGTCTTTGATCTTTGTTTAAACTCCACAATTCTTTCTTTGGATACAGTTGGTATTCTCCATGGCAGATACTCTTAAAATTGTCCCTGATTTTTGGACTAATGAAATGAGCAAGGCCATTGAGGTTGATCATCGCCCCCATGTTGTTGTTAGAGTATACAGTGTTCTGGTTCTGCTCATCTCTGCTCATCTTGCTCAGCATCAGTTCATGCATATCCTTCCAGGCTTCTCTGAATTCCCATTCCTCCTGATTTCTAATGGAATAATAGTGTTCTATAACACACATGTACCACCATTTGTTCAGCCATTCCCCAATTGAGGGACATTCACTCAATATCGAATTCTTTGCCACCACAAACAGGGCTGCTATGAATATTTTTGTACAAGTGATTTTTTTACCCTTTTTCATGATGTCTTCAGGGTATAGCCTAGGTCAAATCCTGAGGATTTGGAGCCAGCTTTTGTCCTCCCCCTGGGTAAAGAGATTTAAAGTGGGTGAGGGAAACTCATTCAGTTCAGTGCTTTGTTAGGGTCAATTTCTTTGTCTTCCCTTCTGATTTACTGCAACGTGCCTTCACATATGAGGCATGAGGCACAATAGTCACAGACAGACCCCAATTTTTGCAATGTGTGTGTAAATACATTAGGAGAATTATAAGTTATCTTTACTTTAGGTTATTTTTCTGTAAGGAGAAAACAAAGACTCATATTTTTAGCTCACCTAGCTATAGTATTTGACATGAAAGCAATTGTTATGTGAATGTTAGTTTTTTTTTTTTTTATTTTGGGATGATTTGTGTAAGATAACGTGAAAACACACAACTAAATTAAGGAGTTTTCATGTTTTTTAAAATTACAATTTTGATTACGATATTGGGATGTTCCTAAATATTCTAATGTTAGGAAATATTGGTCAATAGTTATATCAGCTATGATTGTTAGTATGGATAAAAGCTCTTATAAATTAAATATTTGGCAGTTTAAAATTATGCTGTTAACAACAAATAGAAATGAATGAATTAAAAAATTTTTGAATAAATTAAATTTCTCATATATTTTCTTTTTGCTTATTTTAACCAAAGTGCTTTGGTTACAACTGAAGAATTTCATCAGATTGTTAAATGAAGTACAAAGAAAATCTTGTAAATCCTAAAGAAAGGGATTTTTAGAACCATCTTTTTTTTGGCAAAGCAATGTTAAGTGACTTGCCCAAGGTCACACAGATAATTCTTAAGTGTCTGAGAACTGATTTGAATTCAGGTCCTTCTGACTCCAGGGCTGGTGCTCTGTCCACTGCACAAGCTAGCTGCTCCTTAAAAATTGTTGTTATTTGTATAAGCCCAAAAAGTTTTCAAAGCTAATTTATGACAATAATGTAATGATACTTTTTATAGTTTCATAGAAAATTTCTATTCTTAGAAGATAGAAGGTTGCCATCATAATACTAAAGAAGTTAGCCATTAGAGTATTATTAAAAGCATTTAAAATTACTGTAATAATCTCATTTTAAAAAAGTTTTTGCTGTTTTGATCTCAAATTGTTGCCATTCCATGGTTTAAGCAAGAGTTTCTTCAGTGTTTTGAAATTATCATATGTATAAGATTAAATTTCTAAAAAATCTCATTTTCTTTTTGAGATTGATATGAGTATATTTGGGTAAAGGTGAAAAAACTTATTAAACAAAATGTAAAATTAAGATAAGGTTGAAGTTAAGAAAATTTTTTTGTTGCTTTGTTTGTTTTAAGAAAACCAAATTTCCGCATGGAAAATGTTAAGTGAAGGGTAGTAATTCATATGTCTTCTTATTTGGAATTATGCATTTGATGTTGTTTATTACATCTGGAATTTTGAAGGCCTGTAGAAGTGTATACAAATTATTTGATAGTCACCTAAAATACTCTAATTGTTTTAAAAACAATTCTGGAAGTAATGATATGTTGGCTATTTTTTTAATTAGAATATGGAGATAACAACTTATTAATCGTGAAAATTATTTTTTTATAGAATCTGTTTCTATATGCAGTCTGGGATTATTGAATTTATACATCCCAAATCTTTTGTTGTTGTTTTTGAAGCAAAATCACATATGCAACATGGTAATAATTTGTGTTTTTCTGGGCTAATTTCTTGCTGTTGCAAATATGAAGTTATAATCAAAGTTTGAACCCTTGTGAAGTAAGCTCACATGAAGTTCTGATTTTTTTGGAAATTATTATTTAGGATCTTATGTGATTGTTTAAGTGATATTATTCAGGAGTGATTGGTGAAAGAAATACGGTTGATGTCAGCAACCCGACAGCGTTTTGATTATGTACTCTTTAGGTGAAATGTTTATTGGGAAAGACTGGAAAGGCAACTTTTTAGCTCACTCTAAGGTTGAATTTTCCTAACTTGATTTCCCCAAGCAATATTTTGAAATGTTTCACCTGGCAGATTTAAAATGTCACTTAAGGTATTTGGATATCTACATGATCTCTGCATGGAAACTGAAATAAAATAAATAAAGGAATTTTTCTTTCTTATGACCCTGATCTTTATGGTTAATTGCTATAACCATGTCATGATCAATATTAAAATCAGTATAGAATTTATGTCATGTTTCCCTATAGTTATCTAAATTCTTAATAGGCAAGTGAGCTAGTATATGTGACATTCGTTGTCAACTAAATGATGTTCCTACAGTAATTAAGTTCCTTTAATTATTTTTTCAAAAGGCTAAGGTAATAGATAAGGAAATATTATAAATGTTTTTGTGACATCAGGATATGGTTTTCATAGCTATCTCAAATGCTGTTTTCATGAAAGGAACGTTAATCAACTAAGTATATAAGAAGAATGACCTTGTCTATCTTTAAAATATTATAAAGAGAAATACATTTACAGATAAGGATTTTATTCATTTTTTAGGGTTTTGCAAGGCAATGGGGTTAAGTGGCTTGCCCAAAGCCACACAGCTAGGTAATTATTAAGTGTCTGAGGTCGTATTTGAACTCAGGTCCTCCTGACTCCAGGGCCGGTTCTCTATCCACCTACCTGCCCCAATTTTATTTCTTTTTAAACATCAGCAAAAAGTTAAATCTATTCCTTGTAAATCATTACTTGATTCTAAAGTGATTATCAAGTGTATAAATTACAAGTTCAAGTTAATTTGTAAATCTTTAATGAATTCACTTTTGTAGTAGAATTCTTATTTTTATAGAAGTTTATTTTATTAAGTGGAATAGCACCCTCCAAATGATGGAAATAAAAAAATCTAAGTATAAAACTAGGATTTTAAATGCTATTTGGAACTGAATTTTCTATATATATTTATCAATTTGATAATGAGCAAGTCAAATTGTAAATTGTCGATTTAAGAAGTTCCATAGTTTTATTTTCTAATGATGGAAATATGAGTTTTAACTTATTTAAAATTTGTGTTAAGGTGCCTTTTACTAGAAAGGAAGATTTCTGCAAATAACCTGGCTTTAAGAGGACCTCAAGAATAACATCCAAAGAAACAGAATTGCATCAGAAGGTTTCAGAAGACAGGGACCTGAATTTTCCTTTAATATTTTGTGTTTCTTTTCTGTGCAGTTTATATAATAGAGCAATCTCAGTAATTCAACATTATCAATGCATTGCTCTCTTTAATGTCCTGTTATGGACATTATATTGCCAACCCATATTTCCTGGCAAAGTTATTCTTCCTCCAATATGCCCATAATCTCCCTAATTGTTAATTTAGTTGTTCTATGGTTGAGACAAATATCACCTTTGATCAAAATGGAGGAATGTCAAAGTATTATATTTCTTTAATCTTATAATTCTGATCAGAATTGGTTTCTGAGCTCTAATTAGGGTTTGTAAATTAGAATATTAACCTCTGCCCTCCTCAAGGTCTGTTCTCTTCCCTCCCTCCCCCAGTTACATGCAAAAACAAATTTCAACATTTAGTTCCAAAACCTCATCTGAAAATTTTTCATATTTCTTGATTATTTATCAGTTGGGGAATGGTTCTTATTTTTTTTTTTATAAATGACTCAGTTCTCTTTGTTTGAGAAATGAGGCCTTGATCAGAGAAACTTGTTTCAATATTTTATTCCCACAGTGCTATTGCTAGCTTTATTTTGCTTCTTACTATTCTCCCATACCCATTTATTCTATTCTAGCTCTCCTTGCACCTTGTCCCTCCTCAAACTCAAAAGTGTATTCTATCTGACTACCCCCCCTTCTCCCATCCCTTTCCTCTCCTATTTTCCTTTAGGGTAAGATAGATTTCTATACCAAATTAAGTATGTATGCTATTCCCTCTGTGAGTCAATCCCGATGAGATTAGGGTTCACTCACCCTCCCCACACTTCCCTCTTTCTTCTATTACACTGCAAAAATTTCTTGCCTCTTTGATGTAAAATAACTCATTCTACCTCTCCTTTCCCTTTATCTCAGGCAAGTAGGTGGCACAGTGGATAGATCAGCAGTCTTGGAGTCAGGAGGAGTTAAAATCCAGTCTCAGACATTTGTCACTAACTAGCTGTGTGATTTTGGGCAAGTCATTTAACACTGATTGCCTTGCATTTAGGGCCATCTTCAGTCATCCTGATTCATGTCTGGCCACTGGACCCAGATGACTCCGGAGGAAAAAGTGGGGCTGGTGACTTAACACAGCACCCGTTCACTCAAATCCAATTCATGTCCTTATCATGACATCACCTCTCTGATGTCATGGTCCCCTTTGAGAATGAAGGACAAAAAACACATCATCCCTTTCTTCCAGTATATTCCTTTGACCACCATTAACTCATTTTGTAAAAAAATTATTATACTTTCAAATTCAACTCTCACCTGTGCATTGTCTATAGATATGCTCCTTTTAACTGCCTTAATAAATGAGAAAGCTTGTATGAGTTTTAGTGTTATCTTCCCCTGCAGGAATATAAACAGTTCAATATTATTAAGTCCCTTATAATTTCCCTTCTTGTTTACTTTTTTATGATTTATTTGAGTCTTGTATTTGAAAATCGAATTTTCTGTTCAACTCAGGAAAGTTTGAAAGTTGTCTATTTCATTGAATGTCCATTTCTTCCCCTGTATTAGGGGCGGCTCTGGACTGGGGCCCCCTGAGAGGAACGTTGAGATGCCCAGAGGTCAGAACCTGCCTTCGGGTACTGGGATGGCCTCGGTATGGGCTGGCTCCACCCTCAGGGGGAACTCAGGAGGAGCAAGACCACCTACTAGGAGGAGTTAGGTCTGGGGATAAAAGGGATAGTACAGAAAGGCTCGGGGGGATTCTTAGTAACATCAATAAAGAAGTGAACCTCTCCTCGGGTGCTCTGCCTGGTTTGTTCTCCCCTCCCCCACCCCGGGTGGGGAGCCAGGGACGTCTGAAGACCCTGGATTAGGGTAAGTAGAGGGCGGTGGCAGGAGGGTCAGACAGACCCCTCCTGCAACAGTTGGTGCCCACACGGTGGGGCCGTTAAAATTTGACCGCCTGTCCCCCTTGAGCAGGCTCAAGAGGGACTGTCAGGCAGCCTCAGGTACTAGGGTACCTGGGATGATGGGACAGGGTAGAAGCTTACCCTTAATAGAGCCCGAGGAGAAAGGAGTTCTAACCTGCCAGCTTTACAAGCTGTGCAAGCGCAGTGGGATAAAGATACATCTTAAGACCTGCAGGCGCTTTATAGATAAAATATGGGACATTAGCCCATGGCTCCAACACTCAGGCATAGACCTGGAAAGGTGGCGGGTAGTAGGACAACAGATGGCTTCTTATCAGGAGTCGTGCCCCGGGGTCTTAATGCCTGAGGATTTTACTATCTATGGAGCAGTAGGAGCGATCCTGTGTCCCCAACACCAAGCCCCTCCGTTAAAAAAGGGACAGTGAGAATCAGGTGGGATCCTCTTTGTTAGGCTCCTCCCATGATGAGAGTGGTGAAGGGGAAGCTCCTCCGTTGTACCCATGGGATGATCTCCATGGGATGGCTAAGGGGTCCCCCAGGGAGAGTGCTAAGGGGGTAGAGGGGCCTGGGATACACACAGCAGAAAGGATAAAGAAAGTGCAGAAATGGCGTACAACGGAAGTAGAGGAGGTGCCTACGTGGCACAGTAAAAAATCAAAAGAGGAGGTGCCTACGTGGCACAGTAAAAAATTAAAAGAGGACGTGCCTAAGTGGCGCGGTAAAAATTCTAAAGAAGAACTGAGGGCGGGGTATTTTTCTCCCTCATCTCAAGGAGAGGAGCCAAGGGCGGGGTATTTTTCTCCCTCATCTCAAGGACAGGAACTGAGGGCGAGATATTTTTCCCCCTCATCTCAAGGAGAGGAACTGAGGGCGGGACATTTTTCTCCCTTATCTCAAGGTCCGGAGAACACTGCTCTCCCTATGGCAATAGCTTCTTTGTCCCTAGGAGGTTCATCCTCCTTTCAATACAGAAAAAAGGGGCAACAGAGAAAACAGGGAGTTCTGGCTGCCAGTATAGCACAAGCAGCTGCTGGAGGGGAAGACATAGATTGGGAGGACTGGGGGTTGTACCCGATTTTAATAGAAAATGCGGGAAGTTATGATGAAAAGAGGGATCATCGCCCGGTGCCTTTCAAATTAATAAAAGAACTAAAGGAGGCAGTATCTAAATATGGCCCTTCAGCCCCTTATATAAGAAAGTTGATTACAATGCCTCAGCAGGCTTCCCGTGGACCCCATTTGATTACAATGAGGTGATGGGAGCAGTTTTAGATCCATCTATGAATCTCGCATTTCAGGCTGCAGTAAGGAGAGGTGCTTTGCAATATATAAAGCAGCATGACATTGCAAATGAAGAAGATGCTATACATATGATCACTGGAACTGGGCCCTATGCAGCTTTGGACGCCCAGATAACCTATGATCGAGGGGTCTTGCAGGCAGTGGCTACTTGCCATGAGGAAGCTTTAGATAAGTTAGGTGCTATGAGTGGACGAGGCACTGCAAAATTAGTGGGACTGAAGCAAAGGCCCTCTCAAACTCCTATACAGTTCATTAATGAAGTACAGGAAACAGTAAGGAGAGTTATGGGCACAGGGCCAGGCACTGATGTGCTTACATATCAACTTGTGAAAGAAGGGCTTCGACCCGAGTATAGATCTATAATTGCAGCCCTTCCCCCCTCAGCTGGCCTGTATGATCTGATTGACAAACTTTTAGACACTCCCGTGCAAGAACCCACTCAGATGATGGCTGCCTCTATCATAGATGCCAATAAGGCACTGATAACGGCACTGCAACAGTTTGGAAAAGCAGGGAAATGCTTTAAATGTGTCAAACCAGGACATTTTAAGACTCAGTGCCGAAGTCAGGGAGATCAGGTACAGCAGCCAAAGTGCTATGGGTGTGGGAAAACAGGTCATATTGTCAAGTATTGTCGTGCCCAGATGAAAAAACAGGGAAACGGATGGCGGGGGCTCCCAGCTGCAGGGGGCCCCCCAGGAACATATGCAGCAGCACAGAATTAGAGAAATCCATATACCAAGCAGTAACTGTATGGGCCGCAGAAAATAATGACCCAATTAAAATGGCCCCCTGGGAAACATTAGCAGTTACTGTTGAGCCAAAGCCACATCCCAGGTTAGTAGTGGGATTATCAGGTTATTCAGATCATATCACACATTCTCAATTGTTAGATCCAGGAGAATCCATCATTCTGTCACCAACCCTCATGCTTATGAGATATATTTAAATCCAGGTGACAGTGTAGGGAAAGCCATACCCCTGCCATGGCTACAGGCAGCTCAGCAGATAGATCAGCCTAGGATGCAAGTGAACTGGGTCCAGCCTATACAGCAGGCTCGCCCTATGATAACCCTCAGGGTAGAGGGCATTTTAATTGAGGGTATGATGGATACAGGAGCAGATTGCTCTGTCATAAATGACAGACAGTGGGATAGCTCCTGGCCCACTGTTGCAGCTACCCAATTAGTGATGGGGGTAGGGGGAAACCAATCAGCTCTTCAATCTGCTAGGCGTCTTAAGTGGGAGTATGAAGAAGATACAGGGCTTTTCCGACCCTTAAAAATCCAAGGTCTCCCTTATGCCCTCTGAGGCTGAGATCTTCTCTCACAGCTTTCTTTGTCTCTTGTCACCCCGGAACATATTCAGGGAAATTAGTGGGGGCCACTATAACATCGGTGAGCAGTCCACCTATTACCTGGACTACACAGAAACCAGTCTGGGTAGAGCAGTGGCCCCTTACCTCTGAAAAGCTCACTGCTTTACACCAAATAGTGGAAGAATTAAAGAGTACTAATAAAATTGAGCCCACTACAAGCCCTTATAATTCTCCTGTATTTGTGATAAAGAAGAAATCAGGCAAATGGAGAATGTTAATTGATCTACGGGCTGTTAATGCTTGTATGGTTACTATGGGTACTCTACAACCTGGCTTACCCTCTCCAGCAGCAATAGCTCAAGGTTGGCAAATAAGCATAATAGATATTAAAGATTGCTTTTATAGCATTCCTCTCCACCCACAGGATAAAGAGAGGTTCGCCTTCTCTGTACCATCTATAAATTTCTAGGAACCATACCAAAGATATCAGTTTCGGGTGCTCCCTCAAGGCATGGCCAATAGTCCTACTTTGTGCCAAATGTATATTCAAAGTATTTTGCACCCTATCAGGAAACAGTATTCAGGTAGCATGATAATTCATTATATGGATGATATTCTCCTGGCCGATGTGGATGCTGGACAGTTAAAAAGGTTGCAATCTGCAGTAATTGAAGTACTAGCTTCCCATGGCCTTTTGGTAGCTCCAGAAAAGGTACAAGAAAATCCACCCTTTTCATATTTGGGTCACACTCTGCAGGGAGGAAGGATATCTCGCTTCCCTCCCCAAATTGACATGTCCAAAGTAAAAACTTTAAATGATTTCCAGAAATTGATAGGATCAATTCAGTGGCTTCGTGCAGTTGTACCTATACCAGATTCCCTTCTCACTCCATTGTATAACATTCTACCAGGCAGCTCTAATCTGATGTCCCCCAGAAGGTGGACAGCCGAAGCCAAAGGTGCCTTAAAACAAATTATGGAAAAATACAAAGCCAAAATAGTACAGGTGGAAACATCACAGCCAATTATTTCCTCATTCTAAATGATTTTACCCCTTTTGGATGCCTCTTCCAAGTACATGGAATTTTAGAATGGCTGTATTCAAAAAAGACTAAAGCGGTACTCCCTGATAAATGGGAAGAATATGGACAGTTCTACCTTACAGCTATGAGGCGTTGTTTGCAGCTGTTTGGCAAACATCCCATCATTACTAACCCTTATTCAGAGTTGACCTTGCAACAATTAGCCTCAACATCACCCACTTGGGCTGTCATAATAACCACTTGCCAATTTAAAAGGGTCACTTTTCCCCCAGAGATTCGAGTTTTCCTCCCTCTGCCCTTAAAAAGGCCAGATCCTATCATTGCACATCAACCCGTGAATGGACCTAATGTCTTTACCGATGCCACTAAGCATTCTAAGGCCTCGGTTTACATTCCTAGATACAAAATATTAAAGGTGTTCAATACTCCATATACCTCAGCCCAGAAAAATGAACTTTATGCTATTCATCAAGCTCTTTTATTATGCCCTTCTGAGCCTATAAATTTAATAACTGATAGTTTATATTGTGCATGCTGTCATGAAATTGCCTGAAGCTATGATTCAAGGGAGATCTACAATAGCTACATTGCTTACTGCGGTCCAACAGTCATTATTGGAACGCACATACCACATTTATGTTATGCATATATGATCTCATCAATCAGTCACAGGTCCAATCTATTATGGGAATTCAATTGTTGATAAAGCCTTGATTAGTTCACTTTTTATACCAGCTCAGCTAGCCCACCAAAAATACCATCTTTCTGCCCGATCGTTAAGGAATCTTTATGGGCTCACCAAAGAACAGGCCCGACAAATAGTCAAGCGGTGTTCCGCTTGTGCCCCTTTTCGCCCACCTCCCAAAGAATTAGCAGTGAATCCCCGTGGGGATCACCCTAATGCACTATGGCAGATGGACATTAAACACATGGGCTCAATACTAATTCATGTTTCTGTTGACACTTTTTCTAATTTTATCATGGCCTCTATACAACCCAAGGAGACCACACGTGCCACTATTGACCATCTATATACACAATTTTCGGTTTTTGGAGTCCCTGGAGCCTTAAAGACAGACAATGGTCCTGCCTATACTTCCTCCTCATTTAGGACCTTTTGTGCAGAGTTCAACATACATCATATCACTGGCCTTCCTTACAATCCTACAGGCCAAGCTATAGTGGAACAAGCAAATCGCACACTAAAGACTACTCTGCTTAAACAAAAAGAGGGAGATAGGCGTAAGATAACTAGAGGTGAATTAGCATTAGCTCTATATACCATAAATTTTTTGCATTTCCATGATGATGGCACAAATTCTGCTATGAGATATTTAGGAGGTTTGGATCGTTGTGTCAACACCCAGAGCCCAGGCAAGACAAGCTTGCCCCAGGCTCCCCGGACCTGCCTAACAGGAACCACAGTCTTTTGGAGAGATCCAATAGGCGAGTGGCGGGGGGCCTGGAATAGTACAGTGCAGAGGTCAGGGATTTCTTTCCATACTACCAGATGGAGAAGACGAGGACATCTGGGTGCCAATCCGGAGGGTGCGAGAAGTCTCTACCGAGACCAGTGTCATCGAGACGGCGGGGACATCGAGGCTGGAAGTGCCCTCGGACACAGAGGGACTAAAGGAGACATGACATCCTGGCGATCATCCTCCTGTTGCAGCTTCTTCTGGGACTAACACAGGCTACGCATCCCTGGGGCAAAGGCGGGATATGGTACAATCTAACTGCACACCCCACCAGATGCTCTTTTCCTTCTTTGCCCCCTCGCCAATTTGACTATACAACATAAAGGAGAATCCGCCAGCTTGCCACTCTTCAACATCACTTGTACTGACCCAATTCTTACAAATGTTTTACGGTATAATCATACTGGGTATGCTGTGTTCCTAGCTGCATCCCCTCCCTACCAACTTTTACCTGTCAAAGCAGAAGACTTTGCATTGTCCCCCATTGATTCTCTGATGAACAAAATGTATCGTGTATTGTCTGGGGAAAAGTTGTAACGCCCCAGGAGGGATGGGATCGGGGATGTTTTTGGGCCTGGTGAATTTGGCCGAGAAGAGTCATTCTTAAATCGGTTTGCAGGTACCCTTAAATTTAGATGGTTGTATTCCCTAATACCTGCAGTAGGAGTTCTTATTGTAGTGTGCCTTCTCCTTCCTTGCCTTTTGAAACTATTAAGAGACATTATCTTACGATCCCTTGAGGCGATTAAGGCAGACCTTTTGGCTCGTCGCCATTGGCTGGCAAAGACCCCTGTTTAAACAAAAAGGGGGAGTTATTAGGGGCGGCTCTGGACTGGGGCCCCCTGAAAGGAACGTTGAGACGCCCAGAGGTCAGAACCTGCCTTTGGGTACTGGGATGGCCTCGGTATGGGCTGGCTCCACCCTCAGGGGGAACTCAGGAGGAGCAAGACCACCTACTAGGAGGAGTTAGGTCTGGGGATAAAAGGGATAGTACAGAAAGGCTCGGGGGGATTCTTAGTAACATCAATAAAGAAGTGAACCTCTCCTCGGGTGCTCTGCCTGGTTTGTTCTCCCCTCCCCCACCCCGGGTGGGGAGCCAGAGACCTCTGAAGACCCTGGATTAGGGTAAGTAGAGGGCGGTGGCTGGAGGGTCAGACAGACCCCTCCCGCAACAATAAATATAATATTGAAGAATAAAATGGATAATTTTGGTTGTTATAAAATAGTTATGCAAATAAAATCAATGAAGTCAATATTAGAAGGGAAGCAGAAAATTGAGAAATTTTATAGATATATAAACATCTCATCTCAAATATAGATAGAATTCTGTCAAATTTATGAGGACAAATTATCCTCCAATTGATAGTCAAAAGATGTGACTAAGCAATTTTTGATCAAAGCTATATATTAGTGTCATGAAAAATGTTTTAAACTAAAATTGATTAGAGAAATGAAAATTTAAAAACCTCGAGCTATAACCCTACATCTATTAGATTGGCTAATATGACAAGAGAAGGAAAGTGAAAAATGTTGGAGGGTATGTGGGAAAATTGAGACACAAATGCACTGTTGGAAAAGGTGTATACTGACTTAACCATTATGTAAAGCAATTTGGAAGTATATCCAAAAGGATATAAAAACCACCCTACCAATATCACTTTTAGGCCTGTATTCCAAAGAATTTTTTTTTAAGTATTAAACCATTAGCAGGCATTTTATATATATATATATATATATATATATATATATATATATATATATATATACATAAAATGAGCATCAACTAGAAGCATTTGCAATAATATCAGGGATGAAACAAGGGTGCCCATTATCATCACTGTATTCAGGATAAGAGTATAAGAGAAGAAAAAGAAATTGAAGGAATTAGAATAGGAAATGAGGAAACAAAACTCATTCTTCAGATGATAATAATGCTATATTTATAGAATCCTAGAAAATCAACTGAAAAACTGCTTGAATCACTTAATAACTTTAGCAAAGTTGTAGGATATAAAATAAACTCACACAAATCATCAACACATCTATTTAATACCAACAAAGCTAGCAGCAAGAGATAGAAAAAAATGGAGGTAACTGCAGACCATGTAAAGACTTAGGAGTTGGACTTTCAGTCCTCTGCAAAATACTTAATCTCTGTCTATCTCAATCTCCTTTATCTTTAAAATGTGTTCTTTAAAGGATAAGACATTGGTAAATTTCTTTAAAATGCTATCTATTCTTCTTATCATTTTTATTATATTCCCACTCTGAACATAAATATAGTCTTATGTACTCAGAATTAACTACCTCTCATTTCTGATTCTTGAAATTCCTAGTTGCTTTGAAGAATCATGTCAGGTGCTTACAGAATGTCTTTTGTGGGAGGAGGGTAGCACAAATAGGGGAAAATTTGTAAAACTGAAAATAAATAACATCTTAAAAAAAGAATCATGTCAGGTGCCATCCTGTGCCTAGGCTGTCTCTACTCCAGTTCACCTGTGAATACTCTTTCCCGCCTAAAACTACCTTTTATTTACTTAATAAAAATTATTACTATTGAGAGCTCTTATATAGTGCCTTAAAGCTTACAAAGAACATTAATAATAATAACAATAACAATCATCATCAGTATTAGTGATTATATAGCACTTACTATGTGACAAGCATTATGCTATGCATTTTGCAGTTATAGTCTCATTTTATCTTGGCAACTCTGGGAGTTAGTTGCAATTATAACCCCTATTTTACAAATTAGGAAACTCTGGTAGGTAGAGGTTTAGCAACTTGCTCAGGGTCACACAGTAAGTGTCTGAAGCCATTTCTGTGTTTATGTTGCGTTTTAACTCCTGACCCCTTGGAATGATTGCCTTGGGAGTCTCTGCTTCATTCCTCTCTTGTATGTATAAACCTGGTATATAATAAACATGTAATAAATGTTTGATTCAGAAGGGGATTTGAAAATCAATACCTTTACTTTCTAACACTGCAATGTTGTGAAGTAGTAGAGGTCTTTATTGTAGGAAATAGTCTAAACAAAAGCCTGTTGTCCTGGATTGGTTAAGCTGCCCTCTGTGCTACTCCCTCACAACTTTGTCTCTATTGAAATTAGTTAGCTTTATCCTAGAATCTGGAGGATGCATCATAAGGAGATAGACTTAGACCTGAAAGGGACTGTATAGATCATTACTTCCAACCCCCTCATTTTACAGGTGAGCCACCTAAGACTGAGAAATCAAGGGACTTCTAAGGTCACAAAAGTAGTAAATGTGATTTTTGTTATTTGTTTCTGGTTTTAAAAGAGGTAAGCAAGGGAGGGGAAAAGAAATATATCAGAGAGTGAATAGGAAAGAAGCAGGAGGAACTTACTGTTTTGGCATAAATGAAGATAATGAAAATATATGGAGGAGAGCACAAGGATAAAAGACATCTTATGAACTTCATTCTTATCTGAGCTGGGTGAAGGAGGGTTGAACACAAACACAAAGAGTTCGGGGCGGGTGCAATGGCTAGAGCACTAGGCTTGGCATCAGGAATATTTGAGTGCAAATCTGAGCTCAGATCTTTCTTATCTGTGTGACCCTGGGCAAGTCACTTATGCTGTTTGAATCAATTTCCTCATTTGTAAAAGTTCTGGCAGTAGAGAAAAGAAACAGAGATATATGGAAAGGGGGAAACAAGGAAGGAAGGCCCATGAAGAGAAGGAAGGTGGGGAAGAACTTGGAGCACGAGACCAAAAAGCATAAGGCTAGCAATCCATTTATGTGAAAGTAACTAGTTCCTTCTATTTCTCCATTCCTGCTCCAGTATTTTTCTTTTCCCTTGCTTTTTCTTACCTTTTAAAAAACTGATAACAGAATAAAATAGTAAGTAGTCATAAGCAAAATAAATTTTAACTTTGGAGATGGAATCATTCTTTCTGCATATGCATATGTTATATAATATAAAACTATGTAATATGCATATTATAGGCACACTAGTTATATGTAATATATAATTTCAAGTGAAATATAATATTATTAAATTATACATTAATATAACACATATTTCATGTTAATATATGATGTTTGAAAATATATCAGATGTCGCATACATCATATATGTTTTATTTTACATATAATGTATTAATAATATATAATACACACAGACGCGCGCGCACGCACACACACACACACACACACACACACAAATACACACACACGAAGAAGGGATATTCGATTCTCCAGATAATTAACCACTGGTTCACCAACCTAGGGGAATGGGATATGCTTAGTGTTGGCAGGAGAAAATAGAGGCAAAGCATTTTATTAATATTTCCCTTTCCCACCCATCTATAGGTTCCCGGAGAGAACGCTTTCGGTATCAAGTTATCCAAAGGCAGCGGAATGCAGATGAGCAAGTGAATTGTCTTAGCAAAGCAAAGACAAATAGTGAAAATGTAACCCAAGTGAAAGAGCTGCTGATGAATGTTCTGAGCCCTGAGCAGTTTGTGCTATCTCTCCTGGAAGCAGAGCCACCTAATGTGTTTGTGAGTCTGCCCAACAAACCATTTACGGAAGCCTCCATGATGATGTCATTGATCAAACTTGCTGATAATTAATTGGTTCACATGATTGGATGGGCCAAGAAAATTCCCGGTAGGACTTTGGGGGGGGGGGTTACTTTGGCATTGATTTTGAGGTTTGTTCAGCATTCTAGCACAATTTCTATAGTCATTTGTCTTCCTGAATCAAATATGAATTCATTCACTGTTATTCAGAAGTAGGTAATAAAATTGGTCAGTATGGCATGATAGGAGGTGTCTTAAATGTCACAGACCTGCTTATTGCTCTGTCTTAGGTGGTTGAATCTCATTTATCCTCCAGGAGGAAGGCACAGACATTGAATAGAGAGCCACATTCAAAGTCAAGAGACATGGATTCAAAAACCAGCTCTGAGCACATAGGCTATGTGACCATAGGCAAGTCACTTAATCTAACAATGCTCCATGCAGCTCTCAAAGATCAAAAATTGCAGCTCAGGTGCCTGTTGTGGATAAAGAGAATTTCAATGAAAGAGCATAAAGGGAATTTCCTCCATCAAAGTCAATACAAAATATTGCCTTCACTGGTTTTTACATAATCTTCAAATGTTAAAATAAAAAAAAACAACAAAAGTATTACTACATTGTGCAATGTTTCTTTGAGAGAACAAATTCATCTGAATATTTTTTAAACAGATCAATTTAAAAATAATAACAAAGCATATGTAATGTTTGACTAGATCAGATTCTAATGGCTCTTATTTATCTTAATGCATATTCAGGATAATATGAACAGATAAAGCTAACTATAGCCTAGAAATATCAGGGTACAAGGAAGGGGTTTTGTTTTGTTTTTCTTCTTTAGCATAAGAGAGACCTGAGCATGTTTGTCCTGAGAAGGGAAAGAACTTGCAGAAAGGGAGAAGATTCCCTTTAATGGTGTGGGTTTATATATTTGGCTTCTTCAGATGAAGTGTGCTGGTACCAGACTTGGAGTCCATTAGGAGGATTAGATTCCAGTTCTGGAATTAGTATGTGACCCATGAACAAACCTTTTACTATCTTTGAACCTTTTTCTTCCTTTATAAAATAGAAAACATTATATTAGTTTCCATGTAGAATTGTCATAGTATAAATGAATCACTGGGAGAATCAGGTCAGTGGCACTTAGGAAAAGGAAGGCGGGCTTGAATTCCAGATCTCTGCCTTACTAGCTAGCTATGTGACTGACTATGGATAGATCTTTTATCCTTTTAGTTTCCTAGTTGGTTCTTGCTGCTTTCTACCCATGGCTATTAGGATCCATGTCTCTACCTGCAACTTACTCTGTCTCACTCGACTGCTATCCCTCTAGAGGTTCACAGCTTGAGAGTGAGAGTAGAAATATTTTGAATTGATAGAACACTCCTGACTGTCTTCAGCAAATTAAGTGGGGGTGCAATTGGCACATCAGTCCTATTCCCCAATTCCAGAAAAGTTTCAGTTGCCTGGGGAGAATTGAGGATTGAATTTTCAAGTGCCTCTCCAAATGGCATGTTCCAAAGAATCACAACCAAGTCCATGGGGTGGGATTCCACTTGGCCTCTTACATGCCAAAAAACAAAACACAGGTTCTTCAGCACAACTGGTAGAACTATGATTCCATGGACATACCTTGTTTTGCATCCTTTCACTGGTGACTTCCCTCATGCCACACTTCAACTCACTGACTATGTTATTATGTAATTATAGGACTGAAGACTGCTTGTTCAGCTACATCATCCTTTCCAAAAAGTCATTCAAAATTAAACAATTCTTTCCCTATTTCTATATAATTAAGACTGTCTTAAAACTTGGAGGGGCCGTCTTTGAGTGAAATTCCTCTGAGGCAGTTGGTTGGTAATAGCCAATAGCAATAAAAAGGAAGTAGTCCTTCAATGTTTGTCTTTTTTAATGATGGGAAAATCATAGCTTTCAAACCTCCCAAATTTAATTTTTCACATCTGTGGAATATGAGGAACTAATAACTGTAAATGCACTTTTTCTCCATCAGATGTCTACATTTGCACATTTGTAATTTGCATATCAACACTACAATGCCCTACTGTGACTCATAAGGAAGTAGAAAGTGACACTACAGAATATGAGGGCTGGTACGATAACAGTATGGAACAATTATAGACAGAAATTCAGTGTTGTGGAAAAAACACAATCAAGAAAATATGAGCTATTTACCCCATATATCTCCTTTTCCATTTCTATAAAATATGTGAAAATTTTGCATATTTATCAGGGATATCCTTGATAAATGTATATGGAGGGAATAGACAAGCTTTTAAAAATAGGATCACATATTTAGTCACACAATTGACTGAAAGGTGCTGAGAATATTAGATCAAACTGTAATTACTATCTATTGACTATAATTAGACATCTGATTTGATGGAACAAATATACTTCTATATTTGTTTTCTTATAAGAAATGTCTTTCATGCAGAACTATTCTTGGAGCCCTAAATAGGTCATTGAAAGCCTAGTTCTCCCCAAACTGTCCTTTTGGGGTTTAGTGATACAGAGACACATGGAAACCCGGCAATCTCCGCGGTAGCCAGTGAGTTCGAATCTGGCCTCAGACACTTAATTAACGGTGTGGCCTTGTGCAAGCCACTTAACCCCATTTGCCTTGCAAAAAAAAAAACAAAAAAAAAAAAAACAATCCTTAACAAAAAAGGGAACATTTATAGTGGGACTACCTATTAAATGCTTTGTGCATTTCCATCAATGTTTTATGATATTTTCCCCTCTAAGAGACTCAGGGAGTATTCTTGTCAGTTATTTAATTGGTCTCATTACATTCTTTTGTGGTGTCAGATCCTTGTGTTAATCTTTTTTAAAAATTATTTGTGGAGCATTTTATCGCCCCCCAATATCCTCCACTGGGCGGGGGAAAGAAATACAAAATCTTTTTAATATTCAAATGTACTCAAAGCATATTCCCATATTGTTAATATCCAAAAATGTTTTGTGTTTGATTAGCATCTTCATGCTAATCAGAGCTCTGAATCTTTTAGAATTGTTCATTTTTTACACTATTAATATTATAATATGAATTACTCCCCTAGTTCTGCTCAGTTTATTCTGTTTATATCTTGTTGATGATAAGAAAAAAAGAAAATGGTCATTGTTGAAGGGGCAGCAGGAAAACAGGCATATTTATCTGTGCAGCTGTGAATTTGTCCTACTGTTCTAGAAAGCCATATTACCCCAAATTCTGCATATCCCTTCACTCAGAATACTACTTCTGGGACTCTGTCTGAGAAATTAGAAAAAGAGGAAAAGGTCCTTATATGCATTCTCAAAGTTTAAAGAGAAAATAATTCCAAAATGGGGAGAGGGATAAGTTGATTAATGGCAGATTCTGAGTCCCTGTAGGAATGTCCAGAAAGATTTTATTTGTAGGTGCAAAAGGTTTCTCTCTCAGTGTTTGGACCTTAGTATTTTGTTCCATGGCATATTGTCATCATTAGCTAGCAACCATCCTAAACCTTGGGACTGTTTTTATTCAGTATATCTTCATATGGTACATTTGTAAAGAAGTGAGTTCCCATCAGAGCATTGGTTTGATTGACAAATTGAGTTCTAATCTTTTAGCATTCAAAATATATTATTCTTGCTGTACGTTCAGATCTTCTAATACTTTCCTAATTTCTTCCTCACTATTCATTATCAATCTATAGTTGATAATTAAATGGAACAAATTCTACAAATTTTCTCTTGCAAAGATCCTTTTCCCAACTATTTTGTGTGTTTAACCTTACATTAAAAAATCATCGTAAGATCATTTAGAGATATTGTATATTATCACCCCAATATTTTTCATTTATTTGCCATAAATGTGTTGGTTTTGAAAGACTTGAAATGAGTAAAAATATTCTAACCTTCTAACCCTTTAAAATGAAACACTTGAGTGTCTATCTGCTGAAAAGGAAATAATCAGCCTTGTATCACACATGTTCTCAATGCTTTGTTAGAGCATGAGGTGATAAGGTGCCCAATGTAATAAAATACACCAGAGTTTTGAGATAAATCCATGAAAAGAGTTTCCAAACATCATTGTGTTATAATGAGTTCTAAACTGGAAGATGTGAGACTTGGATTCCAGTTCCCATTTGATTACTTATTAGTTGTGTGACCTTGAGTAATTCAGCTCACCTCCATGGTTTTGAATTGTCTTGACAATAAAATAAAGACATTAGACTAAGCCATCCTTTTCAGGTTTACATGACCGTAGCTGTCATTAACAACTATGTTTATTCTGGAGAAGAAATAGCAATTCTGTACACACACACACACACACGCGCACACACACACACACACACACACACACATGTACACACACCACACACAACATTTTATCAAAGAAATAACACAATCAATGTTGGTTACATTCCCTGGTGGGTCTATAATGTGTTACCTTTTTGGATAGCAAATTTCAGAAGCAGCTTGCAAAGCAAAGCATTATTTTTAATACTGATTCTAAAGGAAAATGCATTACAATTAATAACTCATCTCATACCTCTTAAAGCATTTCTAATGCAGTAAAAATTCCCCAGAAAGGAAAGGTATTTCTACTTCAATCTCAACAATCATCTTTCACCATAGTAATAACAAACTGCACATAAGTATATAACATCTCCAAGTTGGTTCCTAGGTAAGTCATACTGATGGAACAGAGATGTTACCTTTGTTAACATGGAATTTCAGATAAAGGATACAAATTATGGCGGCCATACAAAGACTAACTTTTTCATCCAGGAATATTATGCTCTCCTTCAAAATGCATTGTCACTGTAGATCAGGCTGTCCACTAATGGAATGAGTAAACAAACAAACAAAAAACAAAAGCAGATAAAAGGTAAACAAAAAAATGTTGCTTTTATGACCCGTGTAAATGCTTTAAACAGCTATAACTGAAAGACTTATTGAGACAGTCTGAATTTATGAAAATTCCAGGATTTACCTCCTCAAAAATAATTTCATACAAGAATAAAAAGACTAAGTCCTTGGGCATTTCTATAGGAAATCATTCACAAACATCTTCTGTTGTTAAAAACCCTTGGTTCAGACCCTGAGCTCACAGAGATAGTTCCAAAGCTTCCTTCAGACATCTGATGTAGTGGTAACGAGTAAGGCAAACTTGTTTTTTAGAGCTTTAAAAGCAACTAAGTATCCACCTATTCAGTCTAGAATTACTAAGTGCCTTCAATGTTCATAGCCCTGTGCAAGACACAGACAAAAATTATACATGTAGTCATCTGTATGTAAATAAATATATGATAATTTCAGGAAGGAGAAAGCAAAGAATAAAGGAAAGCTTTAAAGAAAAGGTAGCTAAAGCTAAGCCTTAGGGGAAAACAAAGATCCCTTTAGGGCATAAAAAAGGAGTATATGGGGGAGGGGGAACAGTTATGAAAACCAAGGGAAAGGGGAAATGAATGACATGCTGAGATGAGGGAAACAAATCCTGAAGAGATGTTAACAAGATATGAAACTGGAAAGATAGCTGGAGTGAAACAGTCTCTGATCTCTATTAACAAGAATTTAATGACTTTTCTCATTCCTTTTTTCATTCCCATTGCTGGCATTAGTGTCAAAAAGCCTAATGAGAAACATTAGAGAGGATGGTGTTTAGAGCAAAATAAAAATTGAGAATGGAAGCAGGGGAATTATTTAAGGAACTAAATGATAAAAAGATAACAGAGATATTCAGTAGATAACAGAGGGACAAGCAGGGAGTTGTTAAATTTTTGACTTTGAATTCCGAGCAGAAAGGCTGATATATAAAGCAGTTTCTTGAAGCCTTTCTTCTTTTTTTTTTTTTTTTTTTTTGCAAGGAACTTGGATTAAATGACTTGTGCTAGGTTACATAGCCAAGTACTAAGTGTCTGAGGTTAGATTTGAACTCAGGTCCTCCTGACTCCAGGCTCTATCCACTGTGCCACCTAGCTGCTTCTATAAAGCAGTTTCTTGATTGATTGGAATAACTGATTTAATGCAAAGGCAGGAGGAAAATAGGAAGAGAATAACTTTTAGAGGGCAATAGTTTTCAGGTAGGAGTGGGTACCCAGTGGAAGAGGGATATAATTCCTGTCTACTATGAAAAAGGTGATGCCAGATGTCAGTGTAAGGTCTCAACAGTCACAATTAATTATGTATTTGATTTGGGGGGGGGCTTAACCCAGGTTTCCTGATTTCAAAGAAAGTTCTTTAGTCCCCACAGGAGACTTCTCCTCAAGATTCATACTGCCCTGCCCCATAAAAGTTTACAAAGCAAAGATCCCTCAGGGGTAGGTAGTCCAAGTATTATAAATCATATTTTGCAGTCTTAGAACAAATTTTGGAAGGTGAATTGATGTCCGCCATGCCTAGAATACTCTTCTTTCTCAATTCAATCTTCTGGCTTTCTTTAAAACTTTTGTTCAAGATAAAATCCTTTTTCAAAAAGTTTATCCCAAGTCCTCCTAGCATGCGGCTTCTGATGATTAACTCCACTTCATATAATCTTCTTTATTCTTAGAGATTTTGTATTTTTCCTCCATTAGACAGTGAGTTCCAAGAAAGTTAAGCTCTTTTTTTTTCTCTATTCATGCTAATCATAAAGTTCCCACAATAGATGGAAGGGAATATTTGTAGACCTGTTATATGAAAGAGAAAGAGGCAAATTTAAGTAAACTGAGGCTGTCATTTCCTTTTCATTGGAAGTCTTCAAGCAAAGGTCAGAAGGTTCATTAGTTAGGAGTTGGCTTACTTGGCCCCAGAAGGGTTTTCCAATTCTGAAATTTTTGTGCGTAGCTGAGTCAGAACACAAATCCAGGAGTTCTGACCCTAAGACTAGTGTTCTTTCAAGTCCTCAGAAATTCTATGGATTATTCTATGGAAGGCTCAACCAAAAGAATGGAAGTGTGAGTAAGAATGACTGAATATTTCTAAAGGAAGTTTTCCTTTCAGGTGGGAGGCAGAAGATAAGGATTCTATATTTTGCATCCAGAGCAAATTCAACACTTAAAATTATTTGAGGAAGAGCAGGTCTTTTGTCTTATAAGAACTAGGTAAAGAGAATTCTTTGGGAAGCAGAAGGATGCTCAAGTTTAGGAGTTAGTCTCATATACTGCTTTCAAAACTGTTAGTAAACTTCACTTTTTGGCAACAGGTTAAACTACCAGTCACTGTCATCTTTGCACTAACACAAGAAAACTTACAAAAATGGTATTCTTGCAGTTCTAACTTTGTTTCTAGCCAGAATTCGTTCTTCTTAGAATGACTAAAACAGGGGTAAGAGTTATTCCATGAATGTGCCTAAAACACTGTGACAATGTTTCTTTTTCAAAAGATGTGCTTATGTACAGGTTCAGAAGACCCAGTTTCAGGCTTCAGTGCCTCCAGATTAACTAGCTCCTAATGAGAGCAAAGTGATAGCTCAAGTCACATTTCACTAGCTCAAAAATCAATGAGATTCCTACCATAAGAGACTGTAAATGCTTTGCATTGGAACTTAAGTGTTTATTAGATTAAAAAAGTACTAAAGTATATACATATGCTATTAGTTCTATTATCAATAAAGATTTTTCACATATGTGTGGACACTTTTATAAATACGACAGAAATATTTCAGGGATATTGAAGGTCCAGTCTTCAATACAAGTCATTCTGGGAAAATAAAAATAATGAAATGAACAAGGAGGCATCTCTTTCATAACCATTTCTTACTGAAAAAGGCTTTCTGAGAGGAAAAAACATACCTTGAGATACTGTCTTCTAAGCATATAGAAAGTAAAAAGTATTTTTAATTGAAAAATACCAATCAAGTTAACAGTACAGGTTAATGACACTAGAAAGGAAGCTGTAGGATTCCTAGCAAGGAGAAACAGAAACTTAACAAAAGGTAGGAGAGGACTGTACTAAGCACTTTAAAAATACTATTTCATTTTATCTTGCAACAACCTTGGAAGGTAGTTAATTGCTACAGATGAGAAAACTGAGGGAAATAGAGGATAAGTGAATTGCAAGCTAAGATCATATTCGAACCCAGGACTATCTGACTCCAAGTCCAGGACATAATACATGGTACCACCTAGCTTGTGACATTAATCAGAGGAAAGCTAGGCGGTGCAGTGGATAGAGCACTCGCCTTGGAGTCAGGAGGAAAGGGGTTCAAAGCTCATCTCTCAGACACTTGACATTTACTGGTTGCGTGACCTAGGGCAAGTCACATAACCCTTGATTGCCTTGCATCCAATGCCATCTCTAATTGTTCTGATTCATATCCAGCCACTGGACCCAGATGGTTCTGGCAGAGAAAGTGAGGCTGATGACTTAACACAGCACCCCCTCACTCAAGTCCAGGTCATGTGCTTGTCAAGGCATCATTTCCCCTGTTGTCATGATCTTCTTCAAGAAAGAAAACAAGTATCATCATCATCATCATCATCATCATCATAGGATCAAGGTTTGAGAGTCAGTGGAACCTTAGAGATTACCTAACCCCATCTCTTCATTTTACACAGTTGAAGAAACTGAGACCCAGTGACACTAAATGTCCAAGTCACAAAAGCATCATTTAAAACTCAGAGTTCAAAGGAGTCTCAAATAAATATCCCCACTCTAGTCCTCCAGTCACTCAGCACTTCTCTTCATGACTCTGGAGATCAGTCAAAGGACATTTCCAGTTCCAGTTCCTGATCCTGAGATCTTCATAGGGGGTTGGGGAACTGACAAAACCCAGAGCTGCAGACAACAAACTAACCTTTGTTTAAAAACCTCCAGAATAAGCCCAAATTTGGGTTGCCTCAGTTTCCTCACCTGTAAATTGGGGACAATAATAGTACCTACTCCAAAGAATTTTGAGGATAAAATTAAAAGAATATTTGTAATATAGTACCAGGATTGTATCACATGCTCACTAAATACTTGTTCCCTTTACCATTTTATTTATGGATAATTCAACTCTTATTAAATCATAACCATGAGTTAAGGAATAAATCATCTTTAAATTGGGATAACAGGGTAGCGAAATTGCTACCTTGCGGGATGTTCCATAAATGTAGAGCACGATGACTGTCCCATCTAAAAGAACCTTGACAAGTTCTCTACACTTTTAGCAAAAATGGTGGAGAAGGTATCATGAGATAACAGTGGCACTGAGCAATCTGGGGCAAGGTTGTTTTGCCCTTCATGCCAAGAATTTTACTGGAAGGGGACAAGGACTTCAGAAGTTGAGATCAATCTGAAGCTAGGTTCCTTTATAAGATAAAATCTCTGGTCTAAGGGATAGCTCAACCTAATCATGAGTAGATATCTTAATAGGATAAGAGGAATGGAAAGACCTTACTAAAATTTTGACATTAGTAGAATCAAAAAGGGAGCGGCGCTTCACATTATAGTTGATATTAATAATTTTCTGTCATGAAATCAACAGTGTCCCTTCATTAGAAAACTCTAATTTATGTGCTGCCTTAAGTTTCCTGCTTCTGTCCATTGCTCCTGCTACTTCTTTTTAGGGCCAAACAGAATTAGCCTATTCCATAAAGCCTAACAACCTTTCAAATACTTGAATTTAATCCAACAAGCTTTTATTAGGTGCCCACTATGTATGAAAAAGGAAGGAGACAATGAAGTCGCGCACTCGTCTACTTGAAGTATCTCTCAAGGATCTGAGCCCTGCTTCCCCCACCAAGTGTTCATTCCAATGAACTGGAATTTCTTCACCTCACTGGCTACCGCGGAGATTGTCGGGTTTCCATGTGTCTCTGTATCACTAAACCCCAAAAGGACAGTTTGGGGAGAACTAGGCTTTCGACGACCTATTTAGGGCTCCAAGAATAGTTCTGCTACTTACGTTGCATCAGTTCTTAAGTGGCAGAAAAGGTGGAGGGTCCCAGAGGCTCTTCCTTCCCCGAACTACTCTCATCTGCAGCAGGGCATTAAAGCACCCCCTCCCCGGCCAGGCCCGGGGGTTTCGGGCTCCACCACTCGGGGCTTTCTGCACCAGGCAGGCTTGGCATCTCCCCAGGCCCGGGGAGGTCTGCAGGGCAGCGCCGACTAAAGATGACCACGAGGCGTCCTCGGGCCCAGGTGGGGCAGGGAGGCACAAGGCAGCGCTAAACCAGGGCCCAGAGTGCCCGCTGCGGAGCGCCTGGCAGCGCCTCCGGGGCATTCACCTTGGCCTCCTCCGCCTCCTCCCTCCGATCTGGCTTTCAGAGCAGCCTCGGCAGGAAAAGCCCGTGGACTTGGCCTCTGGTTCGGAGGAAACGTGTTCGCCTCTGCGGGAGCGTGTTGCATACACCCGGCCTCTTCAGCTTCCCACGTGGCAATGATAAAGGCTCCTCGCTGGGTTTTTCCTGTCAAAAAAAAAATTAAGATCAACCAGGGACAAAGAAAGATCCCACACACTCTTCAGGAATTCCACTTAGGGAAGGAACTTGTGATTATCTAAAGATAATTTACATCGAAGGCGTTTTTAACTTTGATAAATAAGGAAACCAAGGGACGAAATAGTCATCCAGCTCGGGGACAACGCTCCTAATGAGTGTGTGCGACGGGATTCATCCCCAGCTCTTCTGGACTCCAAATGGAGCTCTTCCTAGCAACTCGCAATAGTGGTAGATGTGGAGATAGAGGGTCTGAATTGGAATGTCCATCTTCTGCTTCCCACCTGTGTATGGTCAAAGTGTAATAATGTTTTTCACAACTATATTCGTGGTTAGGGAAAAAAGGCTGATTTCTTTATCACTACTTCTCTACTGTCAGCCTTCACTTTACAGTCACCTTTGCCAGTAGGTAGGAAATCATTGATTGTCTCCCCCTATGTTAATTATAACCTCAGGATGCTTGAAACCCAGCAAGAAATAACAATCAGATAATACTGTATAAGGATTTGAGAAGTGATTGGGGAATAAGAATGTCCAACCTTCTTTGTCTGGGTTGGGGGAAGTTAATGATTTCGTTTTTGCTTTGTTTTTGGATCAATATGCCTGTGTTTTTCCTCAATCCTATGTGATCATCTTAGACAGATGGCCTCCACCTTTAAGTTAATGGTAAATCTCAGGGATTAAAATTTCATGTCTAATTATATTTTCCCTGTTATTTTAATCCTATATTTTTAAAGTTCACAGTTTTTAGGGTTCACAAGTATCTTTGGACAAGGCACCAGTCAGACATGTTTCATCATCTGTAAACCCAGCGTGTTGGAAAGGATCTTTAAAAGTTTCCAGATGGAATCAGAATTCGATGATCTCCATCCATATAAAATAGTGGGAAGTTTATGAACCCTTTAATTTTGAGTTCTATTATAGATTATTTTATGTGGATGTTATTTTAAAAAATGCATTCCCAAATATGGTATTCAATAATGCTTATCTCTGAAAAAATTTATCTTTCTGCCTCACTCTGTCTTTTGTGTTTTCATATAGAAGACCATTGAAATGAATCTCTAAGTTATTGCTAATAAGGTATTAAGGGGCAGTTGGGTGTTACATTGGATAGAGCACTGACCCTGAGTTCAAATCAAGTCACAGTAGTAATGCAGACCCAGGTCAAAGCACTTTCCTCAACTGGAATGGCTCTTTATTACCCAAAGAATGTAACACAAACTTCTCTATCTAGCTTTTATAGACTTTCACAACCTTGCCTCAACCTATAGTTTATACGTTTCTCCCCTTATCATACTCTGCAATGAAGTCAAAATGGCCCCCTAGATGATCCTTACAGTTAACATCCCATTTCCCATCTTTGTGGCTTTGGTTGTTGGTTGATTGGTTGGTTCATTTCCAAGAGAACCAAAATGACATCAGTGTGTCCAGCTATGACTGATCGGACCCATATAGCTTCACATGGTCTATTACAGTCAGGCAAAAATACTCTATGGGTCCTCTTATGGTACGTTTCCTAAGTTTGCACATCTCCGTTTTCTTTTGAGCTACTTCAATTACTTCTCTGAAGAGGGCATGCCATGTTGAGTGGTCCTTTATGTTCCTGTGTCTGTATCTCCCATGTCATGCAATCAATTCAAAAGTTCTTCAGAGAGACTTGAGACTGTCCTTGTATCACTTCTTCTGACCACCATGAGGGCACTTTCTCTGTGTGAGTTCTCCATAAGATAGTCTTTTGGGCAAGCATACATTTGAGATTTGAACAATGTGGCCAATTGTCCTTCACTGTAGGAGAGTTTGAAAGTTTAACAGTTTAGTTTGAGAAAGGAGCTCAGTGTCTGGTACCTTATCAATGACAGATGATCTTCAGAATATTTCTAAGGCAATTCAAATGGAAGTAATTCAGTTTCCTAACATGGTGCTGGTACACTGTTCAGGTTTTGCAGGCATAGAACAATAAGACCAGCTTACTGGTTTCAAAGAACTCCAATTTGGTAGTCAGTCGAATACTTCCTCTCTCATACTTTTCTCTTGACCTCCCAAACACTGAGCAATGTATATGTCAACTTCATTATTGATGTGTATATTCCTGGAAAGTATACAGCTAAGTTAAGTGAACTTATCACGTTATTCAAAACTTCTCTGTTTGATTTGACCATAACCATTTCAGTGTATTCACTGTTTCTTAAATTATGGCTTATAAATTATTATCAATTCAAACAGAAATCAATGCTAGTACCTTGTCTTCCCAACTATCTTATATTTAACTATTTTTATTTATTGTTTTTGTATTTGTTCCCTCTGTTGTTTGCCTCATTTGAATGTGTCCCTCATTCGAATCTTAACTGTTTGAGAGTGTTGTTAAATTTTTTTGTATTTCTATTCCTAGCATCTAGCAGGCACTTAATGAAGGCTTACTCATTGATTAATGAGAAATTAATCTGCAGTACTTTACAGATTAGAAAAACAACAGATGACCCTGGAGTTGGTTGAAAATCAGAAAATAATGAAAAGGGATGGTGTATCTTGATTATAAGTACTGCAGATAAAATTCAAACTATTGGTGAGGGAGGAGTTTGAGAAGTTCCTCAAATTGTACAATTATTTGAAGGAAGAGAGGGAAGGGAAACTTAGGAAATCTCATTTCAGTAAAATCAAAAACCATGTTTCAGACATGAAAGGAGGAGGTGGAAGAATGTGTTTGTGTGTAAAAGCAAAGTTATGTACTCAGTAAAAGTTAAAACTCAGATGAATCTGGTATCTAATCAATTTGGATGGTCATTATATTCCAGGAATATGTGGTTGAAAACAGTGAGGAAAACAAATTTAACAATGATAATCTTTAAAATATATATAAATGATTGTGATGCAGGGAAATGATTTAGAGAATTATGAATATACTTTTAAGGCTGTTAAAATCTTGTTGATTATGGAGGGCTGTTTGTTCCTGAGATGTAAAGTGACCTTGATTGTTGATTGTATCCTTTCTCCCTTTGATGCTGTTGTTTATATCTTGTCCCCCATTTTCCCCTTCACTTTAACCTTAGCCAAGATACTGGTATGGCAGGAAATGACATGTTGAACTTAGAGGTCACATACCTTGGGAACCAGGACATGGTTTGCCACTGGAAGATACCTGGCCCAAGGTGTAAGACCCCTTCCCAAACGCCACTCTGTACAACCTAACAAAAGCATATTTATTAGGAAGCACAGTGGACCTCACCATGTGGCCTGGTTAAACCAAGCCCCATGGATGCCTGACCTTCTCGCTCTCTCTGTCTGTCCATCTCCTCTTTGTCTCTGTCTCTGTCTCTGTCTCTGTCTCTGTCTCTGTCTCTGTCTTTCTCTCTCTCTCCCTTTCTCTCTCTCTCTCTCTCTCTCTCTCTCTCTCTCTCTCTCTCTCTATATATATATATATATATATATATATATATATATATATATATATATATCACACACACACACACACACACACACACACACACACACACACACACACACACACACACACACAAAGAGACCAGGGTGCTTCCATACTAATTTTGGCCATTGTACTTGGTAGTAGTATTTTGCAATAATAGAATCCTGAACAGTTTCAACATCCCAGATAGCTGCAAATTCCTTTGCCTTTTTCAGTGGCCTGTAATCTTCTGTCTTCAATTTCTATATCTTAAAAAATCAGCAATAATTGTACTTGTCATGCAAATAGAAGAGTTTAAGAAGGGATTTTTGAAAAATAATTCAGTAAGAAGTTGCATAAAATAAGCAAGCCTAAAGCAAAAGAATATATATATGGATTGAAAGGGAGAGTAGAATAAATTGTAGAGGCCAAAATATAGAATATTAACAGAGTTAAACTAGAAAATGATTTCATTTTTAAGGACAACCAAAATAACAATAATAAGAATATATATATATATATTATATTTATATATAATACATATTAAATTTATAATTATAAGAGTTTGTAAAGTGGTTTTATATATATCATTTCATTTAAACATCACAATAACATAACAAGGTAGCTTTTATTCACCTCATTTTACACACAAAGGTACTGAGAAGAAACTTAGACTGACAGATTAGGTGACCTTCAGAGTTGCTCAGCTAGTTAAAATTCTAAGGCAAGATTTGAACACAGTCTTTCTGATTAGAAACAAGTTCATTATTCATTATAACTATTAATTTTAAAATCTATATCTATATACTCTAAATGACATTAGCTAAGTCTTGAAAAGAATCATGGAATTTCAGATTAGGTAAGGACTTCAGAGATAATTGGTCCATATGAAGAAGAATTTCTTCTACAATATATCCTAGAAGTGCTCATTCCAGCTCTTAGCACAATGTCTCACACACAATAAACACTTATTGTATGTTTGTTGACTTACTCATTCAATCTTTGCTTAAAAACTTCAAATCAAAGATGTATTTTCTTTTTTTTTTGGCAAGGCAAATGGGGTTAAGTGGCTTGCCCAAGGCCACACAGCTAGGTAATTATTAAGTGTCTGAGGCCGGGTTTGAACCCAGGTACTCCAGGGCTGGTGCTTATCCACTGCACCACCTAGCTGCCTCCAAAGATGTATTCTCAAGGCAGCCCATGACAATATATTTAGATAACTCTAATTATTAAAAAAAGTTTTTATATTCATTAAATCTACATTTGCCTTTTTTACAAAAGAACATTAAATTTTTTGCTTCTTGCTTTTCACAAAAGATATCTATACTCATGCATACACATGCACACAGCATACCAAATCTTCTCTTCTATTGACTAAACATCCGCACATCAAATAATATCTATGTGACTGTTTTGAGGCGATTTCCTTGGTTTTGTCAACTGGATGAAAAAAGCTTCTAACCTATGGGCAATGGAAGTGACACAAAGCAGGCTAGAGACAGAAGAGTCAGAAGTTTAATTAATTTCAGGATGAAGAAAATTATGCTCACAGGTGGAAGCTCCCCCATCCCGTGAAGGAGGGCCTAATGCTTAACCTATAGGTTAAGGCCACTTACATACATGAAAGACAGTTCTCATCGTTTGCATTCATAGGTCTCGTGGGAACATTGTTGTAAGTTGTAGCTAAGTTCATTTGGTACAGGTGCCAGAAGATGTGATGGATGATGCTAGGAAATAGGGGACACTTAATCCCTCAGTGAACACCTGGTGCTGGTTTAAGCTATACCCTTTGCCAGAGGGTGATATCATCCAGAGTGCAAAGGCCAAACTTAGGGCACAGCCTGCTTGTTGGACTTTAGCTCTGGAAAATGGGGTGTCTCCAAACTATTTTCACAGATTGTCCCAAGTCTTCTTTTAATTATTTAAATATCCACTGTTCTTTTAACTAGTCTTCACAAGCCATGATTTCCTTTGCCTTCAATTGGATATACTCTAGTTTATAACATTCTTCCTAAAGGGTAACACAGTCCTTCACCTGTGATCCAATCAGGGTAGAATGCATCAGCACTAACAGGTACTTAGTCCTGTATATTATATATCTCTAAATTCAGCCTAACAATTCATTAGCATTATTGTGTTTAGTATCTTATGAATCATTAAGACTATTAAATTGCTATCTTTCCACATCTTCCCCACCTTACAGTTATAAAAATATGACTTTCTTTTCTCAGAACTGAACAAGTCCAACAGATATACAAATTAAGTTTAAGAGCAAGAAGAGAATATTGGGGTGAAAACTGGTTTGATATATGGAAAGAATTGAAAGGAACATCTGTGGAAAAGTATGGTATACTTAAGAGAAATTGAAATAAAGATAATTAAATAATGATTTAAAAACAAATCATAATGACAATAGCAGTTTGACATATCAAAATCAATGGGTTGCCACTAGAGATATTCTCAGAGACAGCTTTTTATCTTTGAGTGTTTAAATTTTAAAAAGTGAAAGAATTTGGGGTTTAACAAATCAAAAGCATTTTCCCAAGGCAAACACAAAAACAGAAAAATTTGAAAATTAAAGGTGACAGGAACACAATTGAAAACAAAAACTGATAGACACTTAACAGCACTTGCTGAATCATCCTCCCACATTGCAGTTGCTACTTGTTTTTTCTCTGCATTTCCTAAACTTTGAGATGCCAAAGAATTGGGAGAAGTGGGAATAGAATGGCTCAGGATTAATGTAAAAGAAGGTACAGTGTCCCAGAACTTGCAAGTACTCTTTAAAATAATCTCTTCTTGTCTTTCTCACTCTCTCCCTTCTTCTTTCTCCCTCCCTCCCTTCTCTCTCTCTCTCTGTGACTCAATCTCTTTCTCTCTCTTTCCCTGTTTCTCTGTCTCTCTTTCTGTGTCTCTCTGTCTCCCTTTTTCCCCTCTATGTCTCTGTTTCTCTCTGTCTCTGTTTCTGTTTCTTTCTGTATATCTTGGTCTCTCTCTCTCTCTCTCTCTCTCTCTCTCTCTCTCTCTCTCTCTCTCTCTCTCTCTCTCTGTTTTTGTTTTCCTTTGTCTCTTTCTGTCTCTCTGCCTAACTCTGTCTCTCTGTCTAAGTCTCTCTCTGTCTCTCTCTCCAAAGTGCAAGAATAGCAATCCCAGGAGAAACAGAGGGCAAAGAAGATAATTAACAAGGACTCAAGCAGGGACTTTCTGTGGAGGGTGTTTACATGTCCAAGAAACAGCCTGTCTTTAAGCAGCTAATTGTGGAAACTAAGAAAGTTCACGCCATCTCCTTTTCTTTGAGACTGAAAATGCTTGTACTCCTCTGAAATTATGACTTTGGGATCAACTTATCTCTGAGAAAGGAGGATCTTATCTTTTATTTTTTCATGGACCCAGTCTGGCAAAGCTAGGAGAAACCTCTCAAAACAATATTCTTTTTTCGTTGTATATTCTTTTCTTTACTTTTTCCTCAGTCACATGGAAAAACAAGTTTCAACATTCACTTTTCAAATCTTGAGTTCTGACTTCTCTTCCTCCCTTCCACCCAAGCCCTCATTGAGAAAGCAAGTTATCTGATATAGGTTACAATCCTGTAGTAATGAAAAAATTAATTCAATAGCCATGTTGTAAAATGAAGCATAGCCCCCGTTCCCTCAAAACATAGAAACTTCAAGAAAAATGAAGTTGAAAGAAAGGATCTTTCAATCTGTAGTCAGACCCATCAGTTCTGTCTTTGGGACATAGAGTAGAATAATATTTTTAAATGCATAAAATAAAATACACAATATTGTAAAGGAAAACAATTATATTTAAATAAAGTTATCAAAATATTAAAAAAAAACCAAATTAATGACCCCAGGTTAAAAACTTCTATTTAATAGCCTGCAGGAAAGTCAAAATATAAAAAAAAGTGTTGGAGGAGCAGAGAATTCAGAGCTTGAAAGCAGTGATCTCACTGTAAATTTCTTTTTTGCAAGGCAGAGGGATTAAGTCTCTGATGCTGGATTTGAATTGAGATCCCCCTGACTCCAGGGACCATGCTCTATCCATTGTGCCACCTAGTTGCCCCCCACTATAATTTTTAACACTGTCGATTTTACTTTCAATCTCTCTTCTGAAAAATGTCCTTTAATCTCTACTTGAAGGAATAATTCATTTTGATCACTCCAAAGAGGGGAAATGAGATGGGGGTGGGAGTGGGGTGGAGGCAGAAATGAATTAAATGAATTGTGAATTATATGAAGAAAGTTTGTACTCCTAGATTCTAGACAGAAACCTGGTAAGAGACACAACTGGAGGCTTGTCACAAGTAGAGTAAATAGGATCAAGAGTCGGGTTTTAGAATTGCTAATCTTGACTTGTACATGCACTTTAGCTCTAAGTTCTTTTGCCTGGTAGTTCACCCACAAACATAAAAAACATTTAAAAATAAGAAATGACAAACCATCATTCATTTTTTTTCAAAATAGTGAGGGAAGCTTTGAAGTGAAATGAACAAAACTGAAATGGAGAAGGGGAAAATCATAACAAATGAAGGGGAAATAAAGAAAATTAAAACTTATGGAAAGCTAAATTTTTTTCTTTGCAAAATTTAATATAAGTGTAATAGTATATAATAATATATTACATATAAATACACATGTATAGGTATATATCTATTTTTTAAAGATTTTATTTTGAGTTTAACAATTTTTCCCCATCTTACTTTCCTCCCCCATCCCACACAGAAAGCAATTTGTCAGTCCTTGCATTGTATCCATGATCAAAACTGAATGTGATGAGAGAAGGAAGAAACATAAAGTATAAGAAATAGCAAAATCTTACAATAAGAAAGCAGTTTTTTTTTCCTAAATTGAAGGTAATAGGCCTTGGTCTTTGTTCAAACTCCAAAATTCTTTCTCTGGATACCAATGGTATTCTCCATTGCAAAGAGCCCCAAATTGACCCTGATTGTTGCACTGATGGAATGAGTGAGTCCATCAAGGTTGATCATCAATCCCATGTTGCTGTTGGAGTGTGTAGTGTTTTTCTGGTTCTGCTTATCTCACTCAGCATCAGTTCATGCAAATTCCTCCAGGCTTCCCTGAATTCCCATCCCTCTTGGTTTCTAATAGAACAATAGTGTTCCATGACATACATATGCCACAGTTTGCTAAGCTATTCCCCAACTGAAGGACATTTACTTGATTTCCAATTCTTTGCCACCACAACCAGGGCTGCTATGAATATTTTTTGTACAAGTGATGTTTTTACCCTTTTTCATCATCTTTTTAGGGTATAAACCCTGTAGTGATATTGCTGGACCAAATGTTTTGCGCATTTTTGTTGCCCTTTGCAAGTAGTTCTAAATTTCTCTCCAGAAAGGTTGGATGAGTTCACAGTTCCACCAGCAATGTAATAGTGTTCCAGATTTCCCACAGCCCTTCCAACAATGATCTTTATCTTTTCTGGTCATATTGGCCAGTCTGCTAGGGGTGAGATAGTACCTCAGAGAAGCTTTAATTTGCATTTCTCTAATAAGTAATGATTTAGAGCAATTTTTCATATGACTATGGATTGCTTTGATCTCTTCATCTGTAAATTGCCTTTGAATATCCTTTCACTGTTTGTCAATTGGGGAATGGCTTGTCTTAATTTTTTTTTAATTTGACTCAGTTCTCTGTATATTTTAGAAATGAGTCCTTTGTCAGAAATATTAGTCATAAAAATTGTTCCCCAATTTAATACATTTCTTTTGATGTTGGTTATAGTGGTTTTGTCTGTGGGCAAGCTTTTTAATTTAATGTAATCAAAATTGTCCAGGTTATTTTGAATGGTGTTCTCCATCTCTTCCTTGGTCATAAACTGCTTTCCTTTCCATAGATCTGTGAGGTACACTATTCCTTGATCTTCGACCTTGCTTATAATATTGTTTTGTATGTCTAGATCCTGTATCTGTTTTGATCTTATCTTGGTATAGAGTGTGAGGTGTTGGCCTAATCCAAGTTTCTTCCTACTAACTTCCAATTTTCCTAACAGTTTTTATCAAAGAGAGAGTATTTTTTCCCAGTTGCTGGATCCTCTGGATCACTTTCCTCTTTCTTTGAAACAAGTGTGATTGTGAGATTGATTCAGGGTGCATAAGGCAAAGTAAAAGAAAAATAACAGATAAGCATTGATTAAAAAAAACTATTAAGAATAAATCATTTTAACCAAAGTAGATTTATTCTAGAAATATAAAAATAGTAAGTTTATTAGTGAATGTTTCAACAACAATAAATAAATAATGAAAACAGTCATGTGATTATATCAATAAAGAAAAATCTCAATAAAATATTCACTTATGTTAAAAATACCAAAAATTATAAGACTGGAAGGATTTTTCTTAACATAGATAAAAAACATTTATCTAAAAACAAAGGCTAGTTTTGTTTGTCATGAAAAAATATTAGACATTTCCTCAAAAAAATCAAAGGTGACAGGTAGAAACTGCTACTGGAAAACAATTGGAAAACAAATAAAATCTATGATATAAAAATAAAAAAGATCAAAGTTTATACACTCTCACCATTGTTATTGCACATAACTCTAGAAATGTTATCTCCAACTATGACAATAAAAGAAAAAAGAAATTATATGAATAAATACTGGGAAAGAAAAAATGGAAATATCTATTCAGATAAGAGGGCAATTTATATGGAAAAACCAAGAGAATCATCAGAAAGTCTAACTACAAAAATAAAGCTGCAACATCTTTTCAGGCAGTCATTTAGTCAAAAACAGCATTTATTAATCACCTGATATATGTTAGGCTCTATATTACGATACAATATATAATTAAATATGTGAAAATTAATTTACAGAGACCAAAAAGACTTATAAAAAATCATTAATTTTTTTTTACAAAACTGAAGCCAGTGCTAAACAACTGAAGAGGTATTCAGTGTAAATAGATTGACTAGTATATTATAATAAATATTGCACAATTTAATAAGCATAATATGAACCCAAATAAAGTTCATATTTTATAGAAGTAGAGCAAATAGGTAGTAAAATTCATATGTCAAATGTCAAAGATCTCAAGGGAATTAATGAAAAATTTATGAAAAAGGTAGAATAGAAATGACATCTCAAATTATACAAGAAAGCAGCAATTATCAAAAAGTTCTAGTATTAAAGTAAAAATAGGATACTGGTCAGAAGAATAGATTAAATGATGAAGCCTTAGAATCAAATGTACAGAAAACTTATTTTACCCCCCCCAACACATTACTAGGGGAAAAATCTTTATTATTCAACAAAAATGGATAGAAAAATTGGGTTATGGTTTTATGGAAAATGAAATTAAACCAACATCTGGTGCTATATGGTCTGGTTTTATGCAACCCTGGTTCTTCTTTACCAGGTAGATGTAGTCCAGAGAAAAGGCAAACCCAGTGATTTGATTAGTAGTTGCTTAAATTGCTTAGTAGGTCTAGGACTGGTTCCACTATGCTCATCTTTACAGCCTGTAAATGATAGTGAGGTGATTTCTGCAACATCTTTTCAGGCAGTCATTCAGTCAAAAAAAGAATTTATTAAGCACCTGATATTTGTTAGCCTCTGATATAAAAAATGTCAAAAGAAAGTCCCTGCCTTCAAGGAGTTCAGATCTTATGGAAGAGATAATATGCAAACAGGTATGTACAAATGAAATGTATACAGGATAAATTTAAGATAATCAACAAAGGGGGTAAGTATTGGAATTTAAGGAGAACCAGGAAAGGGAGATTAAGAAAGTCTTTTCTGTAGATTTTGGGATTTTAGCTGAGACTTGAAGATTAGGAGTCAGAGATGGAGAAGAAGAGAATTATAGACATAAGGTATAGTCAGTGAAAATGCCATTTATTGGAAGGGGGAGTGCTTAGGATGGTGGCTATGTCAAAGAAGAGAAGGGGTTCATAGAAGTGATATTTCAAAGGTAGAATTTCCAAGGGATTGAATCAGGAAATGTGGGTGAAAGAGAACTAGGAGGTGAGGATGACACCTAGGTTTCAAAATAGGATAACTGAAAGGATGATAGTACCCTTGATAGTATCTTTATTTCTTTTAATTGTTGACATGGTAATTAAGTATAGTTTTTGTGATTTGGAAATGTTAGAATATTTGCCATGAAATATATTTTTGGCCATATTTTACAATAGAGTCATATTTGAATATAGTATGTTATAGTCTTAACTTTATCATAAGACTTGGGAGAAGAGAGATAATGAAATCAGTTTTAGACATGCTGAAATATTTATGGGATAGGTAGTTTGAGATAGAAAATAGATAGTTGAGTCTGGAATTTAGGAGAGAGGTTGTAGATGACCTTCTCAAGGAATTTAGCCACAAAAGGGAGCAATGATATGTGATATTAGCTAGGAGAATATATGTATCACCAGCAGGGTTCTGTGGGGACAAAAGAATCATTCCTGGAGGGTCAAAATTTTGAAATTTTGTTACTCTGCAAATGCAGATCTTAAGTGAATGTGAAATATCTGCTCTTCAGTTTCATAGTTAACTTTTCCTCCTGGGGAGTAAATTAGTTGCTAGATCATAGTTTAACATGTTTATTATCTGCTAATGCTCAATTTCAAATCTTGTCTTTCATCATTTGCATTGTGGTGGAGCAAAGCAATAACTGTCCTATACTTGAAAGCTGCTTCTCAACTTGAGTACTTTTTCAAGAGGAAACTCTGTTAACTCCCTTTTGGGCCACTACCTATATGAGCCATACCTACCTTGCAAGAAATTTTCCAGGTTGAGGGCATAAGGAGTTACTGAGAATGAGGAAAAGTCTACTTATCTCTCTTAGACTCAGACCCCTTCCAAAAATAAGACCAAAAAGGAGAACGGGAAAGGGAGATTAAGAAAGACTTTTCTGTAGAATTTGGGATTTTAGCTGAGACTTGAAGATTGGAGTCAGAGATGGAGAGGAAGAGAAATATAGATATAAGGGATAGTCAGTGAAATGCCATTTATAGGAAGGGGGATTGCATAGGATGTTAACTTTATCAAAGAAGAGAAGGGGTTCATAGAAGAAATATTTCTTTTTTTTCATTTATTGTTTTGAAGATATTCTTTGAGTTTTACAAATCCCCCCCATCTTGCTTCCCTCCCCCCACCCAACCACAGGGGAAGCACTTTGTCAGCCTTTACATTATTTCCATGTTGTACCTTGATCCAAATTGGATGTGATGAGAGTGAAATAATATCCTTAAAGAGGAGAAGTCTAAGAGGAAACCAGATCAGACAATAAGATATTTGTTTGTTTCTAAATTAAAGGGAATAGTCCTTGAACTTTGTTCAAACTCCTCAGCTCCTTATGTGGATACAGATGGCACTCTCCTTTGCAGACAGCCCAAAATTGCTCCAGAATGTTGCACTGATGGAATGAGCAAGTCCTTCAAGGTTGAACATCACTCCCATGTTGCTGTTAGGGTGTACAGTGTTTTTCTGTTTCTGCTCATCTCACTCAGCATCAGTCCATGCAAATTCCTCCAGGCTTCCCTGAAATTCCATCCCTCCTGGTTTCAAATAAAACAATAGTGTTCCACGACATACATATAACACAATTTGCTAAGCCATTCCCCAAGTGAAAGACATTTACTTGATTTCCAATTCTTTGCCACCACAAAGAGGGAAGCTATACATATTTTTGTACAAGTAATGTTTTTATACGCTTTCATCATCTCATCAGGATATAGACCCAGTAGTGGTATTGCTTGGTCAAAGGGTATGCACATTTTTGTTGCCCTTTGGGCATAGTTCCAAATAGCTCTCCAGAAGAGTTGGATGAGTTCACAGCTCCACCAGCAGTGTAATAGTGTCCCAGATTTCCCACAGCCATTCCTACAATGATCATTATCCTTCCTGGTCATATTGGCCAACCTGAGAGTTGTGAGGTGGTACCTCAGAGAAGCTTCAATTTGCATTTCTTTAATAATTAATGATTTACAGCATTTTTTCATATGGCTATGGATTGTTTTGATCTCCTCATCTGTAAATTACCTTTGCATATCCTTTGACCATTTTTCAATTGGGGAATGGCTTTTTGTTTTAAAAATATGACTCAGTTCTCTGTATATTTTAGAAATGAGTCCCTTGTCAGAATCATTAGTGGTAAAGATTGTTTCGTAGTTTACTACATTTATTTTGATCTTGGTTACAGTGGTTTTATCTGTGCAAAAGCTTTTTAATTTAATGTAATCAAAATCATCTAATTGGTAATAAACTGCTCCCCTTTCCATAGATCTGACAGGTAAACTAGTCCTTGATCTTCTCATTTGCTTATAGTATTGTTTTTCATGTGTAAGTCCCGTAACCATTTGGACCTTATCTTGGAAAAGGGTGTGAGGTGTTGGTCTAATGTAAGTTTCTTCCATATTAACCCATTATCCCAGCAGTTTTTATCAAAGACAGAGTTTTTATCCCAATGGCTGGACTCTTTGGGCTTATCTAACAGCAGATTACTATCATCATGGCCTGCTTTTACACCTAGTCTATTCCACTGGTCCACCACTCTATTTCTTAGCCAATACCAAACAGTTTTGGTGACTGCTGCTTTATAATATAATTTTAGATCAGGTAGGGCTAAGCCCCCTTCTTTTGCACCTTTTTTTTTCATTAAGCACCTAGCAATTCATTACTTTTTATTTCTCCATATGAATTTACTTACATTTTTTTCTAACATATTGAAGTAATTTTTTGGACTCTTGATTGGTAGGGCCCTAAACAGATAGTTGAGTTTTGGTAGAATTGTCATTTTTATTATATTAGGTCTACTTATCCATGAGCAGTTGATATTTGCCCAGTTATTTAAATCTGATTTAATTTGTGTCAGAAGTGTTTTATAATTGTTTTCAAAAAGATTCTGAGTCACTCTTGGCAAACAGACTCCCAAGTATTTTGTATTGTCTGAGGTTACTTTGAATGGAATTTCTCTTTCTAGCTCTTCCTGCTGTATCTTGCTAGATATACATATATATATATATATATATATATATATATATATATATATATATATATATATGTTGATGATTTATGAGGGTTTATTCTATAACCTGCAACTTTGTTAAATTGCTAATTGTTTCCAGTAGTTCTTTGTATGATTTCTTGGGATTCTCTAGGTAGACAATCATGTCATCTGCAAAGAGTGAGAGTTTTTGTCTCTTCCTGCGAAATTCTAATTCCTTCAATTTCTTTTTCTTCTCTAATTGCTGATGCTAAAATTTCTAACACAATATTGAATAGTAGTGGTTATAATGGGCACACTTGTTTCACCCCTGATCTTATTGGGAATGCCTCTGACCTCTCCCCATTGAATATAATACTTGTTGATGGTTTCAGATAGATACTGCTAATTATTTTAAGGAACAGTCCATTTATTCCTACACTCTCTCTAGTGTTTTTCAGAGGAATGGATGGTGTATTTCATCAAAAGCTTTTTCAGCATCTATTGATATAATCATATGCTTACTGAAAGGTTTGTTGTTGATATAATTGAGTATCCTAACAGTTTTCCTAATATTTAACCAACTGTGCATTCCTGGAATAAGTCCTAATTGATCATAATATATTATCCTAGTGATAACTTGTAATCGTTTTGCTAAGATTTTATTTAGGATTTTTGCATCTATATTCAGCAGGGAAATAGGTCTATAGTTTTCTTTCTCTGTTTTAACACTTCCTGGTTTAGGTAACAGCACCGTATTGGTTTCATAGTAAGCGTTAGGCAGAGTTTCATATTTCCCTATTTTTCCAAAGAGTATATAGAATCACAACCAATTGTTCCTTAAATATTTCATATAATTCATTTGTGAATCCATCAGGGCCTGGAGATTTTTTTTAGGGAGTTCAGTAATGGCTTGTTGAATTTCTTTTTCTGAGATAGGCTTGTTTAGGTATTTAATCTCTTCTACATTCAACCTGGGCAACTTATACTTTTGTAAATATTCATCCATTTCACTTAGATTATCAAATTTATTGGCATAGAGTTGGGCAAAATAATTTTGAATTATTGTTTTAAATTCCTCCTCGTTGGTGGTGAGTTCAGGTTTTTAATTTATGATACTAGAAATTTGGTTTTCTTCTTTATTTTTTTAATCAAATTGACCAGAGGTTTATCAATTTTATTGGTTTTTTTCATAATACCAACTTTTGGTTTTATTTATTAATTCAATAGATTTTTTGCTTTGGATTTTATTAATTTTACTTTAATTTTTAGAATTTCTAATTTCGTATTTAATTGGGCATTTCTGATTTTTTCTTTCTCTAATATTTTTAGTTGCATATGTAGTTCATGGATGTCCTCTTTCTCCAATTTATTCATGTAAGCCAATAGAGCTGTACTATATCCCCTGAGAGTCACTTTCAATGAATCCCATACGTTGTGGTATGTTGTTTCATTATTATCATTATCTAGGATAAAATGGTTAATTCTTTCTATAATTTGTTTTTTTGGTCCACTCATTTTTTAAAATGAAGTTATTCAGTTTCCAATTTGTTCTGTGTCTATATCTCCTTGGCCCAGTATTGCATGTGACTTTTATTGCATTGTGATCTGAGAAAGATGTATTCACTATTTCTGCCTTTCTGCAGTTGATCATTAGGTTTTTATGTCCTAGTACATGGTCAATTTTTATAAGTTATGGAACTGCACAGAAAAAGGTACAATCCTTTCTATCCCCGTTCAGTTTCCTACAAAAGTCTACCATATCCAATTTTTCTAACAATGTATTTACTTCCTTAGCTTCTTTCTTGTTTATTTTATGATTCAATTTATCTAGCTCTGAGAGCAGGAGGTTGAGGTCTCCCACTAGTAGAGTTTTGCTGTCTATGTCTTCCTGTAGTTCTTTCAGCTTCTCCTCTAATACGTTGGATGCTATCCCATTGGGTGCATGTATATTCAACATTGAAATGCCTTTATGGTCTATGTTACCTTTTAGAGGATAAAGGTTCCTTCCTTACCTCTTTTAACGCTATTTATTTTTGCTGCTGCTTTGTCTGAGACAATGATTGCTACCTCTGCTTTTGTCTCTTCAGCTGAAGCAAAATATATTTTGCTCCAACCTTTTACCTTTACTCTATATGTATCTCTCTCTGCTTCAAATGAATTTCTTGTAAGCAGCATATTGTAGGATTCTGTTTTTTAATCCACTCTGCTATTTGCTTATATTTTAAGGAAGAGTTCATCCCATTCACATTCAAGGTTATGATTAATAATTCTTTATTGTCCTCCGTGCTATCTCCCCTCTGTTTCTATTTTCCCTCTTTATCTCCCCTTTATCCATATTCCCAAATATTTTTTTTCTGAATACAACCCCTTCAGTGTGTTTGCCCTCCTATATCACAACCTACTCTTTCTTTTCCCTTTCCTTTTATCCCTTTTCCCTTCTTTCCTTTTGTTTTTTCTCCTTTAATCCTTACGCCCCTTGCCTTTCTCTGTCCCCCCTTCCCCTTTTCCGCTATTAATACTTGAAAGGTTAGATGTTTCATAAGTTAACTGAGTATGTGTAGGTTGACTTTAAGTCAATTCTGATGAGAAGAAGATTCACGTGTTTCTCATCTGCTCCCTTCTTCCCCTCTATAATCACAGGTTTTTTGTACCTCTTAGTGTAACGAGATTTAACCCATTCAATCTCCTCCCTCCTCCAGTATCTTTCCTGTCCCCCTTTGTAAGGAGGTAGTGTTTTTTTTAAATCATTCTATCTAAGTCATAGAAAATTCTAAGTGTCTGTCCCTTCTAGTTCATTATATTCTATTGAATAGAGTCAAAATTCCTGAGAGTTATTAGAGTCTTCCTGCCAAGTGGGGTTAAAGCCAGTTACATCCCATTAGATAGCAGTCTCATGGATAGCTCATGAGTGTCCACCATTTCTGGCTAGGTATATTCTCTCTGTTAGAGTTGCAATTCTCAAGATTTATGAGTATCTATTTTCCCCCATGCTGGGATATAGCCAGTTTCAACTTACAGGATTGCATTTTTTTTCCTTTTACCACCCCCCCCTTTAACCTTTCCATGTGTCTCTTGAACCTCCTGTTTGATGTCCAAATTTTCTGTTTACCTCTGGTCTTTTCATCAGAAATTTTTGGAATTCTTCCATTTCATTAAATGTCCATTTTTTTTTCCCTGGAAGAGAAGGCTCAGCTTTGCAGGAAAGTAGAATCTTGGCTGTATTCCAAGCTCCCTTGCTCTTTGAAATATCTTGGTCCAAGCCCTGCAGTCCCTTAATTTTGATGCAGCCAGGTCCTGCATGATCCTTACTGTGGCTCCTTGATATTTAAATTGTTTCTTTTTGGCTGCTTGTAGGATTTTCTCTTTTATTTGATAGTTCACGAATTTGGCCACAACATTCCATGGTGTTTTCATTTTTAGGAACTTTTTCTAGTGGTGATTGATGTACTTTTTTAGTAACTACTTTGCCCTCCGATTCCATGATATCGGCAGTTTTCCATCACTAGATACTGTAATATTAAGTAAAGGATTTTTTTCTCATCAATGATTTCAGGAAGTCCTATAATTTTCAGGTGGCCCCTCCTCAATTTATTCTTGAGGTCAGTGGTTTTGTTGATCAGGTATTTTACATTTGCTTCTATTTTTTCTATTTCTTGATTTTGTTTAACTGACTCTTGCTGTCTCATGGAGTCATTAGTTTCTGTAGACACCATTCTTTTTAGGGGGGAGGAATTATCTTCATTAACCTTTTGCAACTCCTTTTCCAATTGGTCAATTTTAATTTTGAAAGAGCTTTCCAATTGACCAATTGAAGTTTTGAGAGAAATGTTTTCTTTTTGCATTTCCCTAATTGAGGTTCTGATAGAATTATTCTCATTTTGTATTTGTCCAATTGATGATGTGAGAGAATTATTCTCATTTTCTAATTGTCCGAATCATGATCTGATAGATTTATTCTCCTTTTGTATTTGTCCAATTGTAATTTCTATGGTTTGGTTTTCTTGTTGCAAGGTATTAATTGTCTCTCCCAAATTTTTAAGCTCCTTCCTTATTTCTTCAAAGTAGTCTTTTTATGCTGAAGACAAGATTGTATTCTCCTCAGAGGTTCCAGGTCTCTCTGAGTTGGGGTCTTTCCCTTCCAAGAATATTTCTATGGATCCTCCTTTCCATTGACCCTTCTTCATTTTGCTAAGACCTGAGTTGGGGAGGGGCTAGTTCACAGGGGCTTGGGATCTGTAATGGCTTTACTCACTAAGTGCAGTTTCTCTGGCTGACCAGTAGGAGGTGTTGGTTGCTTTCTCTGGAGTATCTGTGAACTTGATTGAGGCCTTCTCCCTTTCCTGGAAGGGAGGAGATGGAGCTATTGAATTCTTTTGCCCTGGCCTGAGGTCATTCCTCATCTGGGCTGGTTCTTCTGCTCATACACCTGGGCCTGAGGCAGAATTAGTTTGCATTTGTTTGTTAGGGAAGAAGTCTGAGTTGTAATGGGACTCTTGAGTTCCTCAGACCAGAGGAGCTCAGGGATGTTGTGTCTGCAGCTTTCCTGCTCCAGAACTCTCCCCCCAGCCCTGTCCGCAAGCTCCCAGGGGACAGCACCAACAACAGCACCTCTGGTCCGTAGTTGACTCAAGCCCCTGCAGTCTAGCCCCACCACCAATCAAGCAGGTCCAGCTCTCAGGCCCTCAGACTCCAGTTTCCAATTCAGCTGTTAAGCTGGATGATCCAGGGCTGATCCTCCCTCTGAGCCCAGACTTGACCGCCCGAATTCAGCCAAAGCTCCTGCCAGAGAGAAATTCTGAGGAACATTTTCTTTCTCCTGGCTTTTCTTTCTGGGTTGGGTGGGTCAGATTTCTTTTAAGATGTTTGTTTCATGTGATAGACGTGGAAGAGATCAGGAGACTTTAGAACTGTGCCTGTCTTCTCTCTGCCATCTTGGCTGGAAATCTAGAAGAGGTATTTGAAAGGTAGAATTGGCAAGGGATTGGATAAGGAAATGTGGATGAAAGAGAATCAGGAGCGGAGGATGACTATCTACTAATAAAAGGTAATACCAAACAGCTTCACAACTCTTAAATACGATGAATAGTGTTGTTGCTTCTTTGTTAATTTCAAGTGTTCTTCATTTCTTTTGTCACTTGATAAATAATGGAAGGGTTGCTGAGTGGTTCTTGGCCTTCATTATTGAAGAAGACTAAAATGACATCACTGCGTTTGAGACAAATTACAGTATCCCCAGCTGTCGCTGATCAGACCAGTACAAGCTCAGAATGCTCTACCACAGCTCAGTCACAAATAGTCCATGTGAAACCTGGGGTGGGTAATCTAAACACAAGTGTCACCTTTCCTGTTTCAGTTCTGCTTTCCTCACAGAATGCAGCTCCCTCACTAATGAGGGCATGCCATGCTAGGCAGTGCTGTGCCAGAGTCTCCCATGCTATGCAATAAATTCTAAAGTTCTTCAGTGAGGCCCTTGGGGCATCCTCCTGACCCTCTTGTGAGTACTTGCCCTGTGTGAGTTCTCCATAAAATAATTATTTTGGAAAATATACATCAGGAATTCTAGCAAGATGACCAGTGCATCGTAGTTGCACATTCTGTAGTAATGTTGTGATGCAAGGCAGTTTAACATGAGAAAGGATCTTATGGTATTTTCTCCTGCCAGGTGATCACAATATTCCTAAGACAATTTAAATGGAAGCTATTCAGTTTCCAGACCTGGTGCTGGTAGACTGTCCAAGCTTCGCAGATCTACTGCAATGAGGTCAGCACAATAGCTCTGTAGTCCCTCAGTTCTGTAGTCAGTCTAATATCTCTTCTCTCCCACACTTTATTTCCGAACCTCCCAAATACTTAGCTAGCTTGGTAATGCTATTGTTGACTTTATTGTCAATGTGAACCTCCCTGGCAAGGACACTGCCAAGGTAAGCGAACTTGTCCACAGTGCTAAAAACTTTTCCATTTGCTGTAACTGATGGTTCCACATATGGATGGTGTGATGCTGACTGATGGAGCACTTGGGGTTTCTTGATGTTCATTGTAAGACCAAAATGAACACAAGCAGCAGAGAATCTATCTATATTTTGTTGCATCTCAGCTTCAGAGTCTGCATTGAGGGCACAATCATCTTCAAGCAGAAGATCATGCACCAACATTACCTCCACTTTGGTCTAGGCTTGTAGCCTTGTCAAGTTAAAGAATTTGCCATCAAGCTGACCTTGAGACCATGTTCATCCTCAGTAAAGGTGTTTGATAACATGGCTGAAAACACCAAGCTGAAAAGCATGGGAACAAGGACACATCCTTGTTTTACTTCATTGGCGAATTGGAAATCTCTAGAGAATTGTCCACTATATAGAACCCTGGGCTAGCATGTTGTCATGGAACTCACGTATTATACTGATTTTTTTTCTTTTTTTTCAAGGCAATGGGGTTAAGTGGCTTGCCCAAGGCCATACAGCTAGGTAATTATCAAGTGTCTGAGGTTGGATTTGAACCCAGGTACTCCTGACTCCAAGGCCGGTGCTCTATTCACTGCGCCACCTAGCCGTCCCCGTATTATACTGATTAACTTCTCTGGGCATAATTTTTCCATAAACCCTCATGACTGATGGTATCAAAGTCCTTGGTCAGATCTACAAATGTATACAGACCTCTGTGCTGTTCCTGGCATTTTATCTGGAGTTATCAGGCAGCAAAGACATTGATTGTTCCACTACCCTCTGAAGCCACATTGGCTCTCAGGAAGATGACCAACTTCCAGGTGAAGAACCAGCCTATTGAGAAGGACTCTGGCAAGAATCTTACCAGTAATGAATACAAGAGAAATACCCCTGTGATTGTCACAGGAGAATCTATTCCCTTTGCCTTTATAGAAATGGATGATGAAGGCAACCTTGAATTCTTGGGGGGATAAACTATTCATGCCATACAACCTGGAAAATTTCAGTCAATTTTTAGATGAGCAATACATGGGCACACTCATAGATAACACAAGATCCAATAGACCTGAAAGACAAACAGTTCTTGTCACAAGAGAACTCAGCAGGTATGGTATCCATATAGCAGCCCTGAGTGAAACTAGGCTGGGAAATAAAGGCCAGGTTACTGAAGTCAGAGCTGGATACACATTTTTCTGGAGGGATCACAGTGAAAGGGAACACTATGGAGCTGAGGTATGTTTTGCAATCAAAACTGTTTTGCAATCAAAACTAATCTAGTCAACATTCTTGAATGCCTACCAAAAGGCGCATAATAATCTGAATGACAGCCTTATGACAATGAGATTACCACTTCCAGGAAAACGCCATGCCACCATCATTGGTGCCTATGCTTCCACCATGATGAACACTGATGAAGTTAAAGAAAAATTTTATGAAGACCTGGAGATCCTTATCATCAATGTACCCAAAGAGGACAATGGAAGGGTGAATAAGCATATACATTAGTTTCATGTTACATTAAGCATTTAAGATTTTTGTTTATTTTGTTTTGTTTGTTTTTTCTAATGGAAAAATATTTTTTCACAGGCAGAAAGAGCCAAAACATAATTTTTACCTTTTCTTGTGTTTTGAATGTTAATCAGCCAGTTGGATGCTTTTTTTTTTTTGAGAAACAATTTAGTGAAACTACTTGGGGTTTTAATATGACCACATGAAAAGCCATTATATCTGACTGATAGACTTCCCATCTTCGAAAATTCAAGTTCTCCCTTCTCCATGAAGATTTTCTTGATCCTCTAAAATTCATATAATCCCTCTTTTCTGAATAACCATGGCATTTTGTTTTGAACTCTCTTTGTCACCAATTATGCTATGTATCATAGCCATTTGATTATCTTATTCTCCCTAACTTGATTGAAAGCTCCTTGAGGGCAAAGTTATTTATACAACCTTAAAGCTAGGAGGGTTTCAAACATATTCCACTCTGTACTTCTTATTTTACAGATGAAGAAACCTCTGATGAAAGAGAGATGAAGTAAATTGTTCGTGTCCCCACACCTATTAATGAATTATAATTTGAATCCAGATCCTTAGTGTTTTACTCAATTCTGAATATCCAGCCACTAAGTGATTAATAAATATTTGTTGTATTGAATTGAATGCCACTAAGTGATTAATAAATATTTGTTGAATTCAATTGAATGCAAGTGGTCCTGTCATTTCATCCCTGGGAGGTCACTGCTCAGCAACCATCTCTTGGAAATGTAAACATTCTACATTCTACAGGCACAGCAGTTGCAGCTACTTAATGAGATGCGCAAACCCTTCCCAGGATCGGTCTTAGATTTTCATTTTTCTACTTTGCCTGATAGGGTAAGAACTTCTCACTTCATTTATCTGCTACATATAGCATAATACTTTATATCCTACATTCAAGCCTTTATAGAATTTTTAAAATTGCCTTAGAAATAGTTAAAAATAAGAGACATACAGCCATCTAAATCACAGGATTTGATCTTCAAGCAGCTTCCTGATTTTCTAGTTCTTATAAATGTAGAGTCATACTATTGTATTCTTGACATTATACTTCAAAGGCTCTGAATTATATCGGGATTTATCTGATACATTTCTTTGTAACCTTCTTTTCTTTTAAGAGTGATACTGAGACTCGGGTCAGCGTAGCCATGGCAACCCGTGTCCTCTCGGCCTGTGTCCGCTGCCTGCCCTCGGCCTCGGCGCCCCCCTCCCGCCCCCGGAGCCCCCGCTCGCCTTGCTTCGGTGTCTGGGTTCGGCCGGTTGGCGGGGTTTAAGGGGCGGCGATGGCAACGGGGTTTAGGGGGCCCGATGGTGGCAGGGTGGCGGAGAAGGCAGCCAGAGGCTGTTTCAGGAATATCCCCACAGTTGAGCCACCGATATAGTGACATGCCCCCTCTGACACTGGAGAGCATTTAGGACTGTGTCCTCTGTGTCTTCAAACTATATGATTAGATTGACTCAGAAAAGCTTTCAGTCTCTTTCCATTTCATGAAAGACCTGGGGTTGGATAGTTTGGACCAAGTAGAAATTATAATGACCATGGAAGATGAATTTGGGTTTTAAATTCCTGACACAGATGCCAAAAAGTTAATGTATCCACAAGAGATTGTAGATTACCTTGCAGATAAGAATGATGTGTACCAATAAACTATTTTTTTTTTAAATTTTAAAGAACTCGGATGATCCCAACCAGTGTCTGAATGTGAGAACACATTAAGATACCGTTGCTGCTTTTGCCAGACTATTTCTGTTGGAACTATATAAGTTGTCTAAATATGTGTTGACCTTTAAAAATAAACATACAAAATAAAAAAAAAAAAGAAAGTGATACTCTGTTTCTCTCTATTAGCTCAGGGATTGCCATTAAGCTTCACACTCAAGACAAAATCCCAATTTAGACTACATAATTCCCAGATAGGATTATATATTTCTCCCTTCTCATCCAGCAACTTTTACATGACTGGCAAGATTTTGTTATCAAGAACTTATTAACTAGAGCAAAGATATAAATGACTAATGCAATTCCTTTCAGGTATCACTTGTTTTAGTTACAAAAGTCTACCCTAATTTAAGAAGAACCTTCTATTTTGGGTAGAAATTCTGAGGGTCTTTTTTCTCTTCTCAGATTGATTCTTTTATGAAGGCGAAATAGTCTATCTTTTTCCTTACTTCTTACCTAACAATTTTTACTGAACGTGTGTTGTCTCAGACAAAGTGAGAGCTGCAAAAGACCTTGGTTTAAAATGCCAAGGTCTCCCAGTGCATCTGCAGTCATCTCATCATCCTGATGTCTGTTTTATCAGTAAACTCTGATGACTCTGGAAGAGAGAGTGAGGTTGATGACTTAAATCTAATTTACTTGGAAGTCAACACTCTCCTGACATCACTGGTCCTCTTAAGAACAAAGAATGAAAAACAATCAAGGCCTATAATTCAATTGTGTGGGTAAATATAATAATTTAACATATAAGATTCACAAATTATTCATATTATATTTTATATGTAGGTGGCTAGATGGCACAGTATACATATATATATGTACATATATAAATATATGTATAGACATATATAAGCGTATATATAAGCACAAGTTACTATAAGTCACAATCTAATTATTGTGTTTTGATTACCTCTTTAGAAACAAAGCCCACCTTCAGGTATCACAGTAATTTAAGCGGGCAACTCCTATGAGAACTTGCTAAATAGAGAGAAAGAGACTGCAGTAGAACCTATCTGAAGGTATTAATATTGACTCTAGGTGGACCTTGTGATCACCTCATCAGTGACACATATATTGGCTCCTTGCAGAACCAGACGGTTCCATTTATGCTGGCATGGAAGATCCTCATCAGTTTGTAAGTCAATCAGATTCAGGAAAGTCTTTTGCTAATGGAAGCAAAGACCAACAAGAGACTATGATACCAAAAGTGCAGCATCCATCATTTCACCCATCTTGGAAAAATCGTGCAGTGATGGGTCAGGTACTCTGTTTTTGTTTTTTTTTTTTCCATCTAGTTTCCTAGCCTTTCCTTCCTAATACTGTGCAGTAGTTTTCCACAAACTTGTTTGGGGTTTTAGTCTATGCTCTCATTGAAACAGAAAAAAAATGTTCTGTTGGATCTCCATGTTGGATGTCCATCTCCCCATAACTAAAGCGACTGTGACTTCCACAACTCCTTTTCTTCAAACCTTCTTGTAAAAGTCATTAGAATTAAGATTCTTTGAATCCTTGCTCAGATATGATCTTTGATTTTATTACTAACAACCCTGAAACAATTAATAATGAAACATTTTCTTCCAATGAAAATTAAAACAGAATTTTAATTTTTTAATTTGAATTTAATACTTATGATGTGTTATGTGACAGCCTCTAACTACAGAGATAGCCAGTTATTATAGACTCATTCACTTCATCAATATATTTTTAAGCTAATATTCTAAATGGAATGACTAGAACTCAACAATAAAATGTCCTCTTAGACAAGAGGCAAGGAAATAAGGGGTAAAAAGTCTGAAAATGTTCTCTCTATTTCTCATCATATTTTATTTTACATTTTTTTGCAAGGGAATGGGGTTAAGTGGCTTGCCCAAAGCCATACAACTAGGTAATCTTTAGTGTGTCTTAAGTCTAGTTTGAACTCAGGTCCTCCTGTCTCCAAGACCAATGCTCTATTCACTATAACTCTAAGCTGCCCCCAACAATCAAAATTACTTTTCAGAATTCTTTAAAACCATTAAAACATCTTAGGTGACTTCAAATTTGCAACATATTATTATTATTATTATTATTATTATTATTATTATTATTATTATTATATTATATTATATTATGTTATGTTATGTTATATTATATTATATTATATTATATTATATTATATTATATTATATTATATTATATTATTATATTCCAATATAATAAAACAACAATTAAGAATACCACACAAATTACTACCTTGTACAAGCAATCCTTCCATTCACACATTATTCATGAACCCACAGAGCTATCCCAGAATGGGTCAGAATTTTTGATATTTTACTTACTGCGCTTGAAAGACAATCACATGTTATTCCTAAGTTACAGCAATGCAGAATTTAAATATCATATATTCACAAGATCTAACTAAACATTGCAAATATATTCCCTTTGCGCTTACAAAACAATTTGACATAACTGAGAAATACAACTTACTCATCAATACGTTATCTGACAGTGGGACTACACAATTGCTATTTGTTCAAAGCCCCCACATCAGCTGTCTACAGTTACCAAAAGCAAAGTTCACATTCTTAGCTTCTTTAAAATTGAACATAACATTGTTAATTTACATCAAACATAAAATTCTTAATTAAACACTTCATTTCCCTTAGAACACGAGCAATGTCTCCACTGCTATCTTTAAACTTTTATCTCCCAGACCTTTTTACCCAGATCCTCGAAGGATCCAATCTCATACACATGATAAATTTAAAACCCCAATGCAATTATAACTAACCTTCTAACAGTTTAGTTTGATAAAAGCTTTCGAGTACTTTATACAAAGAATCCAGTATTCACATTCCAGAAACTCCATCAAAATAAAAATGTAATGAACTAGAGTTTTGTCCCAAAAGAAATCAGTAAATTTCCCTGATAACATATGTTTTCTTCTTAGTTTTATGTATGTATGTGTGTGTAGATGAATACATACACATGCACATATTTTCTTCTTAGTTAACCTAATACCACTTTCCTTTAACTCAAAGTTGTTTCGATACAGTTTAAAATCCCAAACCATTTTAATAATCTAGGTTATTATTTAATTCCTCCCATTCTGTACAAATTCGGTCAGAATGTAACAAAACTAATAACCTTCTTTTAAAACCCTCACAGTGATTACCAAAACTCCAGTTCAGAAACATGGTGAGAGTCATCACTCTTAGGCCATATAACCAGAGCAGAGACATTCATTAAATATTATGTCCTTTCAATAAATGTAACTCCTAACCCATGGATTTTATTCTCTTCCTTTTCCAATCATATATCTTGCCTGCGGTGGGGTCTCTTTCCTTTTAAGGCTTCAGTACTTGATATCTCATGCCCAACCCCATGGCTGGGTGAGGCACACCTCAGCCAGATTTAGTTTAGAGTTCAAGTCTTAACCAGTTGGCAGATAGGATCAAGGCTGCCTTGCCTTCAGTCTACCACACCCTTCCCCCAATCCAGGGAGAAAAGAAGGAATTTTTCCCAAACAGTCATAAGAATAAGGAATCTTCCCTACTATGCCTTCTCAATCTTTTCCTTAAAAGTTCTTTCTCTCTTCTAACCAGTCCTTAAACCACAGTTTTTTTTCTCTTTAACTCAACCCACCAGGACATCTACCACCTCAGTGAGCCAGTGGCTGCCTTGCTCCTCAAGTGTGGAGGCAGCCATCCGCATTAAAGATTTTGGGGAAATTCCTGGTGAGGGAACCCCAAATCTCCCTCCTTTAGGACACCCTTTTATTCTCTGGCCTCTCCTTCAGGATAAATCTCCCAACTGGAGGACTTCTCAGCCAGTTCAGGGTGGTTTTGACCACTGATGCCACCCTTGAAATCACTTGTTTATGTCCCTTCTACTACAAGACATTTTGTTTTTGTTTTTTGTTTGTTTTATTTTAGGGGGTTTTTTTTGCAAGCAAATGGGGTAGTTTCTGTTTTTTTGCCAAGAAAACTCCAAGGATAAAATCCATGAGGTCAAATACTGTTGGACAAGGCTAAGTGACAACAACAGCAGCAGCAGCAGCAATATAAAATAGCACTGAATTTTTTCTAAGAACCTGCGATAACCAATGTCAGGAGTACCTGAGTTCAAATCCACCCTCAGATAATTTATTACCTACCTGTGTGGCCTTGGGCAAGCCACTTAAGCCCATTGCCTTGCGAGAGAGAGAGAGAGAGAGAGAGAGAGAGAGAGAGAGAGAGAGAGAGAGAGACTCTCAAGATAGGAGTGATGGGGCCATTATGATCAGTTTTCTGGGCATAGTTCTCTATTGCTCTTCAGAATGAATGGATCAGTTTACAACTCCACCAACAGGGTATTAATGTCCTAATCTTCCCACAATGTCTCCAACAATGATCTTTTCCCTTTTTCTCATTTTAGTCAGTTTGATTTCTGAGGTGGTTCCTCATAGTTGTTTTAATTTCCATTTCTAAATGAGATGAATTTTGCAAAGTACTTAGCTCAGAGCCTTGCTCTTACTAAATACTAAGAAATGTCTGTTCCCCCCTTTTTATTTGCTTTTTAAATATTAATGCCAGAATCATAATCGTTCTCTTCCTACCCCTCAGGACAAAACCATTGAAAAACTCCAGAAATCTTTTCAAAGGCTTGAAACAATTGAAGAGAAGCCATCTAAAAAGGTGACCAATTTGAAAACAACATTAAACTACACTGAGCCAGAAGCCAGAGAGGACAAAGAAAGTGCCTATCAGAAGCTGGAAGCTCTTACTAATGAGCTATATACAGTAAACAGAGAAATTGAAGCAGTAGTAAAACGAGCAAAAGAGGTACTTTTTCCCCCGACTTTCAAAAAAGAGCCTTTCTATTAAAGTAATGTCTAAAGAAGTAGTCACAATTTAGCATTGTGATTAAAAAACAGTTTCTCATATTTGTTGCTTAGGGAATTATAGTCTCATTCAATTACTGTGGAAATCTTTATTTTTCAAGGATTCATTTTCTCTCATATGATGGTTTACTAGAAAACTGTTCTTTCTTCGTTTTAAAAAGTCTCCATAAGATATTGTATCTTTAGATATGTTCCTTAATACCTAATTCAATATTTATTAGACAGCTACTGACAATAGTCAGTACCAATAGTTTTTACTTGAGTAAATACAAAAGCAATGAAATTAAGTACATTTTATATTAAAATATATCATGATACTCAGTACTCTTCCTATGCACTCATTATGCCTAGTATTATTCAATTCAACAAACATTAATCAACTACTCATATGGTCACACTGCATTTTACTAGGAGAATATAAGGCAGCTGGGTGGCCGAGAGAGTTCTGAGCGTGAAGTCAGGACTTATCTCCTGAGCTCAAATCTGGCCCCAGATACTTATTAGCTAGCTAAGCAAGTCACTTAAGCCTGTTTCTCTCAATTCCTTATCTGTAAAATAAGCTGGAGTAGGAAATGGAAATCCCAGTGGTGTCATGAAGAGTTGGATATGACTAAAATGACTGAACAACAGTGGGGCATAGCATGTAGATAGATGAGCAAATATAAGGCAATTTGAAGGGGAAGTGTGCATTAACAAATGGGTTTTGTAAGAGAGATACAAAAAGGAACTTGAAGATTTTTGAGAAAGGAGTGATAGAGATAGTGATAGCCTTAGGAAGACTTATTTTGTGAACTATGTCAAGGATAGATTGGAAGAGGCAACAAATGGAAGCCAGGAAACTAATTAAGACTCTCTTACACTATTGGAGATGATGAGGTTAGTGGTTGCATGAATATAGACAAGAGGATGCAAAACAAATTTTGAGGCTAGACTCAACAAAACTTGGCAAAGGACTGGAATTCAATTGTTTTTGTTTCATACAGTTCCTTCTAGATTGTACACTCCATGAGGAGTTTCTATACAGGGGTTCCAAAAGTCTGAATAGCTTGGAGATTTTGCAACTTATTCTCAGCAGTGCAATCCAAGACAATGCCAAAGCACTTGTGATGAAAAAAATGCTATTTACCTCCAGAGAAAGAACTTTATGGTATCTGAATGCAGATCAAAGCATACTGGGTTTTTTATGGTTTTTTTGCAAGGAAAATGGGGTTAAGTGACTTGCCCAAGGCCACACAGCTTGGTAATTATTAAGTGCCTGAGACCGGATTTGAACCCAGGCACTCCTGACTCCAAGGCCAGTGCTTTATCCACTACACCTAGCCGACCCAAAAGCATACTATTTTCCACCTTATTTTTTTCATGGGTTTTTTTTTTCCCTTTGGGTATGTGTTTTTATTTACAACATTACTAATATGGTAATATGTTTTGCCTCATTGAACATTTATGAGCATATGTATCAAGTTGCTTATCATCTCATGGAGGGAAGAGTTAAGGGAAGAAGGGAGGGGGTAAATGAATGTAAAATATTGCCCTTATATGTAACTAGGAAAAATGTAGTTTTAAAAGATAATCTTTTTATATTATTTTTATTATTAAAACTTAAAACTACCATAAGTCTTTTCGAAGAGACTATATTTACTATAGTAAAAATTCTACTATTGGGCATAGAGTAAAGATGCCTAATGAATTTTGAATTAGATATTATGAAATATGTGTGTGTATATATATATTATATATAATATATGTTTATATTATATATATATATATATATATATACATATGCAATATCATTTTAAGGAGACTTAATATCAGAAAAGAACACTTTTTGAGGAACTTGGTTAAATGCTGGTTTGATGTTCTATGTTACCATTGTTCATAAAAAAGTATCTCTCTTGTGGAGTTGTCTTAAATGAATGTTAAAAATCCTGTGCCAATGATGCCAGGAACATACTGGAGAACGAAATGTCAAACCTCCTGTTTTTTTTTTTTTTTTGCCAAGAAAACTCCAAGGATAAAATCCATGAGGTTAAATAGTGTTGGACAAGACTAAGTGACAACATCAGCAGCAGCAGCAGCAATATAAAATAGCACTGAATTTTTTTCTAAGCACCTGCAATAACCAATGTCAGAATGCTGCAAAGTCTCTAGAAAGTATTTAAGATTGATTTATAATAATCATTTAAGGAAAATAAATAATAACTGCAACCTAATATATGTTCTTCTTTTGTGAGGCTCAAGCTCTCTGAGAGGAATATTTGATTATCTGTTCTCTACTACAAATATTCGTCATTACAATTTTAAATCTTGAAAACTGATAACTTTAGGGAAATATATTTGAGGATTGAAATTTTTCTATCACCAAGTATCATGTGATAAATTCATGTTTATCCAATGATTATTTGAATGATAGTAGAATATTTTTTCCTTGTATATTAGTTTCATTAACTTTGACTTAAGAAAAAGATAATATAATTGAGTTTATTAATTGCTCTTCCCCTTGTTTGCCATTAGGGGGCGACCTTATAATAAAGGAAAAATATGTCTTAGCAAGTTAGCAGACAAATGGAAACCTAGGTCATAACGATGTTAGTAAGAATAATCATGAACTATGATTTGGATAAATTTCCAATTAAATATCTCTGGGCGTCAGTTTTCTCAAACATTCTCTCATTCCACTCTACCCCCAGAGTCCTCCCCAGTTTTAAATCCTATAATCCTCTGGAATTAAATAGTATCTGCCTCGTACCAAAATAATAACAAATATTCTTTGGGTGACCCACTGTGGCTTATAGTCATTGCAAAACTTTTACTGGAAGTTAGACAAATTTTTCTCAATGCTTTTACATAAACTTTCATGGTCCCTCTGCTCCATAGATCTATCTGGGTAGATACATTAATGTGTAAGTTAAATTACCCAGAATTTATTGTGCTAATGATGTGTCAGTCACTATGCTTAACATGGGGAACTTCAAGAAAGGCAAAAGACATGTCCTTACCCTCAAGCAGCTTACATCCTAATGTGGGAGGCAACAAGCAAACAATTATGTGCACAATTCAATCTTTTATCTCAGATAGTAATGGTAGGACTGTTTTTGAGAGGGATCCTTAGAAATGTGTCCTTCCTTAACAGGGAATATTTGAAGAACTATTGTGGGATTGTAAATTTTTAGTTCTATCCATAAGGCTGGTAGTAAAGGCTCAAATACTTGCAATTTCTCTTTTCAGTCTCCTTTTGACCCACCCCTTGAAGCAGACTCTTCTCCAAACTCCATGCTGTACTTCAAAAGGGGAGCTAACTCAGTTCATACTGACTTTGCAGGCCTGCTGGCGAAAAACAAGACTCTTCAAACAGAGGTGTGTGGATCCTTTACAAACAGAATTTTCAGGGAAAATTATTCCTCAATAAATGTGGGAAAAAATCAAGCTGATTACAATTTCCTAACAATTTTTTGTACTATGTTATTGGGAGTATAACTTCTCACCATGGTTTTCATAAGACCTAAATCTCTCCAAAGAGAAGCTTTGAATTTTGTGAATAGTGAGGTGGTCTTCAGGTAGAATGACATATCCTGAAGAAGGAACAAACGGCTTCTTGGCAGGCATGAACCAAATAAAAATAACTGACAAGTATGTAGAGCTTTAATTTTGTTAGGTGTTCCAAAGCGTTTAAGGTCTAAAACTGCACTAAGACTTTTGGAATATCCTGAGTGGAACATTATATAGGCCTACTACAACTTTATCATGTAAATACTATAACACCCTTTGAAACATTAGGAAACTAAGGTAAGTGATTGACCAACGATGTCACAATTGGTGTGTGTTAGAGATGTCAACTGAACTAACTTTCTGTCCCCGTACCCAGCACTAATCAATCATATTAGGCTGTCTTTCCTCACCAGCCTGAGGAAAATAACCAACTGAATTTGAGATAATCCCATGAACTAGAAAGTATGAATACTCACTTCTAAATTTTAACTGTATATCAAACATCTACTTCTATCAGTGAATGATTTATTAGGTGAAATAGTAATATCAACAGATAGAAAAAACAACAAAGAAGCTTTTCTAGGAAATATTGTGCCTCTTGTTTCCTGTTATAGAAAGGGGGGGGAGTTGAAATTAATTATTAACTTCAATTTGCAAAAATATAATCTGACATCTGGGCTCATATTCCAAGGAGATCAAAGACAGAAAAAGCAGCTAGGTGATGCACTGGATGGATTCCATGGCTTAGAGTTCAAATAATAAGTGCTTGAGGCTAATTTTCACAATACATACAAAGTGAATGTGTTTACATATCATTGGAAAAATTTTTTAATTAAAAAAGAGACATTTGAGATCAACAAAGTCTAAAACCTTAACTCCTTTTCCTTAGAGTTCTGAACCTAGAGGAAAACTCATCTTCCCCAAGTTCAAATCTGCCCTCAAATATTTAGTAACTGTGTGTAACTCTGGTTCACAACTCTATTTGCTTTTTCTGTACAATGAATTGGAGAAGGAAATGGCAAAACATATTTTTGTATATTTACCAGGAAAATTGCAGATGGAGTCTTGAGGAGTCAGACATGACTGATTGCTTGTTGATTCTGTTGTTCATCCTTCATTCCTTTGAAGAAGACCAATGACATCAGGAGGGTGATGTCTTGACTTGCTAGTGAATTGATTTTAAGTGAGGCAGAGCAATACAAAGTCATTAACTCCAGAGTCATCACAGATCAGGGGGCAAGACATAGGTCAGGACTGGAGGAGATCTTGATCTTTTTAAACTTTGTCTGAGATAACATCAATTCAATAGCTAAATGTTAGAACAAGAACAAACAAAAACAATAAATGTAAAAATATGCAGTGTGGAACTTTTGTATGGTAATATAGAGCAGGAAATAAAATAGATATCTGACAATTGGAGAACGGCTCAATAGATTAGAAAGAAACAAAAAATATGAAGATTTCATATCCACATGGGAAGACTTAAATGAACTGTTACAATATAAAGGAAACATATTTAGGAAAATAGTGCATATGATGACTTAGAATAATATAAACAAAGAACAATAAAATTGAATGTTGTGTAATTACAATGACCCAGTTGAACCTCAAATAAAAATTGAGAATATGTCCTTCCTTTCTTTCTTTGCAGGGGTTAGAGGACTATGGGGGTATAATTTTGTAGACCTGGTTGATAACATTATTTGTTTTGTGGAACTGCTTTTCTTTTTCTTTTTTTAATAGTTGCTACTAGGAAATGTTCAATGAAGGTAGGAAAAGATAATGACAAATTAAAAATTAATTTTCTAAATTTTTATTTTTATTTTTTATTTTATTTTTGCAAGGCAATGGGGTTAAGTGGCTTTCCCAAGACCACACAGCTAGGTAATTATTAAGTGTCTGAGGCCGGATTTGAACTCAGGTACTCCTGACTACAGGGCTGGTGCTCTATCCAATGCGTCACCTAGCTGCCCTTTTTATTTTTTTCTTTTATAATATTAAAAGTTTTAAGACATCTTTTTGAGACTCAAAAGAATGATGATGAATGAAGTAACCAAGGTCTGCAATATACAGGTATTCATAGAAATACTTTAATACCTTAAAAGTGTATTTGACCATTTTTATTTTTGGTCTGTTTCCAGGGAGATCTGAATTTAAATCCTGCCTTAGACACTTATCTAGCTGTGTGACCTTGGGCAAGGTTCTTAATCTTTTCTCTGTTTCAGTTTTTTAGTCTAAAAAAATACAGGTAATAATAGTCCTTACTTCACAGGGTTTTGGGGAAGATCAAAGGAAATAACATAGTAAAACTCTTTGCAAACCTTAAATGCTATATATAATGTTGGCTACTATTGCTGCCACTTTCAGCTGTCAACCAGATGCAAATTCTTGAGATATTATTGCCCAACTCTTCCTAGGATCTCATCTTACCAGTCACATTCATGTGATCCTACTTTTCCCTTCTCACCAATCCAAAATCAATAGTAATAAGCAATTCTCTCTGTATCTTTATGCTATTTACCTTTAAAAATATTACTCTATTAGCTTGGATAGTTAATAATTGATTATATTGTTTCATTGTATTAATTATCCAATTCCTTTTAAATATAACTTGAAAAAGGACAGTAATTGGACAGCTAGGTGGTCCAGTGGATAGTGCACTGACCCTGAAGTCAGGAAGACATGAGTTCAAATCCAACCTTAGACACTTAATAATTACCTCTCTGTGGGACCTTGAGGAAGTCACTCAACTCCATTGCCTTGCAAAAACCAAATAAAAGAAAAGAAAAAGGACACTAAGTACCATGGACCAGTTATGTAAGAGAGAAGTGATTGTTACATGCAAAATTTTTCTTTAAAAATCATTGATGTCATTTTCTGGAAAGCATGATAAAAAGAGGCAAAAGATAATGTTTCTTAGCCTCAATTTCCTTATAAGCAAAATGATGAATTTGGACTTATCTCAAAGGTCTCTCTCTTTTTAAAAAAAAAAATTTCCAAATTTATGAAAAGATAGTTTTCAACATTCATTTTTGTAAAATTTTTCCCTCCCCATGCTAACATGGGAAGTAATCTGATATAGGTATTACATGCACAATCATGTTACACATATTTCCATATTAGTCATGCTATGAAAGAACAATCAGAACAAAAGGAAAACCATGAGAAGTAAAAAACAAATTGAAAAAAAACTGAAAATAGTATTTTTAATATGCGTTTGGGCCCCCTACCACCCCTTAGACCCAGAAACCACCTGACCCTATGTTCTGGGACAGGCCATCCAATCCCAGCACCTTGCAAGAAGTAAAAAAGAAAATGTTTTATATCTGACCACTCTCCCCCCATGGTCCATCTTCTCCTCCATCACTCACATTCTCCCGTTCCCCCTGCCCCCCCCCCTTCTTACTCCAGATGTCTATACCCCATTGGGTATATATGCTGTTTCCTCTCCTAGCCACCTCTGATGAAAGCAAAGATTCCCTCATTCCGCCTTGCCTTCCCCCCCTTCCATAGTATTGCATTAGCCTCATTGTAATAAAGAAAAATCTTATTATATGAAATATCTTGGCCTATTCCCACTCTCCTTTTTGTTTCTTTCTCACATTACATTTCCTTTTTTTCTATTGACTCCATTTTATAGCATATTTTATCGTCAAATTCAGCTTTCTCCTGTGCTTCAACTATAAAAGCTTCTTCTACCTGCTCTATTAACTGAGAAGGTTCATATGAGTATTATCAGTGTCTTTTTTCTATGCAGGAATACATGCAGTTTAATCATCATTAAGTCCCTCATATTTTCCCCTTCTCCTCCAATTTCTGTGCTTCACCTGCGTCCTGTATTTGAAGACCAAACCTTCTGTTCAACTCTGGCCATTCCAACAGGAACACTTGAAATTCCCCTGGTTCATTGAAAGTCCATCTTTTTCCCTGGAAGAGGACATTCATTTTTGCTGGGTAGTTGATTCTCGGTTGCATTCAAAGCTCTTTTGCTTCCGGTATATTATATTTATTATATTCCAAGCACTATGAGTTTTTTTTTCTTTTAGGTTTTTGCAAGGCAAATGGGATTAAGTGGCTTGCCAAAGGCCACACGGCTAGGTCATTATTAAGTGTTTGAGATGGGATTTGAATCCAGGTACTCCTGACTCCAGGGCGAGTGCTTTATCCATTGTGCCACCTAGCCTCCCCCACTATGAGCTTTTAATCTAGTTGCTGCTAAGTCCTGTGTGTTCCTGACTGCAGCTCCACGATATTTGAATTGTGTCCTTCTGGAAATGAGAGAGATGCAGTAAAAACATGAAAATGGAGTCAGCAGCTTAGTCATGGCAATCCAAGAAAATGCTGAAGAAAATAGCATGCTAAAAACCAGCTGAGGACAAATGGATAATACAGTTCAAAAAATTATTGAGGAGAAGAGTGCTTTAAAAAGCAAAACCCGACCAGATGTAAAAAGAGATAAGAAAACTCTCTGAGGAAAACAAATCCTTCAGACAAAGAATAGAACTCAGGGAGATTGATGAATTTACGAGAAATAAGGACTCATTCCTTCAAAACCATAAAAAAGTAAAATTAGAAGAAAATGTGAAACATGTCATTGAAAAAAATGACTGATAAGGAAAGCAGACTGAGGAAAGATAATTTAAAAATTATTGCAATACCTGAAAGTCATGATCAGGAAAAGAGCCTTGACATCATTTTCAAAGTATTGCTACAGGAAAATTGCCCTGATATCCTAGAAGCAGAGGGCAAAAATAGAAAGTTAGAGAATCCACCTATCCCTCCCTGAGAAAGAGATACCCAAAAACCAACCCCAAGGAATATTATAGCCAAATTCCTTAACTCCCAAGTCAAAGAGAAAATATTACAAGCAGCCAGAAGGACAAAATTCAAATATCGTGGAGCTGCAGTCAGGAACACACAGGAGTTAGCAGCAACTAGATTAAAAGCTCATAGTGGGGGAGGCTAGGTGGCACAATGGATAAAGCACTCCTCCTGGAGTCAGGAGTACCTGGATACAAATCCCATCTCAAACACTTAATAATGACCTAGCCATGTGGCCTTGGGCAAGCCACTTAATCCCCTTTGCCTTGCAAAAACCTAAAAGAAGAAAAACTCATAGTGCTTGGAATATAATAAATACAATATACCGGAAGCAAAAGAGCTTGGAATGCAACCGAGAATCAACTACCCCGCAAAAATGAATGTCCTCTTCCAGGGAAAAAGATGGACTTTCAATGAACCAGGGGAATTTCAAGTGTTCCTGTTGCAATGGCCAGAGTTGAACAGAAGGTTTGGTCTTCAAATACAGGGCGCAGGTGAAGCACAGAAATTGGAGGAGAAGGGGAAAATATGAGGGACTTAATGATGATTAAACTGCATGTATTCCTGCATAGAAAAAAGACACTGATAATACTCATATGAACCTTCTCAGTTAATAGAGCAGGTAGAAGAAGCTTTTATAGTTGAAGCACAGGAGAAAGCTGAATTTGATGATAAAATATGCTATAAAATGGAGTCAATAGAAAAAAAGGAAATGTAATGTGAGAAAGAAAAAGGAGAGGGGGAATAGGCCAAGATATTTCATATAATAAGATTTTTCTTTATTACAATGAGCTAATGCAATGATATAGAAGGGGGGAAGGCAAGGCGGAATGAGGGAATCTTCATTGTCATCAGAGGTGGCTAGGAGAGGAAACAGCATATATACTCAATGGGGTATAGACATCTGGAGTAAGGAGCAAAGGGGGGGACAGGGGGAAGGTGGGATATGAGTGATGGAGGAGAGGACGGACCATGGGGATTAGAGCGGTCAGATATAACACATTTTCTGTTTTACTTCTTGCAAGGAGCTGGGATTGGATGGCCTGTCCAGCAACATAGGGCCAGGTGGTTTCTGGGTCTATGGGGTGATAGGGGCGTCCAAAAACATATTAAAAATACTATTTTCAGTTTTTTCAATTTGTTTTTTACTTCTCATAGTTTTCCTTTTGTTCTGATTGTTCTTTCATAGCATGACTAATATGGAAATATGTGTAACATGATTGTGCATGTATTACCTATATCAGATTACTTCCCATGTTAGGGAGGGGAGGGAAAAAACTTTACAAAAATGAATGTTGAAAACTATCTTTTCATAAATTTGGAAATTTTTTTTTTAAAAAAAGAGAGAGACCTTTGAGATAAGTCCAAATTCATCATTTTGCTTATAAGGAAATTGAGGCTAAGAAACATTATCTTTTGCCTCTTTTTATCATGCTTTCCAGAAAATGACATCAATGATTTTTAAAGAAAAATTTTGCATGTAACAATCACTTCTCTCTTACATAACTGGTCCATGGTACTTAGTGTCCTTTTTCTTTTCTTTTATTTGGTTTTTGCAAGGCAATGGAGTTGAGTGACTTGCTCAAGGTCCCACAGAGAGGAAATTATTAAGTGTCTAAGGTTGGATTTGAACTCAGGCCCTCCTGACTTCAGGGTCGGTGCACTATCCACTGGACCACCTAGCTGTCCAGTTACTGTCCTTTTTCTAGTTATATTTAAAAGGAATTGGATAATTAATACAATGAAACAATATAATCAATTATTAACTATCCAAGCTAATAGAGTAAGATTTTTAAAGGTAAATAGCATAAAGATACAAAGAGAATTGCTTATTACTACTGATTTTGGATTGGTGAGAAGGGAAAAGTAGGATCACATGAATGTGCCTGGTAAGATGAGATCCTAGGAAGAGTTGGGCAATAATATCTCAAGAATTTGCCATCTGGTTGACAGCTGAAAGTGGCAGCAATAGTAGCTAATATTATGTATAGCATTTAAGGTTTGCAAAGAGTTTTACTATGTTATTTCATTTGATCTTCCCAAAAACCCTGTGAAGTAAGGACTATTATTACCCGTATTTTTATAGACTAAGAAACTGAAAGAGAGAAAAGATTAAGAACCTTGCCCAAGGTCACACAGCTAGATAAGTGTCTAAGGCAGGATTTAAATTCAGATCTCCCTGGAAACAGACCAAAAATAAAAATGGTCAAATACACTTTTAAGGTATTAAAGTATTTCTATGAATACTTGTATATTGCAGACCTTGGTTACTTCATTCATCATCATTCTTTTGAGTCTCAAAAAGATGTCTTAAAACTTTTAAAATTATAAAAGAAAAAAAATTAAAAGGGCAGCTAGGTGACGCATTGGATAGAGCACCAGCCCTGTAGTCAGGAGTACCTGAGTTCAAATCCGGCCTCAGACACTTAATAATTACCTAGCTGTGTGGTCTTGGGAAAGCCACTTAACCCCATTGCCTTGCAAAAATAAAATAAAAAAATAAAAATAAAAATTTAGAAAATTAATTTTTAATTTATTATTATCTTTTCCTACCTTCATTGAACATTTCCTAGTAGCAACTATTAAAAAAAGAAAAAGAAAAGCAGTTCCACAAAACAAATAATGTTATCAACCAGGTCTACAAAATTGTACCCCCATAGTCCTCCACCCCCTGCAAAGAAAGAAAGGAAGGACATATTCTCAATTTTTATTTGAGGTTCAACTGGGTCATTGTAATTACACAACATTCAATTTTATTGTTCTTTGTTTATATTATTCTAAGTCATCATATGCACTATTTTCCTAAATATGTTTCCTTTATATTGTAACAGTTCATTTAAGTCTTCCCATGTGGATATGGAAATCTTCATATTTGTTGTTTCTTTCTAATCTATTGAGCCATTCTCCAATTGTCAGATATCTGTTTTATTTCCTGCTCTATATTACCATAAAAAAGTTCCACAATGCATATTTTTACATTTATTGTTTGTGTTTGTTCTTGTTCTAACATTTAGCTATTGAATTGATGTTATCTCAGACAAAGTTTAAAAAGATCAAGGTCTCCTCCAGTCCTGACCTATGTCTTGCCCCCTGATCTGTGATGACTCTGGAGTTAATGACTTTGTATTGCTCTGCCTCACTTAAAATCAATTCACTAGCACGTCAAGACATCACCCTCCTGATGTCTTTGGTCTTCTTCAAAGGAATGAAGGATGAACAACAGAATCAACAAGCAATCAGTCATGTCTGAATCCTCAAGACTCCATCTGCAATTTTCCTGCTAAATATACAAAAATATGTTTTGCCGTTTCCTTCTCCAATTCATTGTACAGAAAAAGCAAATAGAGTTGTGACCCAGAGTTACACAGTTACTAAATATTTCAGGGCAGATTTGAACTAGGGGAAGATGAGTTTTTCTCTAGGTTCAGAACTCTAAGGAAAAGGAGTTAAGGTTTTAGACTTTGTTGATCTCAAAGGTCTCTTTTTTAATTAAAAAAATTTTCCAATGATATGTAAACACATTCACTTTGTATGTATTGTGAGAATTAGCCTCAAGCATTTATTATTTGAACTCTAAGCCATGCAATCCATCCAGTGCATCACCTAGCTGCTTTTTCTGTCTTTGATCTCCTTGGAATATGAGCCCAGGTGTCAGATTATATTTTTGCAAATTGAAGTTAATAATTAATTTCAACTCCCCCCCCTCTTCCCATAACAGGAAACAAGAGGCACAATATTTCCTAGAAAAGCTTCTTTGTTGTTTTTCCTATCTGTTGATATTACTATTTCACCTAATAAATCATTCACTGATAGAAGTAGATGTTTGATATACAGTTAAAATTTAGGAGCGAGTATTCATACTTTCCAATTCATGGGATTATCTCAAATTCAGTTGGTTATTTTCCTCAGCTTGGTGAGGAAAGAGCCTAATATGATTGATTAGTGCTGGGTATGGGGACAGAAAGTTAGCTCAATTGACATCTCTAACACACACCAATTGTGACATCGTTGGTCAATCACTTACCTTAGTTTCCTAATGTTTCAAAGGGTGTTATAGTATTTACATGATAAAGTTGTAGTAGGCCTATATAATGTTCCACTCAGGATATTCCAAAAGTCTTAGTGCAGTTTTAGACCTTAAACGCTTTGGAACACCTAAAAAAATTAAAGCTCTACATACTTGTCAGTTATTTTTATTTGGTTCATGCCTGCCAAGAAGCCGTTTGTTCCTTCTTCAGGATATGTCATTCTACCTGAAGACCACCTCACTATTCACAAAATTCAAAGCTTCTCTTTGGAGAGATTTAGGTCTTATGAAAACCATGGTGAGAAGGTATACTCCCAATAGCATAGTACAAAAAATTGTTAGGATATTGTAATCAGCTTGATTTTTCCCCATATTTATTGAGGAATAATTTTCCCTGAAAATTCTGTTTGTAAATGATCCACACACCTCTGTTTGAAGAGTCTTGTTTTTCACCAGCAGGTCTGCAAAGTCAGTATGAACTGAGTTAGCTCCCCTTTTGAAGTACAGCATGGAGTTTGGAGAAGAGTCTGCTTCAAGGGGTGGGTCAAAAGGAGACTGAAAAGAGAAATTGCAAGTATTTGAGCCTTTACTACCAGCCTTATGGATAGAACTAAAAATTTACAATCCCACAATAGTTCTTCAAATATTCCCTGTTAAGGAAGGACACATTTCTAAGGATCCCTCTCAAAAACAGTCCTACCATCACTATCTGAGATAAAAGATTGAATTGTGCACATAATTGTTTGCTTGTTGCCTCCCACATTAGGATGTAAGCTCCTTGAGGGTAAGGACATGTCTTTTGCCTTTCTTGAAGTTCCCCATGTTAAGCATAGTGACTGACACATCATTAGCACAATAAATTCTGGGTAATTTAACTTACACATTAATGTATCTACCCAGATAGATCTATGGAGCAGAGGGACCATGAAAGTTTATGTAAAAGCACTGAGAAAAATTTGTCTAATTTCCAATAAAAGTTTTACAATGACTATAAGCCACAGTGGGTCACCCAAAGAATATTTCTTATTATTTTGGAACTAGGCAGATACTATTTAATTCCAGAGGATTATAGGATTTGAAACTGGGGAGGACTCTGGGGGTAGAGTAGAATGAGAGAATGTTTGAGAAAACTGATGCCCAGAGATATTTAACTGGAAATTTATCCAAATCATAGTTCATGATTATTCTTACTAACATTGTTAAGAGCTAGGTTTGCATTTGTCTGCTAACTTGCTAAGACATATTTTTCCTTTATTACAAGGTCGCCACCTAATGTCAAATAAGGGGAAGAGCAATTAATAAACTCAATTATATTATCTTTTTCTTAAGTCAAAGTTAATGAAACTAATATACAAGGAAAAATATTCTACGATCATTCAAATAATCATTGGATAAACATGAATTTATCACATTATACTTGGTGATAGAAAAATTTCAATCCTCAAATATATTTCCCCAAAGTTATCAGTTTTTAAGATATAAAATTGTAATGACCAATATTTGTAGTAGAGAACAGATAATCAAATATTCCTCTCAGAGACCTTGAGGCTCACAAAAGCAGATCATATATTAGGTTGCAGTTATTATTTATTTTCCTTAAATGATTATTACAAATCAATCTTAAATACTTTCTAGAGACTCTTTGCAGCATTCTGACATTGGTTATTGCAGGTTCTTAGAAAAAATTCAGTGCTATTTTATATTGCTGCTGCTGCTGCTGTTGTTGTCACTTAGTCTTGTCCAACACTATTTGACCTCATGGATTTTATCCTTGGAGTTTTCTTGGCAAAAAAACAGGAGGTTTGCCATTTCGTTCTCCAGTATGTTCCTGGCATCATTGGCACAGGATTTTTAGCATTCATTTAAGACAACTCCACAAGAGAGATACTTTTTTTATGAACAATGGTAACATAGAACATCAAACCAGCATTTAACCAAGTTCCTCAAAAAGTGTTCTTTTCTGGTATTAAGTCTCCTTAAAATGATATTGCATATATATAAACATATATTATATTATATATAATATATATATACACACATATTTCATAATATCTAATTCAAAATTCATTAGGCATCTTTACTCTATGCCCGATAGTAGAATTTTTACTATAATAAATATAGTCTCTTCGAAAGGACTTATGGTAGTTTTAAGTTTTAATAATAAAAATAATATAAAAAGATTATCTTTTAAAACTACATTTTTCCTAGTTACATATAAGGGCAATATTTTACATTCATTTACCCCCTCCCTTCTTCCCTTAACTCTTCCCTCCATGAGATGATAAGCAACTTGATATATATGCTCATAAATGTTCAATGAGGCAAAACATATTACCATATTAGTAATGTTGTAAATAAAAACACATACCCAAAGGGAAAAAAAAAAACCATGAAAAAAATAAGGTGGAAAATAGTATGCTTTTGGGTCAGCTAGGTGGTGTGGTGGATAAAGCACTGGCCTTGGAGTTAGGGGTGCCTGGGTTCAAATCCAGTCTCAGACACTTAATAATTACCAAGCTGTGTGGCCTTGGGCAAGTCACTTAACCCCATTTTCCTTGCAAAAAAACCATATAAAAAACCAGTATGCTTTGATCTGCATTCAGATACCATAAAGTTCTTTCTCTGGAGGTAAATAGCATTTTTTTCATCACAAGTGCTTTGGCATTGTCTTGGATTGCACTGCTGAGAATAAGTTGCAAAATCTCCAAGCTATTCAGACTTTTGGAACCCCTGTATAGAAACTCCTCATGGAGTGTACAATCTAGAAGGAACTGTATGAAACAAAAGCAATTGAATTCCAGTCCTTTGCCAAGTTTTGTTGAGTCTAACTCAAAATCTGTTTTCCATCCTCTTCTCTGTATTCATGCAACCATTAACCTCATCATCTCCAATACTGTAAGAGTTTCTTAATTAGTTTCCTGGCTTCCATTTGTTGTCTCTTCCAATCTATCCTTGACATAGTTCACAAAATGCGTCTTCCTAAGGATATCACTATCTCTATCACTCCTTTTCTCAAAAATCTTCAAGTTCCTTTTTGTAACTCTCTTACAAAACCCTTTCTCTTACAAAACCCATTTGTTAATGCACACTTCCCCTTCAAATTGCCTTATATTTGCTCATCTATCTACGTGCTATGCCCCACTGTTGTTCAGTCATTTTAGTCATATCCAACTCTTCATGACACCATCTGGGATTTCAGTTTCCTACTCCAGCTTATTTTACAGATAAGGAATTGAGAGAAACAGGCTTAAGTGACTTGCTTAGCTAGCTAATAAGTATCTGGGGCCAGATTTGAACTCAGGAGATAAGTCCTGACTTCATGCTCAGAACTCTCTCTGCCACCCAGCTGCCTTATATCTTTACTTGGATATCTCCAAGTAAAATGCAGTGTGACCATATGAGTAGTTGATTAATGTTTGTTGAATTGAATAATACTAGGCATAATGAGTGCATAGGAAGAGTACTGAGTATCATGAAATATTTTAATATAAAATGGACTTAATTTCATTGCTTTTGTATTTACTCAAGTAAAAACTATTGGTACAGACTATTGTCAGTAGCTGTCTAATAAATATTGAATTAGGTATTAAGGAACATATCTAAAGATACAATATCTTATGGAAACTATTTAAAACGAAGAAAGAACAGTTTTCTAGTAAACCATCATATGAGAGATAATGAATCCTTGAAAAATAAAGATTTCCACAGTAATTGAATGAGACTATAATTCCCTAAGCAACAAATATGAGAAACTGTTTTTTAATCACAATGCTAAATTGTGACTAATTCTTTAGACATTACTTTAATAGAAAGGCTCTTTTTTGAAAGTCGGGGGAAAAAGTACCTCTTTTGCTCGTTTTACTACTGCTTCAATTTCTCTGTTTACTGTATATAGCTCATTAGTAAGAGCTTCCAGCTTCTGATAGGCCCTTTCTTTGTCCTCTCTGGCTTCTGGCTCAGTGTAGTTTAACATGGTTTTCAAATTGGTCACCTTTTTAGATGGCTTCTCTTTAATTGTTTCAAGCCTTTGAAAAGATTTCTGGAGTTTTTCAATGGTTTTGTCCTGAGGGGTAGGAAGAGAACGATTATGATTCTGGCATTAATATTTAAAAAGCAAATAAAAAGGGGGGGAACAGACATTTCTTAGTATTTAGTAAGAGCAAGGCTCTGAGCTAAGTACTTTGCAAAATTCATCTCATTTAGAAATGGAAATTAAAACAACTATGAGGAACCACCTCACAATCAAACTGACTAAAATGAGAAAAAGGGAAAAATATCATTGTTGGAGACATTGTGGGAAGATTAGGACATTAATACCCTGTTGGTGGAGTTGTAAACTGATCCATTCATTCTGAAGAGCAATAGAGAACTATGCCCAGAAAACTGATCATAATGGCCCCATCACTCCTATCTTGAGAGTTATGCCATTTTATAAAGCTCTCTCTCTCTCTCTCTCTCTCTCTCTCTCTCTCTCTCTCTCTCTCTCTCTCTCTCTCGCAAGGCAATGGGCTTAAGTGGCTTGCCCAAGGCCACACAGGTAGGTAATAAATTATCTGAGGGTGGATTTGAACTCAGGTACTCCTGACATTGGTTATCGCAGGTTCTTAGAAAAAATTCAGTGCTATTTTATATTGCTGCTGCTGCTGCTGTTGTTGTCACTTAGCCTTGTCCAACAGTATTTGACCTCATGGATTTTATCCTTGGAGTTTTCTTGGCAAAAAACCAGAAACTACCCCGTTTGCTTGCAAAGAAACCCTAAAAAAAAACCAAAAACAAAATGTCTTGTAGTAGAAGGGACATAAATAAGTGATTTCAAAGGTGGCATCGGTGGTCAAAACCACCCTGAACTGGCTGAGAAGTCCTCCAGTTGGGAGATTTATCCTGAAGGAGAGGCCAGAGAATAATAGGGTGTCCTAAAGGAGGGAGATTTGGGGTTCCCTCGCCAGGAATTTCCCCCAAATCTTTAAAGCCGATGGCTGCCTCCACACTTGAGGAGCAAGGCAGCCACTGGCTCACTGAGGTGGTAGCTGTCCTGGTGGGTTGAGTTAAAGAGAAAAAAACTGTGGTTTGAAGACAGGTTAGAACAGAGAAAGAACTTTTAAGGAAAAGATTGAGAAGTTATAGTAGGGAAGATTCTTTATTCTTATCACTGTTTGGGAAAAATTCCTTATTTTCTGTTTGGGAAAAATTCCTTATTTTCTCCCTATTGGGGGAAGGGTGTGGTAGACTGAAGGCAAGGCAGCCTTGATCCTATCTGCCAACTGGTTAAGACTTGAACTCTAAACTAAATCTGGCTGAGGTGTGTCTCACCCAGCCATGGGGTTGGGCATGAGATATCAAGTACTGAAGCCTTAAAAGGAAAGAGACCCCACCGCAGGCAAGATATATGATTGGGAAAGGAAGAGAATATAAAATCCTTGGGTTAGGAGTTACATTTATTGAAAGGACATAATATTTAATGAATGTCTCTGCTCTGGTTATATGGCCTAAGAGTGATGACTCTCACCATGTTTCTGAACTGGAGTTTTGGTAATCACTGTGAGGGTTTTAAAAGAAGGTTATTAGTTTTGTTACATTCTGACCGAATTTGTACAGAATGGGAGGAATTAAATAATAACCTAGATTATTAAAATGGTTTGGGATTTTAAACTGTATCGAAACACCTTTGAGTTAAAGGAAAGTGGTATTAGGTTAACTAAGAAGAAAATATGTGCATGTGTATGTATTCATCTACACACACACATACATACATAAAACTAAGAAGAAAACATATGTTATCAGGGAAATTTACTGATTTCTTTTGGGACAAAACTCTAGTACATTACATTTTTATTTTGATGGAGTTTCTGGAATGTGAATACTGGATTCTTTGTATAAAGTACTCGAAAGCTTTTATCAAACTAAATTGTTAGAAGTTTAGTTATAATTGCATTGGGGTTTTAAATTTATCATGTGTATGAGATTGGATCCTTCGAGGATCTGGGTAAAGAGGTCTGGGAGATAAAAGTTTAAAGATATCAGTGGAGACATTGCTCGTGTTCTAAGGGAAATGAAGTGTTTAATTAAGAATTTTATGTTTGATGTAAATTAACAATGTTATGTTCAATTTTAAAGAAGCTAAGAATGTGAACTTTGCTTTTGGTAACTGTAGACAGCTGATGTGGGGGCTTTGAACAAATAGCAATTGTGTAGTCCCACTGTCAGATAACGTATTGATGAGTAAGTTGTATTTCTCAGTTATGTCAAATTGTTTTGTAAGTGCAAAGGGAATATATTTGCAATGTTTAGTTAGATCTTGTGAATATATGATATTTAAATTCTGCATTGCTGTAACTTAGGAATAACATGTGATTGTCTTTCAAGCGCAGTAAGTAAAATATCAAAAATTCTGACCCATTCTGGGATAGCTCTGTGGGTTCATGAATAATGTGTGAATGGAAGGATTGCTTGTACAAGGTAGTAATTTGTGTGGTATTCTTAATTGTTGTTTTATTATATTGGAATATAATAATATAATATAATATAATATAATATAATATAATATAATATAATATAATATAATATAATAATAATAATAATAATAATAATAATATGTTGCAAATTTGAAGTCACCTAAGATGTTTTAATGGTTTTAAAGAATTCTGAAAAGTAATTTTGTTTGTTGGGGGCAGCTTAGAGTTATAGTGAATAGAGCATTGGTCTTGGAGACAGGAGGACCTGAGTTCAAACTAGACTTCAGACACACTAAAGATTACCTAGTTGTATGGCCTTGGGCAAGCCACTTAACCCCATTCCCTTGCAAAAAAATGTAAAAAAAAATATGATGAGAAATAGAGAGAACATTTTCAGACTTTTTACCCCTTATTTCCTTGCCTCTTGTCTAAGAGGACATTTTATTGTTGAGTTCTAGTCATTCCATTTAGAATATTAGCTTAAAAATATATTGATGAAGTGAATGAGTCTATAATAACTGGCTATCTCTGTAGTTAGAGGCTGTCACATAACACATCATAAGTATTAAATTCAAATTAAAAAATTAAAATTCTGTTTTAATTTTCATTAGAAGAAAATGTTTCATTATTAATTGTTTCAGGGTTGTTAGTAATAAAATCAAAGATCATATCTGAGCAAGGATTCAAAGAATCTTAATTCTAATGACTTTTACAAGAAGGTTTGAAGAAAAGGAGTTGTGGAAGTCACAGTCGCTTTAGTTATGGGGAGATGGACATCCAACATGGAGATCCAACAGAACATTTTTTTTCTGTTTCAATGAGAGCATAGACTAAACCCCAAACAAGTTTGTGGAAAACTACTGCACAGTATTAGGAAGGAAAGGCTAGGAAACTAGATGGAAAAAAAAAAAAACAGAGTACCTGACCCATCACTGCACGATTTTTCCAAGATGGGTGAAATGATGGATGCTGCACTTTTGGTATCATAGTCTCTTGTTGGTCTTTGCTTCCATTAGCAAAAGACTTTCCTGAATCTGATTGACTTACAAACTGATGAGGATCTTCCATGCCAGCATAAATGGAAGCGTCTGGTTCTGCAAGGAGCCAATATATGTGTCACTGATGAGGTGATCACAAGGTCCACCTAGAGTCAATATTAATACCTTCAGATAGGTTCTACTGCAGTCTCTTTCTCTCTATTTAGCAAGTTCTCATAGGAGTTGCCCGCTTAAATTACTGTGATACCTGAAGGTGGGCTTTGTTTCTAAAGAGGTAATCAAAACACAATAATTAGATTGTGACTTATAGTAACTTGTGCTTATATTTACGCTTATATATGTCTATACATATATTTATATATGTACATATATATGTATACTGTGCCATCTAGCCACCTACATATAAAATATAATATGAATAATTTGTGAATCTTATATGTTAAATTATTATATTTACCCACACAATTGAATTATAGGCCTTGATTGTTTTTCATTCTTTGTTCTTAAGAGGACCAGTGATGTCAGGAGAGTGTTGACTTCCAAGTAAATTAGATTTAAGTCATCAACCTCACTCTCTCTTCCAGAGTCATCAGAGTTTACTGATAAAACAGAGATCAGGATGATGAGATGACTGCAGATGCACTGGGAGACCTTGGCCTTTTAAACCAAGGTCTTTTGCAGCTCTCACTTTGTCTGAGACAACACACATTCAGTAAAAATTGTTAGGTAAGAAGTAAGGAAAAAGATAGACTATTTCGCCTTCATAAAAGAATCAATCTGAGAAGAGAAAAAAGACCCTCAGAATTTCTACCCAAAACAGAAGGTTCTTCTTAAATTAGGGTAGACTTTTGTAACTAAAACAAGTGATACCTGAAAGGAATTGCATTAGTCATTTATATCTTTGCTCTAGTTAATAAGTTCTTCATAACAAAATCTTGCCAGTCATGTAAAAGTTGCTGGATGAGAAGGGAGAAATATATAATCCTATCTGGGAATTATGTAGTCTAAATTGGGATTTTGTCTTGAGTGTGAAGCTTAATGGCAATCCCTGAGCTAATAGAGAGAAACAGAGAATCACTTTCTTTTTTGTTTTTATTTTGTATGTTTATTTTTAAAGGTCAACACATATTTAGACAACTTATATAGTTCCAACAGAAATAGTCTGGCAAAAGCAGCAACGGTATCTTAATGTGTTCTCACATTCAGACACTGGTTGGGATCATCCGAGTTCTTTAAAATTTAAAAAAAAATAGTTTATTGGTACACATCATTCTTATCTGCAAGGTAATCTACAATCTCTTGTGGATACATTAACTTTTTGGCATCTGTGTCAGGAATTTAAAACCCAAATTCATCTTCCATGGTCATTATAATTTCTACTTGGTCCAAACTATCCAACCCCAGGTCTTTCATGAAATGGAAAGAGACTGAAAGCTTTTCTGAGTCAATCTAATCATATAGTTTGAAGACACAGAGGACACAGTCCTAAATGCTCTCCAGTGTCAGAGGGGGCATGTCACTATATCGGTGGCTCAACTGTGGGGATATTCCTGAAACAGCCTCTGCCTGCCTTCTCCGCCACCCTGCCACCATCGGGCCCCCTAAACCCCGTCGCCATCGCCGCCCCTTAAACCCCGCCGACTGGCCGAACCCAGACTCCGAAGCAAGGCGAGCGGGGGCTCCGGGGGCGGGAGGGGGGCGCCGAGGCCGAGAGGACACGGGTTGCCATGGCTACGCTGACCCGAGTCTCAGTATCACTCTTAACAGAATGGAAGGTTACATAGAAATGTATCAGATAAATCCCGATATAATTCAGAGCCTTTGAATTATAATGTCAAGAATACAATAGTATGACTCTACATTTATAAGAACTAGAAAATCAGGAAGCTGCTTGAAGATAAAATCCTGTGATTTAGATGGCTGTATGTCTCTTATTTTTAACTATTTCTAAGGTAATTTTGAAAATTCTATAAAGGCTTGAATGTAGGATATAAAGTATTATGCTATATGTAGAAGATAAATGAAGTGAGAAGTTCTTACCCTATCAGGCAAAGTAGAAAAATGAAAATCTAAGACCGATCCTGGGAAGGGTTTGCGCATCTCATTAAGTAGCTGCAACTGCTGTGCCTGTAGAATGTAGAATGTTTACATTTCAAAGAGATGGTTGCTGAGCAGTGACCTCCCAGGGATGAAATGACAGGACCACTTGCATTCAGTTCAATTCAACAAATATTTATTAATCACTTACTGGCTGGATATTCAGAATTGAGTAAAACACTAAGGATCTGGATTCAAATTATTATTCATTAATAGGTGTGGGGACATGAACAATTTACTTCATCTCTCTTTCATCTGAGGTTTCTTCATCTGTAAAATAAGAAGTAGAGAGTGGAATATGTTTGAAACCCTCCTAGCTTTAAGGTTGTATAAGTATCTTTGCCCTCAAGGAGCTTTCAATCCAGTTAGGGAGAAAAAGATAATCAAATGGCTATGATACATAGCATAATTGGTGCCAAAGAGATTTCAAAACAAAATACCATGGTTGTTCAGAAAAGAGAGATTATATGAATTTGGGAGGATCAAGAAAATCTTCATGGAGGAGGGAGAACTTGAATTTTGGAAGACGGGAAGACTATCAGTCAGATATAATGGCTTTTCATGTGGTCGTATTAAAACCCCAAGTAATTTCAATAAATTGTTTCTCAAAAAAAAGCATCCAACTGACTCATTAAAATTCAAAACACAAGAAAAGGTAAAAATTATGTTTTGGCTCTTTCTGCCTGTGAAAAAACTATTTTTCCATTAGAATAAAACAAAAAAACCAAAATAAACAAAAATCTTAAATGCTTAGTGTAACATGAAACTAGTTGTACATGCATATTCACTCTTCCGTTGTCCTCTTTTGGTACATTGATGATAAGGGTCTCCAGGTCTTCATAAAATTTTTCTTTAACTTCATCAGTGTTCATCATGGTGGAAGCATGGGCATCAATGATGGTGGCATGGCATTTTCCTGGAAATGGTAATCTCATTGTCATAAGGCTGTCATTCAGATTATTAGGTCCCTTTTGGTAGGCATTCAAGAATGTTGACTATTTTAGCTTTTTTTTGTTTTTTTGTTTTAGGGTTTTGTGAGGCAAGTGGTGTTAAGTGTCTTGCCCAAGGCCACACAGCTAGGTAATTATTAAGTGTCTGAGACCAGATTTGAACCCAGGTACTTCTGACTCCAAGGCCAATGCTTTATCCACTATGCCACCTAGCCGCCCTAGATTAGTTTTGATAGCAAAACATAGCTCAGTTTCATGGCGTTCCCTTTCACTGTGATCCCTCCAGAAAAAATGTGTATCCAGCTCTGACTTCAGTAAGCTGGCCTTCATTTCCAAGCCTAGTTTCACTCAGGGCTGCTATGTGGATACCATACCTGCTGAGTTCTCTTGTGACAAGACCTGTTTGTCTTTCAGATCTATTGGATCTTGTGTTATCTAGGAATGTGCCAATGTATTGTTCATCCAAAAACTGACTGAAATTTTCCAGGTTATATGGCATGAAGAGGTTATCCTCCCCCAAGAATTCAAGGTTGCCTCTATCATCCATCTCTATAAAGGCAAAGGGAATAGATTCACCTGTGACAATCACAGGGGTACTTCTCTTTTATTCATTGCTGGTTAGATTCTTGCCAGAGTCCTTCTCAATAGGCTGGTTCTTCAACTGGAAGTTGGTCATCTTCCTGAGAGCCAATGTGGCTTCAGAAAGGGTAGAGGAACAATCAATGTGTTTGCTGCCCGATAACTCCAGGAAAAATGCCAGGAACAGCACAGAGGACTGTAAACATTGGAGATCTGACCAAGGACTTTGATACCATCAGTCATGAGGGTTTATGGAAAAATTATGCCCAGAGAAGTTAATCAGTATTATACATGAGTTCCATGACAACATGCTAGCCCAGGGTTCTGGATAGTGGACAATGCTCTAGAGATTTCCCATTCGCCAATGGAGTAAAACAAGCATTTTTCCTTGTTCCCATGGTTTTCATCATGGTGTTTTCAGCCATGTTATCAAATACCTTTACTGAGAATGAACATGGCCTCAAGGTCAGCTTGGTGGGAAATTCTTTAACTTGAAAAGGCTACAAGCCTAGACCAAAGTGGAGGTAATGTTGGTGCATGATCTTCTGTTTGAAGATGATTGTGCCCTCAGTGTAGACTCTGAAGCTGAGATGCAACAAAATATGGATAGATTCTCTGCTGCTTGTGTTCATTTTGGTCTTGCAATGAACATCAAGAAAACCAAAGTGCTCCATCAGTCAGCACCACATCATCCAAATGTGGAACCATCAAATAGAGCAAATGAAGAAGTATTAAGCATGGTGGACAAGTTCAATTACCTTGCCTGTGTCCTTGCCAGGGAGGTTCACATTGATAATAAAGTCAGCAATAGCATTACCAAGCTAGCTCAGTATTTGGGTGGTTCTGAAATAAAGTGTGGGAGAGAAGAGATATTAGACTGACTACTGAACTGAAGGTCTACAGAGCTATTGTGCTGACCTCATTGCAGTAGATCTGTGAAACTTGGACAGTCTACCAGCACCAGGTCTGGAAACTGAATAGCTTGTCTTAGGAAGATTGTGATCACCTGGCAGGATAAAATACCATAAGATCCTTTCTCATATTAAACTGCCTTGCATTCCAACATTACTACAGAAAGTGTAGCTACGATGGACTGGTCATCTTGTTAGAATTCCAGATGTATGTTTTCCAAAATAATTATTTTATGGAGAACTCACACAGAGCAAGCACTCACAAGAGGGTCAGAAGGATACCCTGAAGTTCTCATTGAAGAAATTTAAAATTTATTGCATAGCATGGGAGACTCTGGCACAGGACCACCTAGCATGGCATGCCCTCATTAGTGAAGGAGCTGCATTCTGTGAGGAAGGCAGACACGTCTGTTTAGAGTACCCATCCTAGGTTTCACATGGACTATTTGTGACTGACCTGTGGTAGAGCATTCTGAGCTTGTACTGGTCTGATCAGCCACAGTTGGAGATACTCTAATTTGTGTCAAACACAGTGATGTCATTTTGGTCTTCTTCGTTAATGAAGGCCAAGAACCACTCAGCAACCCTTCCATTATTTATCAAATGACAAAAGAAATGAAGAACACATCAAATTAATAAAGAAGAAACACTATCCATTGTATTTAAGAATTTTGAAGCTGTTTGGTATTATCTTTTATTTAGTAGATAGTCATACTCTGCTCCTAATTCTCTTTCACCCACATTTCGATGTCCAATCCTTTGCCAATTCTACCTTCTAGACTTCTGGCCCAGATGGCGGAGAGAAAGCAGCCACAGTTCTAAAGTCTCCTGATCTCTTCCCCATCTATCACATGAAACAAACCTCTTAAAAGAAATCCTACCCAGAAAACCCAGAAAGAAAAGCCAGGAGAAAAAACATATACCTCAGGATTTCTCTCTGGCAGCAGCTTTGGCTGAATTCAGGCGGGTGAGTCTGGGCTCAGAGGGAGGATCAGCCCAGGATCAACCAGATTAACAGCTGAATTGGAACCAGGAGTCTGAGAGCCCGAGAGCTGGACATGCTTGATCAGCAGTGGGCATAGATGGCAGGGGCTTGAGACAACTACAGAGCAGAGGTACTGGTGTTGGTGCTGTCCCCTGGGAGCTTGCAGACAGGACTAGAGGGAAGTTCTGGAGCAGGAAAGCTGTGGACACACCATCCCTGAGCGGCTCTGGTCTGAGGAACTCAGGAGTCCCATTACAACTCAGACTTCTTCCCTAACATACAAATGCAAACTAATTCTGCCTCAGGCCCAGGTGTATGAGGAGAAGAACCAGCCCAGATGAGGAATGACCTCATGCCAGAGCAAAGCCCACTGTTGGTTGAAGGTAAAAGAATTCAATAGCGCCAACTCCTCCCTTCCAGCAAAGGGAGAAGGCCTCAATCAAGGTCACAGACACTCCAGAGAAAGCAACTAGCACCTCCTACTGGCCAGCCAGAAAAACTGCACTCAGTGAGTAAAGCCTTTAGTGATCTCAAGGCTATGTGAACCAGCCCCTCCCCAACTCAGGTCTTAGCAAAATGAAGAAGGGTCCTCAGAATGGTGGATCCATGGAAAAATTCTTGGAAGGGAAAGACCCCAACTCAGAGAGACCTGGAACCTCTGAGGAGAATACAATCTGGTCTTCAGCATAAAAGGACTTCCTTGAAGAAATAAGGAAGCAGCTTAAAAATTTGGGAGAGACAATTAATAACTTGCAACAAGAAAACAATACCATAGAAAGTAAAATTGGACAAATACAATAGGAGAATAAATCTCTCAGATCATGAATTGGACCGATACAAAATGAGAACAACTCTCTCACATCAACCAATGGACAAATACAAAATGAGAATAATTCTGTCAGATCCTCAATTAGGCAAATGCAAAAAGAAATATTTCTCTCAAAACTTCAACTGGTCAAATGGAAAGCTCTTTCAAAAGTAAAATTGACCAATTGGAAAAGGAATTGCAAAAGGTTAATGAAGAAAATTCCTCCCCCAAAAAAAGAATGGAGTATACAGAAATCAATGACTCCATGGAACAGCAAGAGTCAGTTAAACAAAATCAGAAAATAGAAAAAATTGAAGCAAATGTGAATTATAACTCTAACAGAGGGAATATACCTAGCCAGAAATGATGGACACTCATGACCTATCCATGAGACTGCTATCTAATAGGATGTAACTGGCTTTAATCCCACTTGGGAGGAAGACTCTAATAATTATCAGGAATTTTGACTCTATTCAATAGAATATACTGAACTAGAAGGGACACACACTTAGAATTTTCTATGACTTAGAATGATCTAAAAAACACTACCTCCTTAAAAAAGGAACACAGGAAAGAGACTGGAGGAGGGAGGGGATTGAATGGGGTAAATATCATTACACTAAGAGGTACAAAAAAGCCTATGGTTATACAGGGGATGAAGGGAGCAGAAGAGAAACACCTGAATTTTCTTCTCAACAGACTTGGTTTAAGTCAACCTACACATACTCAGGTAACTTATGAAATATCTAACATTTGAAGTATTGAAAGGGGAAAAGGGGAAGGGAGGATGGAGAAAGGGAAGGGGAATGAGGGAAGAAAGGGGAAATAACAAAAGGAAGGGAAGGGAAAAGGGGAAAAGGGAAAGGGGAAAGAAAAGGGAGGGGGTGATATAGGACGGCAAACACACTGAAGGGGGTGGTATTCAGAAACAAAATATTGGGGAATATGGATATGGGGGGAGAAAGGGGGAAAATACAAACAGAGGGAAGATAGCATGGAGGGCAATAAAGAAATAGTAATCATAACCTTGAATGTGAATGGGATGAATTTTCTCTTAAAACGTAAGCAAATAGCAGGGGGAATTAAAAATCAGAATCCTAAAGTATGTTGCTTACAAGAAACTCATCTGAAGCAGATAGATACATAGAGAGGAAAGGTAAAAGGTTGGAGCAAAATATATTTTGCTTCAGCTGAAGTAAAAAATGCAGGGGTAGCAATCCTTATCTCAGACAAAGAAGCAGCCAAAAATAGATAGCGTTAAAAGAGATGAGGAAGGAAACTTTATCCTCCTAAAAGTTACCATAGACAATAAAGTCATTTCAATACTGAATATATATGCACTCAGTGGGTCAGCACCCAAATTATTAGAGGAGAAGCTGAAAGAACTACATGACAACATAGACAGCCAAACTCTACTAGTGGTGACCTCAACCTCCCACTCTCAGATCTAGATAAATCGAATCACAAAATAAACAAGAAAGAAGTTAAGCAGGTAAATAGATTGTGAGAAAAATTAGGTATGGTAGACTTATGGAAGAAACTGAATGGGGATAGAAAGGAATATACCTTTTTCTCTGCAGTACATGGAACTTATCCAAAAATTGACCATGTGCAAGGAAATAAAAAACCTAATGATCAACTGCAGAAAGGCAGAAATAGTGAATACTTCTTTTTCAGACCACAATGCAATCCAAGTCATATGCAATACTGGGCCAAGGAGATATCGACCCAGAACAAATTGGAAACTGAATAACCTCATTTTAAAAAATGAGTGGAACAAAAAACAAATTATAGAAACAATTAACCATTTTGTCCCAGATAATGATAACAATGAAACAACATACCAAAACCTATGGGATTCATTCAAAGTGACTCTAAGGGGATATATTATAGCTACATATGCTTACATGAATAAATTAGAGAAAGAGGAAATCAATGAACTAAATATGAAACTAAAAAATTAAAGAAAGAACAAATTAGGAATCCCCAATTAGATACTAAATTAGAAATTCTAAAAATTAAAGGAGAAATTAATAAAATTGAAAGCAAAAATATATTGAATTATTGAATAAAACCAAAAGTTTGCATTATGAAAAAACCAATAAAACTGATAAACCTCTGCCTCTGGTCAATTTGATAGAAAAAAGAAAGAAGAAAACCAAATTGCTAGTATCATAAATTAAAAAGGTGAACATACCACCAATGAGGAGGAAATTAAAGCAGAATTTCAAAATTATTTTGCCCAACTCTATGCCAATAAATTCGATAATCTAAGTGAAATCGGTGAATATTTACAAAAATATAAGTTGCTCAGGTTAAATTTAGAAGAGATTAAATACCTAAACAAGACTATCTCAGAAAAAGAATTTCAACAAGCCATTATTGAACTCCCTAAAAAAAAATCTCCAGGGCCTGATGGAATCACAAGTGAATTCTACCAAACTTTTCAGGAACAATTGGTTCCAATTCTATATAAACACTTTGGAAAATAGGGAAAGATGGAACTCTACCTAACTCTTTCTATGAAACCAATATGTTGCTGTTACCTAAACCAGGAAGACTTAAAACAGAGAAAGAAAATTATAGACCTATTTCCCTGATGAATATAGATGCAAAAATACCAAATAAAGTCTTAGCAAAATGATTACAACAAGTCATCACTAGGATAATAAATTATAATCAAGTAGGACTTATTCCAGGAATGCAGGGTTGGTTCAATATTAGGAAAATTGTTAGTATAATCAATTATATCAACAACAAGCCTATCAGAAATCATATGATCATATCAATAGATGCTGAAAAAGCTTTTGACAAAATGCACCATCCATTCCTCTGAAAAAGACTAGAGAGTGTAGGAATAAATGGAATGTTCCTTAAAATAATTAGCAGTATCTATCTGAAACCATCAACAAGCATTATATTCAATGGGGAGAGGCTAGAGGCATGCCCAATAAGATCAGGGGTGAAACAAGGATGCCCATTATTGCCACTACTATTCAATATTGTATTAGAAATGTTAGCATCAGCAATTAGAGAAGAAAAAGAAATTGAAGGAATTAGAAATGGGAAGGATGAGCCAAAACTCTCACTCTTTGCAGATGACATGATGGTCTACCTAGAGAATTCCAAGAAATCATCCAAAAACTACTGGAAACAATTAGCAATTTCAGCAAAGTTACAGGTTATAAAATAAACCCTCATAATTTCTGAACTTTTCCATATATGTCTAGCAAGATACAGCAGGAAGAGCTAGAAAGAGAAATCCCATTCAAAGTAACCTCAGACAATATAAAATACTTGGGAGTCTATTTGCCAAGACAGACTCAGAATCTTTTTGAAAACAATTATAAAACACTTCTCACACAAATTAAATCAGATTTAAATAACTGGGCAAATATGAACTGCTCATGGATAAGTAGAGCTAATATAATAAAAATGACAATTCTACTAAAACTAAACTATCTGTTTAGTGCCCTACCAATCAAGATTCCAAAAAATTACTTTAATGAGTTAGAGAATATTTTAAGTAAATTCATATGGAGAAAGAAAAAGTCAAGAATTGTCAGGAGCTTAATGAAAAAAAGGTCAAAAGAAGTGGGCTTGGACCTATCTGATCTAAAATTATATTATAAAACAGCAGTCATCAAAATTGTTTGATATTGGCTAAGAAATAGAATGCTTGACCAGTGGAATACACTAGGTGTAAAAGCAGGAGATGATTATAATAATCTGCTGTTAGATAAGCCCAAAGAGTCCAGCCATTGGGAAAAAAAAAAACTACCTCTTAGATAAAAACTGCTGGGATAATTGGAAGTTAGCATGGAAGAAACTTAGATTAGACCAACACATAACACCCTTTACCAAGATAAGATCCAAATGGTTACAGGACTTAGATAGAAAAAACAATACTATAAGCAAAGGAAAAGATCAAGAACTAGTTTATGTGTCAAATCTTTGGAAAGGGGAGCAGTTTATGACTAAGGAAGATTTCGAGAACATCAACAAAAACCAACTAGATGATTTCCATTTACATTAAATTAATAAGCTTTTGCACAGATAAAACTAATTTAAGCAGGATCAAAAGAAATGTAGTAAACAGGGGAACAATCTTTACAACTAATGTTTCTGACAAAGGACTCATTTCTAAAATATAAAAAGAACTGAGTCATATTTTTATAACAAAAAGCCATTCCCCAATTGACAAAGGGTCAAAGGATATGCAAAGGTAATATACAGATGAGATCAAAACAATCCATAGGCATATGAAAAAATGTTCTAAATAATTATTTATTAGAGAAATGAAAATTAAAGCTTCTCTGAGGTACCACCTCACACCTCTCAGACTTGCCAATATGAACAGAAAGAATAATGTTCATTGTTGGAAGGGCTGTGGGAAATCTGGGACACTATTATATTGTTGGTGGAGCTTTGAACTCATGCAACCTTTCTGGAGAGAAATTTGGAACTCCGCAAAAAGGGCAACAAAACTGTGCATACCCTTTGATCCAGCAATACCACTACTGGGTCTATACCCTGAAGAGATGATGAAAAAGGGTAAAAACATCACTTGTACAAAAATATTCATAGCAGCCCTGTTTGTGGTGGCAAAGAATTGGAAATCAAGTAAATGTCCTTCAGTTGGGGAATGACTTAGCAAACTGTGGCTTATTTATGTCATCAAACACTATTGTTCTCTTAGAAAGAAGGAGGGAAGGGATTTCAGGGAAGCCTGGAGGGATTTGCATGGACTGATGCTGAGTGAGATGAGCAGAAGCAGAAAAACACTGTACACCCTAACAGCCACATGGGAGTGCTGTTCAACCTTGAAGGACTCGCTCATTCCATCAATGCAACAAGCTGGGTCAATTTGGGGCTCTCTGCAATGGAGAATATTATCTGCATCCAGAGAAAGAATTGTGGAGTTTGAACAAAGACCAAGGACTATTAACTTCAGTTTAGGAAAAAAATCTGATTTCTTATTGTCTGATCTTGCTATCTCTTATACTTAATGTTTCTTCCTTCTCTCATCACATTCAGTTTGGATCATGGACACAATGTAAAGACTGACAAATTGCCTTCTGTGGGAATGGGGAAAGGAAGTAAGATGGGGGAAAATTGTTAAACTCAAAATAAATTCTTTAAAAAATAGATATATGCATATACATGTGTAATTTATATGTAATGTATTATTATATACTATTACACTTATATTAAAGTTTGCAAAGAAAAAATTTAGCTTTCCATAAGTTTTAATTTTCTTTATTTCCTCTTCATTTATTGTGATTTTCCCCTGCTCCATTTCAGTTTTGTTCATTTCATTTCAAGGCTTCCCTCACTATTTTGATAAAATTGAATGATGGTTTGTCAGTTCTTATTTTTAAAAGTTTTTTTTTTTTTATATTTGTGGGTGAACTATCAGGCAAAGAAGTTAGAGCTAAAGTGCATGTACAAGCTACTATTTACTCTACTTGTGACAAGCCTCCAGTTGTGTCTCTTCCCAGGTTTCTTTCTAGAATCTAGGAGTATAAACTTCCTTCTTGTAATTGACAATTCATTTAATTCATTTCTGCCTCCATCCTAGCCCCAACCCCATCAAATTTCCCATCTTTGGAGTGATCAAAACAATTATTGATTCAAGTAGAGATTAAAGGACATTTTTCAGAAGAGAGATTGAAAGTAATATTTGCAGTGTTAAAAATTATAGTGGGGGGCAACAAGGTGGCACAATGGATAGAGCATGGTCCCTGGAGACAGGGGTATATGAATTCAAATCCAGTATCAGACACTTAAACCCTCTGGCTTGCAAAAAAAATGACAATGAGGCCACTGCTTTCAGGCTCTGAAATCTCTGCTCCTCCAACACTTTTTTTACATTTTGACTTTCCTGGAGGCTATTAAACAGAAGATTTTAACCTGGGGTTATTAATTTAGTTTTTTTAATATTTTGATAACTTTATTTAAATACAATTATTTTCCTTTACAATATTGTGTATTTCATTTTATGCATTTAGAATATTGTTCTACTCTAAGTCCCAAACACAGAACTGATGGTGTCTGACTACAGATTGAAAGATCCTTTCATTTAAATTCATTTTTCTTGAAGTTTCTATTTTTTGGGGGAAAGGGGGCTTTGCTTCCTTTTACAACATGACTAGTGAAAAAATTTTTTTCATTACTACATGTTTGCAACCTATATCAAATCACTTGCTTTCTCAATGAGGGCTTGGATGGAAGGGAGGAAGAGAAGTTAGAACTCAAGTTTTGAAAAGTGAATGTTAATGGTTGCTTTTGCATGTGACTGAGGAAAAAGTAAAGAAAAGAATATACAAAGAAAAAAATATTATTCTGAGATGTTTCTACTGGCTTCACCAGTCTGGGTCCATGACAAAACAAAAGATAAGACCCCCCTTTCTCAGATATAAGTTGATCCCAAAGTCATAATGATAGAGGAGTTCAAGCATTTTCAGTCTCAAAGAAAAGGAGAGGGCTTGAACATTCTTAGTTTCCACAATGAGCTGTTTAAAGAAAGACTGTTTCTTGGACATGTAAACGCCCTCCAGGGAAAATCCCTGCTTGAGTCCTTGTTCATTATCTTCTTTACCCTCCATTTCTCCTGGTATTGCTATTCTGTTCTTTGCACTTTGGAGAGAGAGACAGAGAGACAGAGACAGAGACAGAGACAGCCAGAGAGACAGAGTTAGACAGAGAGACAGAAAGAGATAAAGAAAAACAAAAACAGAGACAGACAGAGAGAGAGAGAGAGAGAGAGAGAGAGAGAGAGAGAGAGAGACCAAGAGAGACCAAGAGAGACAGAAAGAAACAGAGACAGAGACAGAGGGAAACAGAGACAGAGAGAGAAAAAGAGAGACAGAGAGACACAGAAAGAGAGACAGAGAAACAGGGAAAGAGACATACAGAGACAGAGTGACAGAGAGAGAGAGAGAGAGAGAGAGAGAGAGAGAAGGGAGGGAGGGAGAAAGAAGAAGGGAGAGAGTGAGAGAGACAGGTAGAGATTATTTTAAAAAGTACATCCAAGTTCTGTGACACTGTAACTTCCTTTACATTAATCCTGAGCCATTCTCCTCCCACTTCTCCCAATTCTTTGGCATCTCAAAGTTTAGGAAATGCAGAGAAAAAACAAGTAGCAACTGCAATGTGTCAAGATGATTCAGCAAGTGCTATTGAGTGTTCATCAGTTTTTGTTTTCAATTGTGTTCCTGTCACTTTTAATTTTCAAATTTTTCTGTTTTTGTGTTTGCCTTGGGAAAATGCTTTTGATTTGTTAAAACACAAATTCTTTCACTTTTAAAAATATAAACACTCAAAAATAAAAAGCTGTCTCTGAGAATACTTCTAGTGGCAACCTATTGATTTTGATATGTCAAACTGCTATTGTCTTTATGATTTGTTTTTAAATCATTCATTATTTAATTAATCTTTATTTCAATTTCACTTCAGTATACCATAATTTTCCACAGATGCTCCTTTCAACTCTTTCCGTATATCAAACCAGTTTCCCCCCAACAATATTCTGTTGTGGTTCTTAAACTTAATTTGTCTATGTGTTGGATTTGTTCAGTTCTGAGAAAAGAAAGTCATTTTTTTTATAACTGTAAGGTGGGGAAGATGTGAAAAGATAGCAATTTAATAGTCTTAATGATTCATATGAACAATCATATGATACTAAAGCCAATAATGCTAAGGAAATGTTAGGCTGAATTTAGAGATATATAATATACAGGACTAAGTACCTTGTTAGTGCTGATGCATTCTACCCTGATTGGATCACAGCTGAAGGACTATGTTACCCTTTAGGAAGAATGTTATAAACTAGAGTATATCCAATTGAAGGCAAACAAAATCATGGCTTGTGAAGTCTAGTTAAAAGAACACTGGATATTTGAACTAGATAAAAGAAGACTTGGGCCAATCTGTGAAAATAGTTTGGAGACACCCCATTTTCCAGAGCTAAAGTCCAACAAGCAGGCTGTGCCCTAAGTTTGGCCTAACAATAATCCTTTGCACTCTGGATGATATCACCCTCTGGCAAAGTGTATAGCTTAAACCAGCACCAGGTTTTCCCCTATTTCCTAGCATCATCCATCACATCTTCTGGCACCTGTACCAAATGAACTTAACTACAACTTACAACAGTGTTCCCACGAGAACTACAAATGCAAATGATGAGAACTGTCTTTCATGTATATAAGTGGCCTTAACCTTTAGGTTAAGCATTAGGCCCTCCTTCACGGGATGGGGGAGCTTCTACCTATGAGCATAATTTTCTTCATCCTGAAATTAATTAAACTTCTGACTCTTCTGTCTCTAGCCTGCTTTGTGTCACTTCCATTGCCCATAGGTTAGAAGCTGGTTTCATCCAGTTGACAAAAGCAAGGAAATAGACTCAAAACAGTCACATATATATTATTTGATCTGGGGATGTTTAGTCAACAGAAGAGAAGATTTGGTATGCTGTGTGCATGTGTATGCATGAGTATAGCTATCTTCTGTGTAAAGCAAGAAGCAAAAATTTGAAGTTTTTTTTGTAAAATAAAGGCAAATTTTGATTTAATGAATATAAAAACTTTTTTAATAATTAGAACTATCTAAATATATTGTCCTGGGCTGCCTTGAAAATACATCTTTGGGGGCAGCTAGGTGGCTCGGTGGATAAGCACCTGTCCTGGAGTTAGGAGTACCTGGGTTCAAATCCGGCCTCAGACACTTAATAATTACCTAGCTGTGTGGCCTTGGGCAAGCCACTTAACCACAATTGCCTTGCCAAAAAAAAAAGAAAATACATCTTTGATTTTAAGTTTTTAAGCAAAGATTGAATGAGTCAGTCAACAAACATACATTAAGTATTTACTGTGTGTGTGAGACATTGTGCTAAGAATTGGAATGAGCACTTGTAGGATATATTGTAGAAGAAATTCTTGCTCATATGGACAGATTATCTCTGAAGTCCTTACCTAATCTGAAATTCCGTGATTCTTTTCAATTCTTAGCCCATGTCATTTAGATTATAGATATAGATTTTAAAATTAATAGTTATAATGAATAAAGAACTTGTTTGTAATCAGAAAGACTGTGTTCAAATCTTGCCTTAGATTCTTAACTAGCTGAGCAACCCTGAAGGTCACCTAATCTCTCAGTCTCAGTTTCTTCTCAGTTCCTTTGTGTATAAAATGAGGCTAATAAAACCTTGCTTGTTGTGTTATTGTGATGTTTAAATGAAATTATATATATATATATAAAACCAATTGACAAACCTTTATAATTATAAAATTAATATGTATTATATATAAATATAATATATAAATTGTTAGTTATTATTGTTATTTTGGTTGTCCTTAAAAATGAAATCATTTTCTAGTTTAACTCTGTTAATATTCTATATTTTGGCCTCTACAATTTATTCCACTCTCCCTTTCAATCTGTATATATCCTTTTGCTTTAGGTTTGCTTCTTTTACGCAACTTCTTATTGAATTATTTTTAAAAATCCATTCTTGAACTCTTCTATTTGCATGACAAGTACAATTGTTGCTGATTTTTTAAGATATAGAATTTGAAGACATAAGATTTTAGGCCACTGAATAAGGCGAAGGAATTTGGAGCTATCTGGGATGTTGAAACTTTTCAGGATTCTATTATGGCAAAATACTTCTACAAAGCACAATGGCCAAAATTAGCAAGAAAAGCAGGAAGCACCCTGGTCTCTTTGTGTGTGTGTGTGTGTGTGTGTGTGTGTGTGTGTGTGTGTGATAGAGAGAGAGAGACACAGAGAGACACAGAGACAGAGAGAGAGAGAGAGAGAGAGAGAAGAGACAGAGAGGAGATGGACAGACTGAGAGAGAGAGAAGGTCAGGCAGCCATGGGGCTTGGTTTAACCAGGGCACATGGTGAGGTCCATTGTGCTTCCTAATAAATATGCTTTTGTTAGGTTGGACAGGGAGTGGGGTTTGGGGAGTGGTCTTACACATTGGGCCAGGTATCTTCCAGTGGCAAACCATGTCCTGGTTCCCAAGGTGTGTGACCTCTAAGTTCAACATGTCATTTCCTGTCGTACCAGTATCTAGGTCAAGGTTAAAGTGAAGGGGAAAATGGGGGACAAGATATAAACAACAGCATCAAAGGGAGACAGGATACAATCAACAATCAAGGTCACTTTACATCTCAGGAACAAACAGCCCTCCGTAATCAATAAGATTTTAACAGCCTTAAAACTATATTCATAATTCTCTATATCATTTCCCTGCATCACAATCATTTATATATGTTTTAAAGATTATCATTGTTAAATTTGTTTTCCTCACTGTTTTCAACTATATATCCCTAGAATATAATGACCATCCAAATTTATTAGATCCCAGATTCATATGAGTTTTAACTTTTACTGAGTACATAACTTTGCCTTTACACGCAAACACATTCTACCACCTCCTCCTTTCATGTCTGAAACATGGTTTTTGATTTTTACTGAAATGAGATTTTTAAGTTTCTCTTTCCCTCTCTTCCTTCAAATAATTGTGCAATTGGAGGAACTTCTCAAATTCCTCCCTAACCAATAGTTTGAATTTTATCTGCAGTACTTATAATCAAGATACAGCATCCTTTTTCATCCTTTTCTGATTTTCAACCAACTACAGGGTCACCTGTTGTTTTTCTAATCTGTAAGGTACTGCAAATTAATTTCTCATTAATCAACCAGTAAGCCTTGACTAAGTGCCTGCTGGACGCTAGGAAGAGAAATACAAAAAAAATTTAACAATACTGTCAAACAGTTAAGATTCGAATGAAGGACACATTCAAATGAGGCAAACAACAGACAGAACAAATACAAAAACAATAAATAAAAGTAGTTAAATATAAGATAGTTGGGAAGACAAGATACTAGTATTGATTTCTGTATGAATTGAGAATACTTTATAAGCCATAGGTTGAGAAAGAGTGAATACACTGAAATGGTTATGGTCAAATCAAACAGAGAAGTTTTGAATAATGTGATAATTTCACTTACCTTAGCAGTATACTTTCCAGGAATATACACATCAGTAATGAAGTTGACATATAACATTGCTCAGTGTTTGGGAGGTCTGAAGAAAAGTATGAGAGAGGAAGTATTAGACTGACTACCAAACTGAGGTTCTATGAAACCAGTAAGCCGGTCTTATTGTTATATGCCTGCAAAACCTGGACAGTGTACCAGCCCCATGTTAGGAAACTGAATTACTTTCATTTGAATTGCCTTAGAAAGATTCTGAAGATCATCTGTCATTGATAAGGTACCAGATACTGAGCTCCTTTCTCAAACTAAACTGCTAAACTTTCAAACTCTCCTGCAGAGAAGGACAATTGGCCACATTATTCAAATCTCAAATGTATGCTTGCCCAAAAGACTATCTTATGGAGAACTCACACAGAGAAAGTGCTCTCATGGTGATCAGAAGAAGTGATACAAGAACAGTGTCAAGTCTCTCTGAAGAACTTTTGAATTGATTGCATGACATGGGAGACACAGACACAGGACCATAAAGGACCACTCAACATGGCACGCCCTCTTCAGAGAAGTAACTGAAGTAGCTCAAAAGAAAATGGAGATGTGCAAATTTAGGAAATGTACCCTAAGGGGACACATAGAGAATTTTTGCCTGACTGTGATAGAGCATTTGAAGCTATATGGGTCTGATCAGTCATAGCTCGACACACTGATGTCATTTTAGTTCTCTTTGAAATGAACCACCCAACCAACCAACAACCAAAGGCGCAAAGATGGGAATTGGGATGTTAAATGTAAGTATCAGCTAGGGGGCCATTTTGACTTCATGTTTAGAGTATGATAAGGGGAGGAATGTAGAAACTATAGGTTGAGGCAAGGTTGTGAAAGTCTATAAAAGCTAGATAGAGCAGTTTGTGTTACATTCTCTGGGTAATAAAGAGCCATTCCAGTTGAGGAAAGTGCTTTGACCTGGGTCTGCATTACTACTGGGACTTGATTTGAACTCAGGGTCAGTGCTCTATCTAATGTAACACCCAACTGCCCCTTAATACCTTATTAGCAATAACATAGAGATTCATTTCAATGATCTTATATATGACAACACATAAAAGACAGACTGAGGGAAGAAAGAAATTTGTGAAGAGATAAGCATTATTCAATACCACATTTGGGAATGCATTTTTTCAAGTAACTTCCACAAAAAACATCACTTAAACTCAATTACCTTTAACTTAAAGGTGGAGGCCATCTGTCTAAGTTGATCACACAGGATTGAGAAAAACACAGGCATATTGATCCAAAAACAAAGCAAAAAGGAAATCATTGACTTCCCCCAACCCAGACAAAGAAGGTTGGACATTCTGATTCCCCAATCACTCCTAAAATCCTTATACAATATTATCTGATTGTTATTTCTTCCTAGGTTTCAAGCATCCTGAGGTTATAATTAACATAGGGGGAGACAGTCAATGATTTCCTACCTACTGGCAAAGGTGACTGTAAAGTGAAGGCTGACAGTAGAGAAGTAGTGACAAAGAAATCAGCCTTTTTCCCCTAACCACGGATATAGCTGTGAAAAACAGTATTACACTTTGACCATACACAGGTGGGAAGCAGAAGATGGACATTCCAATTCACACCCTCTACCTCCAAATCTACCACTATTGCCAGGTGCTAGGAAGAGCTCCATTTGGAGTCCAGAAGAGCTGGGGATGAATCCCGTCGCACACACTCATTAGGAGCGTTGTCCCCGAGCTGGATGACTATTTCGTCCCTCGGTTTCCTTATTTGCCAAAGTGAAAAACGCCTTCGATGTAAATTATCTTTAGATAATCACAAGTTCCTTCCCTAAGTGGTATTACTGAAGTGTGCGTGTGTTCTTTCTACGTCCCTGGTTGATTTTGATTTTTTTTGACAGGAAAAACCCAGCGAGGAGCCTTTATCATTGCCGCGTGGGAAGCTGAAGAGGCCGGGTGTATGCAACACGCTCCCGCAGAGGCGAACACGTTTCCTCCGAACCAGAGGCCAAGTCCACGGGCTTTTCCTGCCGAGGCTGCTCTGAAAGCCAGATCGGAGGGAGGAGGCGGAGGAGGCCAAGGTGAATGCCCCGGAGGCGCTGCCAGGCGCTCCGCAGCGGGCACTCTGGGCCCTGGTTTAGCGCTGCCTTGTGCCTCCCTGCCCCACCTGGGCCCGGGGACGCCTCGTGGTCATCTTTAGTCGGCGCTGCCCTGCAGACCTCCCCGGGCCTGGGGAGGTGCCAAGCCTGCCTGGTGCAGAAAGCCCCGAGTGGTGGAGCCCGAAACCCCCGGGCCTGGCCGGGGAGGGGGTGCTTTAATGCCCTGCTACAGCTGAGAGTAGTTCGGGGAAGGAAGAGCCTCTGGGACCCTCCACCTTTTCTGCCACTTAAGAACTGATGTAACGTAAGTAGCAGAGCTATTCTTGGAGCCCTAAAGAGGTCATTGAAAGCCTAGTTCTCCCGAAACTGTCCTTTTGGGGTTTAGTGATACAGAGACACATGGAAACCCGACAGTCTCCGCGGTAGCCAGTGAGGTGAAGAAATTCCAGTTCATTGGAGTGAACAATTAGTGGTGAGGGAAGCAGGGCTCAGATCCTTGAGAGATACTTCAAGTAGACGAGAGCGCAAATTCATTTTCTCCTTCCTTTTTCATACATAATGGGCACCTAATAAAAGCTTGTTGGATTAAATTCAAGTACTTGAAAGGTTGTTAGGCTTTATGGAATAGGCTAATTCTGTTTGGCCCTAAAAAGAAGAAGCAGGAGCAATGGACAGAAGCAGGAAGCTTAAGGCAGTGCATAAATTAAAGAGTTTTCTAATGAAGGGACACTTGATTTCATGACAGAAAATTGTTAATATCAACTATAACGTGAACTGCCGCTCCCTTTTTGATTCTACTAATGTCAAAATTTTAGTAAGGTCTTTCCATTCTTTTCATTCCTCTTATCCTAGTAAGATAGCTAATTTTGATTAGGCTGAGCTATCCCTTACACCAGAGATTTTATCTTATAAAGGAACCTAGCTTCAGATTGATCTCAACATCTGAGGTCCTTGCCCCCTTCCAGTAAAATTCATGGCATGAAGGGCAAAACAACCTTGCCCCAGATTGCTCAGTGCCACTGGAGTCTCATGATACCGTCTCCACCTTTTTTTCTAAAAGTGTAGAGAACTTGTCAAGGTTCTTTTAGATGGGACATCCATCGTGCTCTGCATTTATGGAACATCCCCCAAGGTGGCAAGTTTGCTACCCTGTTATCCCAATTAAAGATGATTTATTCCTTAACTCATGGTTATGTTTTATTAAGAGTTGAATTATCCATAAATAAAATGGGAAAGAGCATATATAATATATATAAATATATCTAATATATTATATATGTATATAATATATATAAATATAAAAGAGCATACTATGCTTGTTACCATTTATGTTCTATTTCTCTTAATATGGATAGTAACTTGCTTCCAAGGTTCAAGTTTTTCCATATTTTTCTAACTCCTCCAGTTCATTATTTCCTATAACATGGAATGATTTGAATCTTATACTTTATAGTTATTGCAAATTGTCATATTGATTATTGTGGATGATATACCGTGCAGTTTCACTATTTTCTATTTGGATTAAATTTAATTGAGTTTAACTTTGTCTGAAGTCATGATTTACTACCCCCCCCCCCTTTTTTAAAGAATAAATCTCCTTCCCTTTGTTTTAAAATTAGGAAAGTAAGAGATCATTCTTAACTTTGGAGAAGGCTGATTCAGTTGAAGGATGAGAGAAGATTGCAGAAAATCAAAAAGAGAGTGAGAAGTCATGTTGTGAAGCAGCTTAGAAGAGATTCTTGTTCAGTTCTCTCCAATTCTTTGTGACCTCTTGAACATATCATTCATGGAGTTTTCTTGGCAAAGGTATTAAGAGTGTTTTGTCATTTCCTTCTCTTAGTGGATAAGGGAAACAGAACTTTAGTGACTTGCCCAGGTTCACAAAATTACTCTACCAGATGGGGTTTTAACTCATGTCTTCCTTACACCAGGTCTAGTCATTTGCAATTTGACTGATTTAGCTTCCCCCACCTAGAATAGATCTTTCCCAGTCCATCTGAGAAAAAAGGAGAAATTGTGGCTATCAGTCAAAGTGGCTCACATAAGCTGGAATTCAATGGTTGGTGGGGGGTGGTTGGACCAAGTAATTATTTTTCATGGATGAGGGAGACTTGGACATATTTAGAAGCACCAGGGAAGGAACCAGTAGAAAGAGACTAAAATTAAAGAGACAGAGGAATTCTGACCAAGGTGGCGGAGAGAAACCAGGAACTTTACTATACTTTCCTGGATATCCCCCATTAATCAAGCCTCTTAACAGATTTTGGAATGACAGAACCCACAAAAGAATGGAGTGGAATGTTTTCTAGCAAGGTCTTATGTGTCCAGGGCAGAAAAAGACTCACTAGAGCAAGAGGGTGAGGCTGAGATCCTCAGTTATGGGGAAGATCTCCCCAGAGTCTTTCGCAGTGTGGGCTGCACAGCAGTCAGAATGAAAAAGATTCAGAATGCTGGCAAACTGCTAGCATGGGTGCCCAGGACCCCCTATTCAGCTGGTGCCAGGTCTGCATAGCTGGAGTCAGATGATGCACCCGTGGTGTTTCCAGCAGGATGGACCTGGAATTCCCTAGAGCAGACAGCCCAGAGACAGTTCAGGTGTTGCCATCTTTTCCAATGGCCCAGGGAATGAACAACTGAATTCCCCTGCCCTGAAAGTCCACAGAGAGAGCCTCTGGCATTTCTAGCCCGATCCACAGAGTAAACCCGAGAGTTCCTAACAAACAATAGCCCCAGGTCAGTAAGCAAACTTCTAGGGTTGTCAGTGCCAACAGACTTTAAGCAAGCAGAAACTTGAACAGAAACTCTGGAATTGTTTGATGAAGGAGAAAATCCTGCAAGCAGCTAGAAAGAAATAATCCAAATACTGAGAAGCCATGACAAGGATTACAAAGGACCTGCCTGTATCATCATGAAAATCTACTATTTTATTTTTACTAGAAGAGAATAAAAGTTCTCTCAAAAATAAAGAAAAAATTGGGTCCATTTCTGTACTAAAGATTATATTCTAATAGGAGTGAACAAAATAATTTAAATCAATGGCTTGATAAGAAGGTTGAGATAACACCAGTACTCATGTCTGTAGAAATCTCCCACAACATTTTGAGACTGTTAATGCACATATCATTATTCCTGGATAACCCAAGTAAGTTCATAAAGAAGTAATTTTTTTGCCAGCCCCATGAACTGCAGGAGGGAAAAACTGAGGAGGGAAAAAGCAATCAGTTCCCTTACAAATTCAGAAATCTTTTTTTTATTTCTCTAAATTAGGAGTTCTTTATTTGTGGCTCAGAGACCCTGAAGGGATCCAGGATTTGAATGAAGAAAAATTTAAAACTTTTATTTTTTTTCTAACATTTAGCTTCCTTTCTAGTCATGCTTATTTACTTTTAGACATTTGTAAACAAAAAGCAAAGAAGGGGACAATAGAGTCCTCCAAACTACCAAAGGTTTCCGGGACACACAGAAGATTAAGCACTAAGATATAACTGGTTAGAGATGGGCCTATGGATGACTGCATACTCCTATTTTTCACTCCTACCACACCAAAAAAATACAAAAGCAAGGCAAGAATGCTGTTTGATTATGAGATATTAATATTTGAGATGCAGTTTGGAATGTTGGAAAAAGTCAGGAAGATATGGATTGAGATTTTGCCTTTGATACATGCTAGCTCTGTGACACTGGCAAAGTTGTTTAACTTTTGAGGACTTTCCTTTTGTTCCATTATTTCAGTTCTATCTGATTTTGTGATCCCATTTGGGCAAAAATACTGAAACTGTTGAGTGGCTTTAATATATACATACATATATATATGTATGTATATATGTATTTATCATGTCAAAGTTGTGGTTATTTGCTTTGAAATAAAAGCACCTAAGCAACATGGGAAAGAAAATAATGATAATAATAATTTGTGATTTTTTTGGTGACAGTCTCTGGCTAATTGTTATGTGAGAATTCTTAGAATAATCTCCTAGACAAGGGAGGTGTTTATTCATTGTAATATAGCAGGCTAGCCAAGAGACTTCTAATACACCATCTTTGTCCAGAAATAAAACAGATATGATTTCAGACAAAGGGTTGTGTCTGCAGATTAGAAGTTAGTGCCACCAGGAGGATAGACCTTCTAGTTGAATTATGAAACATATTTGTGAAGAAGTATTTTTTTGTTTGTTTGTTTGTCAAGGAATACTCCAGATGCCAGGGGAATTTGACAGCTTTTTGAATGTTTAGAAAGTTAATCTATTTGATGTAATCTGATGACAGGGACAATCAGAGTAGATATAGATGATATAGGTGTAGGGAAGGGACTGATTGATTTTGACACCCCCCCCAGATTAGAATTAGCATTTAGTCCTTAGATTCACTTGGAGATCTGATTAGATGGAATTAATAGTTTAGATCATGGGGCATTTAATTGGCTTTTGTTTTGTGTCTGACCTCAGGTATGATCAGTCAAGGAAGTGCTGTTGAGTCAATGCTCTCTTGAAGTCTGGAAGCCTGAAGGAGGTTTGGACCCTATACAGGTGTATTGGGAGAAAAAGCCAAAGGGGCGACTTTTGAGTGCAGCCTGAGGATAGATCCTTTTGACTTGACTTCCCCAAATGTGACATTGAATTAATGTCTCACCAGATAAATCAAAAATTTGACTTAAGGCATTTGACTATCAACATGACCTCTGCCTGGAAACTGACACTCATAATTAAATCTAAAAAGGAATTTTCCTATGATGTCCTAGATCTTTATAGTAAATTGCTAAAAGTCAATCTGATATAGAAATTTTAGGTCAAGTGGAGTTTAATAGCTAGATAGGCCAGGATATTGTTTTAACCCCTGCTGTTAGCTATATATTTGGAGAAGAATTAAGTTTCTTCGATTTTATTTTGTTTTGTGCTAGGAAAGGATATTTAGGTAAGAAGAATAAAGAAGGTTTATATAATCTCAAAATAAACTTCTGTGCAGTAGCAGTTTCAAGTTCTTCTTGGAGAAGGGAATGTAAGTCAGTTGAGTATATCAGGAGAAGAATCACCTATAGTTTAGTTAAGAAATATTTTGGGAAGAAAGTAGAATTTATTTTGGTTAAGGATACTTGACTTATTATCTTAATGAAGAGCAAGAAATTAAGGCTATTTGTATGTCCCTTGCTGTACATCCTTTGTAAAAGATGGTCATCTAATGTAAATGCTATAAGCTCAAGTTAACCTGATAATTTTCAACATATTCACTTGTGAAGTGAACAATTATGGAAGGTGTATTTTTGTTAAAGTAAAGTATGCATATCAGTGTGACAGTGGGTAAGGCAAAATGTGGATTTGAATAGCTTTAGAATTTTATGATATGATGATGATGAAAATATGAATCTGTCTGATAAAATGTTGTGTGAAGAAGTTCCTTTACACTTCCGACCAAGACAGCTGAGAGAAGACAGGCAAAGTTCTAAAATCTCCTTATCTTTTCTCATATATATGAAAGGAGAAAGAACATCTACTTCAGGATTTGTCTTTCTCAATCCAGGCACAGAGGGCAGATGGGCTGGGCATCAGCCTGATTAGTGGCAGGATTGGAGCCTGGAAACCTGAGGGTTTGAGAAACAGACCTTCTTGATCCGCAGCAGGGCTAGAGTCTGGTCAACCGTGGGGACTTGGGTCAACTAGGGAGCAGAGGCACTGGTGTGGGTGCTGACTGTCTGGAGTTTGCTGACAGGCCTGGGGGGAGAGTTCCAGTGCAGGAGAGCTGTGGCCATCACCCCTGGGCTCCTCTGGTCTGGAGAAAGTCTGAGTCCACGCCTCCAGTACAGGTGAAGCCTCTTCTCAGAACACAATCACAGACCTTCTGCCCCAGGCACAGGCCTGTGAGCAGCAGTTTACTACCCCAGCTGACAATGGGGAGAGTGATGACCTCACCCCAGGGTATAGTCCACCACTGATTGAAGACAAAAGTGTTTAATAGCTTCAATCACTCGCTCTAGGCCAAGGGAGAGGGCCTCAATCAAGGCCACAGAGACTCTAGAGAAAGCAACATCACCCCTACTGGCCAGATGGAGATATTACACTCCTTGAGTAAAGCCTCTAGGGATCCCAACACCAAACATCTGTGAACCAGTCCCTCCACAACTCAAGCTCTTAGCAAAATGAAGAAAGGTCGGCGGAAAGGTGAGCCCATAGAAAAATTCTTGGAAGGAAAAGACCCTAACTCAGAGAGACCTAGAACCTCTGGGGACAATATGATCTATTTTCCAGCACAGAAAGATTTCCTGGGAGAAATAAGGAAGGAGTTTAAAAATCAGTTGTAAAATCTGGGAAAAGAAGCCCAAGAGAAGATTAACACCTTGCAACAAGAAAACATATCATTGGAAAAAATAATAGGACAAATAAAAAAAGAAAATAATTCTCTCGAAACCTCAATTGGTCAAATTGGAAAGCTCTTTCAAAAATAGAATTGATCAATTGGGAAAAGAGCTGCAAAAAAGTAAATGAAGAAAACTACTCTCTAAAAACAGAATGGAGTCTGCAGACGCTAATGACTTCATGAGACAGCAAGAGCCTGTTAAATAAAACCAAAAAAATAGAAAAACAAATAGAAGAAAATGTAAAATACCTCATCAGCAAAACCACTGACCTCAAGAATAGATAGAGGAGTGACAATCTGAGAATTATTGGTCTTCCTGAAAACACTGAAGAGAAAAAAAAAACCTAGACTTAATATTACAGACTTTAGTGATGGATAATTGCCTTGATATCATGGAATCAAAGGGAAAGATTATTATTGAAAGAATACATCAGTCCCCTCTGGAAAGGGATCCTAAAATGAAAACACCAAGGAATGTGGCCAAATTCCAGGACTATCAGATAAAAGAGAAAATCTTGCAAGTAGCCAGAAAGAAACAATTTAAATACTAAGGAGCCAAGACCTGGCTCAGCATTAAGGGATCGAAGGACCGAGAACAAGATATTCTGAAGAGCAAGGAAGCTTGGAATGCAGTCAAGAATCCACTAGCCTGCAAAGCTGAGCCTTCATTAGCAGGGGAAAAGATAAACATTTAACAAAATGGAAGAATTCCAAAAATTCCTGATGAAAGGACCAGAGTTAAAAAGAAAATTTGGATATCAAACAGGAGGTGCAGGAGGCATATGAAAATGTAAAAAAAGGGGGGGGATGGTAAACACAAACTGATGTCCAATAAGATGAAACTGGCTATATCCCTGCATGAGAAAAAAACATTCTCATAACTCTTGAGAATTGTAACTCTAACAGAGAGAATATACCTAGCCAGAAGTGATGGACACTCATGACTTATCCATGAGACTGCTATCCAATGGGATGAAACTGGCTATAACCCTACTTGGGAGAAAGACTCTAAAAACTCTCCAGAGCTGTAACGCTTTTGGATAGAATATACCTAGCTAGAAGTGATGGATACTCAGAATTGTTATGACTCAGACAGAATGATTTAAAAATGCTTCCTCCTGAAAAAGAAGAAGAGAAAGGATATGGAAGGAGGGAGGGGATTAAATGGGGAAAATCCCATTACATTAAGAGGTACAACAGACATATGGTAATGGGAGAAGAGGGGAGGAGATGAGGAACATCTTATTCTTCCTCTCATCATACTTGGCTTAAGGTTAACTTTCACACAAACTCAGTTAACTTAAAGAAATCTTAACTTTAAAGTATTTAAAGGAGAAAGGGGGAGAGGGGACTGAGACAGGGAGGTGGAGAAAAGGGGAACTAAAAGAAGGAAGGGAAGGGAAAGTGGAAAAAAGGAAAGGGGAAAGAAAGGGGAAGGGTAGATATAGGAGAGAAAACACACTGAAGGTGGTGGTATTCAGAAAAAATACTGGGGATTATGGATAAAGGGGGAAAGAGGAGAAAAATATGAACAGAGGAAAGATAGCATGGAGGGCAATAAAGAGTTACTGATTATGACTTTGAATGTGAATGGAATATACTCTCCCTTAAAATGTAAGTGAATAGCAGAGTGGATTACAAACCAGAATCCTACAATATGCTGCTTATAAGGAACTCATTTGAAGCAGAGGGAGTTATATAGAGTAAAGGTAAAAGTTTGGAGCAAAATATATTTTGCTTCAGCTGAAGTGAAAAAAGAAAGGGTAGCAATCCTTATCTCAGACAAAGAAGCTGCAAAAATAGATATCATTAAAGGAGATAAGGAAGGAAACTATATTTTCCTAAAAGGTACCATAAACAATAAAGCGATTTCAATATTGAATATATATGCAACCAATGGGATAGCATCCAAATTCTTAGAGAAGCTGAAAGAACAACAGAGAGACATAGATAGCAAAACTCTACTAGTGGGAAACCTCAACCTCCTGCTCTCAGATCTAGATAAACTGAATCATTAAGTAAGCAAGAAAGAAGTTAAGGAGGTAGATAGATTGTTAGAAAAACTAGATATGTTAGTATTATGGAGGAAATTGAATGGGGATAGAAAGAAATATACTTTTTTCTCTGCAGTACATAGCACTTATACAAAAACTGACCATGTACTAGGACACAAAAACCCAATGATCAACTACAGAAAGGCAGAAATAGTGAATAAGTCTTTCTCAGATTACAATGCAATAGAAGTCATATGCACTATTGGGCCAAGGAGATGTAGACCCAGAACCAATTGGAAATAGAATATCCTCATTTAAAAGGATGAGTGGACCAAAAAACAAATTATAGAAAAAATTAATCATTTTATCCTAGATAATGACAATAATGAAAAAACATTCCAAAATCTATGGGGTTCATTCAAAACAACTGTCATGGGGTATATTATATCTTTAATTGTCTATATGAATAAATTAGAGAAAGAAGACATCAATGAAGTAAATATGCAACTAAAAAAATTAGAGAAAGAAAAATTTTAAATCCCCATTTAAACACCATACTAGAAATTCTAAAAGTTAAAGGATAAATTAATAAAAAAAAAGCAAAAGAACTATTGCATTAATAAATAAAACCAATAGTTGGTTTTATGGAAAAAAACAATAAAATTGGTAAACCTTGGGTCACTTTGATAAAAAAAATGAAAGAAGAAAACCAAATTGCTAGTATCATAAATGAAAAGGTGAACTCACTACCAATGAGGAGGAAATTAAATTAGTAATTCAAGATTGTTTTGACCAACTCTATGCCAATAAATTTGACAATCTAAGTGAAATAGATGAATATTAACAAAAATATAAATTGCCCAGATTAAATGAATCAGACATTAAATACCTAAACAACCCTATCTCAGAAAAAGGAATTCGACAAGCCATCATTGAACTCCCTAAGAGAAAATCTCCAGGGCCTGATGAATTCACAAGTGAATTTTACCAAACATTATGGAACAATTGGTTCCACTTCTATATAAAATCTGTGGAAAAATAGGGGAAGAAGGAACTCTGCCTAACTCTTTCTGTGAAACCAATATGCTGCTGATACCTAAACCAGTAATAGTTAAAACAGAGGAAGAAAATTAAAGTCCTGTCTCCCTCATGAATCTAGATGCAAAAATCTTAAATAAAATCTTAGCAAAATGATTACAACAAGTTATCACTGAAATAATACATGATGATCAAGTAGGATTTATCCCAGGAATGCAGGGTTGGTTCAATATTAGGAAAACTGTTAGTATAATCAATTATATCAACAACAAACCCATCAGAAATTATATGATCATATCAATAGATGGAGAAAAACTTTTGACAAAATACAGCACCCATTCCTACTAAAACACTAGACAATGTAGGAATAATATCTATCTGAAACCATCAACAAGCATTATATTCAATGGGGAGAGGCTAGAGACATTCCCAGTAAGATACAGGGTAAAACAAGGATGCCCTTTATCACCAATACTATTCAACATCATATTAGAAATATTAACTTCAGCAATTAGAGAAGAAAAAGAAATTGAAGGAATTAGAATTGGAAAGGAAGAGCCAAAACTCTCACTCTTTTCAGATGACATGATGGTATACCTAGAGAATTCCAAGAAATCATCCAAAAAACTACTGGAAATACTAAGCAATTTTAGTAATGTTGCAGGATATAAAATGAACCCTCATAAATCCTCAAATTTTCTATATATGACTAGCAAGATACATCAGGAAGAACTGGAAAGAGAAATCCAATTCAAAGTAACCTCAGACAGTATAAAATACCTAGGAGTCTATTTGCCCAGACAGACTCAGAAACTTTTTGAAAACAATTATAAAACACTTCTCAAACAAATTAAATCATATTTACATAACTGGGCAAATATCAACTTCTCATGGATAAGTAGAGCTAATATAATAAAAATGACAACTCTACCAAAACCAAACTACCTCTTTAGTGCCCTACCAATTAAAATTCCAAATAAATTACTTTAATGAGTTAGAAAAACTTGTAAGTAAATTCATATGCAGAAATAAAGTTAAGAATTTTCAGGGATGTAATGAAAAAAAGTGCAAAAAGAAGGGGGCTTAGCCCTACCCTATCTAAAATTATATTATAAAGCATCAGTCATCAAAACTGTCTGGTGTTGGCAGAGTGGTGGACCAGTGGAATAGACTAGGTCTATTAGCAGGGAATGATTGTAGTAATCTGCTGTTTGATAAACCCAAAGAGTCCATCAGTTGGGATGAAAACACTCTCTTTGAGAAATTCTGCTGGGAAAATTGGAAGTTAGTATGGAAAAACTTATAACACCCTTTACCAAGATAAGGTCCAAATGGTTACAGGACTTAGACATAAAAAACAATACTATAAGCAAATTAGAAAATCAAGGACTAGTTTAACCTGTCAGATCTATGGAAAGGGGAGCAGTTTATGATTAAGGAAGAGATGGAGAACATCAATAAAAACGAACTAGATGATTTCAATTATATTAAATTAAAAAGCTTTTGCACAGATAAAACCACTGTAACCATGATCAAAAGAAATGTAGTAAACGGGAAACAATCTTCACAACTATTGTTTCTGACAATGGACTCATTCCTAAAATATAGAGAGCACTGAGTTATATTTTTAAAAAAGCCATTCATATTGAGATAAGGAAATGTGAAGTTCGAACAAATTTCAAGGACTCTTCCCTTTAATTTAGAAAAAAAACACATATCTTATTGTCTGATCTTGTTACCTCTTAGATTTCATGGCTCTTCTATAAGGATATGATTTCTGACTCATCACACCCAATTTGGATCAATGTACAACATGGAACAAAGTAAAGATGGACAGATTGCTTTCCGTGGTAGGGGGGAAGTAAGATTGGGGGGGGATTGTAAAAATCAAATAATATTTTAAATAAAAACAAACAAACAAAAAAACAAATAAATAAATATTTAGAAAAAAGCCATTCCCCAGTTGACAAATGGTCAAAGAATATGCAAAGGCAATTTACAGATGAGGAGATCAAAGCAATCCATAGTCATACGAAAAAGTGCTCTAAATCATTGTTCATTAGAGAAATGCAAATTAAAGCTTCACACAGGTACCACCTCACACCTCTCAGACTGGTCAATATTACTAGAAAATATTATGAACATTGTTGGCAGGGTTGTGGGAAATCTGGGACACTATTACACTGTCAGATCTGTGAACTCATCCAACCTCTCTAGAGAGAAATTTGGAACTATGCCCAAAAGGGCAACAAAAATGTGCATACCCATTGATCCTGCAATAACACTACTGGGTCTATACCCTGAAGAGATGATGAAAAAAGTAAAAACATATCTTGTACAAAAATATTCCTAGCAGCCCTGTTTGTGGTGGCAAAGAATTGGAAATCAAATAAATACCCTTCAATTGGGGAATAGCTTAGCAAACTGTGGTATATGTATGTCATGGAACACCATTGTTCTATTAGAAACTGGGAGGGATGGGAATTCATGGAATTGGAGGGATTTGCATGAACTGATGCTGAGCGAAATGAGCAGAAACAGATAATGAGTGTACACCCTAACAGCAACATGGGGGTGATGATCAACCTTGATGGACTTGCTCATTCCATCAGTGCAACAATCACGGACAATTTGGGCCTGTCTGCAATGGGGAATATCATCTGTATCCACATAAAGAATCGTGCAGTTTGAACCAAGTTCAAGGACTATTCCCTTTAATTTAGAAAAAAAACTGATATCTTATTGTCTGATCTTGTCTCATATATTTTGTTTCTTCCTTAAGGATATGATTTCTCTCTAATCACACTCAATTTGGATCAATGTACAAGATGGAAACAAAGTAAAGACTGACAAATTGCTTTTTTGTGGGGTGGTGGGGGGAGGGAAGTAAGATTGTGGGAAATTGTAAAAATCAAAATAAATAAAATCTTTAAGAAAAAAAAAAAAAAAGAATTTCCTTTACCAGGAGAGGAGATCTCAAAAAGTCATCTGAATTGGAGATTGGAATGAACTTTGCAGGTACAAAAAGATATTGAATGTGTCAGGGGAAAAGAGAGAATCTGAACAAGTTCATCGTCCTCCATTGTGTCTATGATATGTGTGTATGGGTTGTTTGGTCAGGGCTCCAAGAAGAAAATGGGTCCCAAGTGAACAGGAAGAGAGAGAGAATCAAAACTGAGAGGGTAACAAGGAGAGTGTGAGAGGCCTTCAGATGCCAACATATATATATATATATATATATATATATATATATATATATATATATATATGTATACATACAATAAAAGAGGAGGATTGAGTGGAATGTTCCCTCTTAAGAGTTAATTTTCCAGGGTGGCTAGGTGGTGCAGTGGATAGAGCACCGACCCTGGAGTCAGGACTACCTGAACTCAAATCCAGCCTCAAAAACTTAATAATTACCTAGTTTGTGGCCTTGGGCAAGTCACTTAACTCCATTGACTTGCAAAAAAGAGTTAATATTTCAAGTGAAACCCTCTCAGGGTTAAAATAATTAAAACAAAGACTATTACTCCTAGACTATTCTAAGAACAAAAAGGGAGAGATGCCTTGCATTCCCAGTCCAACACCATTCTGATTCTGTCAGGTAGGGAAATAGTGGAATACTTCCAGAGAAGAGACCTTGTGTTCTTAGTTAGCCACCTATTTGATGATAGACTGGGAGAACAGTAGATTGCCTTACCTTGTTTGATGACAAGTATTCAGAAGATCTTGCATACTCAGACATTAATTCATTTAGATAGATAACAAAAGGTCATTAGAAAAGGAAGTTACAGTGTCACAGAACTTGGAGGTACTTTTTAAAATAATCTCTTCCTGTCTTTCTCACTCTCTCCCTTCTTCTTTCTCCCTCCCTCCCTTCTCTCTCTCTCTGTCAATGAATCTTTGTCTCTTTCCCTATTTCTCTGTCTCTCTTTCTGTGTCTCTCTGTCCCTGTCTGTCTTTCTCTTTGTCTGTCTCTGTTTTCTCTCTGTCTCTGTCTCTGTTTCTTTCTGTCTCTCTTGGTCTCTCCCCCCCCCCTCTCTCTGTCTGTCTCTGTTTTAGTTTTTCTTTGTCTCAGTCTCTCTGTATAACTCTGTCTCTCTGGCTTTCTCTGTCTCTGTCTCTCTGTCTCTCTCTCCAAAGTGCAAGGAATAGAATAGCAATACCAGGAGAAATAGAGGGCAAAGAAGATAATTAACAAGGACTCATGCAGGGATTTTCCATGGAGGGTGTTTACATGTCCAAGAAACAGTCTTTCTTTAAGCAGCTAATTGTGGAAACTAAGAAAGTTCACTCCATCTCCTATTCTTTGAGAATGAAAATCCTTGTACTTCTCTAACATTATGACTTTGGGATCAACTTATCTCTGAGAAAGTTGGATCTTATCTTTTGTTTTGCCATGGACCCAGTCTGGTGAAGCTAGTAGAAACCTCTCAAAATAATATTCTTTTTCTTTGTATATTCTTTTCTTTACTTTTTCCTCAGTCACATGCAAAAGCAAGTTTCAACATTCACTTTTCAAATCTTGAGTTCTGACTTCTCTTCCTCCCTTCCACTCAAGCCCTCATTGAGAAAGCAAGTTATTTGATATAGGTTACAAATGTGTAGTAATGAAAAAATTATCTCAATACTCATGTTGTAAAAGGAAACATAGCCCCCTTTCCCCCCAAAAAATAGAAACTTCAAGAAAAATCAAGTTAAAGAAAGGATCTTTCAATCTGTAGTCAGACACCATCAGTTCTGTCTTTGGGACATAGCGTAGAACAATATGTAAAAAAAGTGTTGGAGGAGTAGAGATTTCAGAGCCTGAAAGCAGTGATCTCACTGTAATTTTTTTTGCAAGGCAGAGGGATTAAGTGTCTGATGCTGGATTTGAATTGAGATCCCCCTGACTCCAGGGACCATGCTCTATCCATTGCACCACCTAGTTGTCCCCCAGTATAATTTTTAACACTGTAAATTTTACTTTCAATCTCTCTTCTGAAAAATGTCCTTTAATCTCTACTTGAATGAATAATTCTTTTTGATCACTACAAAGAGGGGAAATGAGATGGGGTTGGGAGTGGGGTGGAGACAGAAATAAATTGAATGAATTGTGAATTATAAGAAGAAAGTTTGTACTCCTAGTTTCTAGACAGATAACTGGGAAGAGACACAACTGGAGCCTTGTCACAAGTAGAGTAAATAGGATCAAGAGTCGGGTTTTAGAATTGCTAATCTTGGCTTGTACATGCACTTTAGTTCTAAGTTCGTTGCCTGATAGTTCACCTACAAATTTTAAAAAACTTTTAAAAATAAGAACTGACAAAACATTATTCAATTTATCAAAATAGTGAGGGAAGCTTTGAAGTGAAATGAACAAAACTGAAATGGAGAAGGGGAAAATCATAACAAATGAAGGGGAAATAAAGAAAATTAAAACTTATGGAAAGCTAAATTTTTTTCTTTGCAAACTTTAATATAAATGTAATAGTATATAATAATATATTACATATAAATACACATGTATATGCATATATCTATTTTTAAAGATTTTATTTTGAGTTTAACAGTTTTTCCCCATCTTACTTCCCTCCCCTCCATCTCCCACTGAAAGCAATTTGTCAGTCCTTACATTGTGTCCATGATCAAACTGAATGTGATGAGAGAAGGAAGAAACATAAAGTATAACAGATAGCAAGGTCATACAATAAGAAATCAGTTTGTTTGTTTTTTTCTAAATTGAAGGTAATAGTCCTTGGTCTTTCTTCAAACTCCACAATTCTTTCTCTGGATACAGATGGTATTCTCCATTGCAGAGAGCCCCCCCCAAATTGACCCTGATTCAACGTTGCACTGATGGAATGAGCTAGTCCATCAAGGTTGATGATCACTCTCATGTTACTCTTGGAGTGTATAGTGTTTTTCTGGTTCTGCTTATCTCACTCAGCATCAGTTCATGCATATTCCTGCAGGCTTCCCTGAATTCCCATCCCTCTTGGTTTCTAATAGAACAATAGTGTTCCATGACATACATATGCGACAGTTTGCTAAACTATTCCCCCACTGAAGGACATTTACTTGATTTCTAATTCTTTACCAACACAAACAGGGCTGCTATGAATATTTTTGTACAAGTGATGTTTTTACCCTTTTTCTTCATCTCTTCAGGGTATAGACCCAGTAGTGATATTGCTGGACCAAGGGTTATGCACATTTTTGTTGCCCTTTGCGAGTAGTTCCAAATTTCTCTCCAGAAAGGTTGGATGAGTTAACAGCTCCATCAGCAATGTAATAGTGTCCCAGAATTCCCACAGCCCTTCCAACAATGATCATTACCCTTTCTGGTCCTTTGGCCCATCTGAAAGGTGTGAGGTAGTACCTCAGAGAAGCTTTAATTTGCATTTCTCTAATAAGTAATGATTTAGAGCATTTTTTCATATGTCTATGGATTGCTTTGATCTCTTCATCTGTAAATTGCCTTTGCATATCCTTTGACCATTTGTCAGTTGGGGAATGGCTTGTCTTTATTTTTTTTTAATTTCACTCAGTTCTCTGTATATTTTAGAAATGAGTCCTTTGTCAGAAATATTAGTCATAAAATTGTTTCCCAATTCAGTACATTTCTTTTGATCTTGGTTAAAGTGTTTTTGTCTGTTCAAAAGCTTTTTAATTTAATGTAATCAAAATTGTCCAGTTTATTTTTAATTGGTGTTCTCCATCTCTTCCTTCATCATAAACTACATTCCTTTCCATAGATCTGACAAGTAAACTATTCCTTGATCTTCTGCCTTGCTTATAATATTGTTTTGTATGTCTAGATCATGTATCTGTTTTGATCTTATTTGGGTATAGGGTGTGAGGCCTTGGTCTAATCCAAGTTTCTGCCTACTAACTTCCAATTTTCCTAACAGTTTTTATCAAAGAGAGAGTTCTTATCCAGTTGCTGGATTCTCTGGATCACTTTCCTCTTTCTATGAAACAATTGTAATTGTGAGCTTGATTCAGGGTGGATAAGGCAAAGGAAAAGAAAAATAACAGATAAGCATTGATTAAAAAAACTATTAAGAATAAATTATTTTAACCAATATAGATTTATTCTAGTAATATAAAAATAGTAAGTTTACTTGTGAATGTTTCATCAATTATAAATAAATAATGAAAACATTCATGTGATTATATCAATAAAGAAAAATCTCAATAAAATATTCACTTATATTAAAAATACCAAAAAGTATAAGAATGGAAGGATTTTTCTTAACATAGATAAAAACATTTATCTAAAAACAAAGGCTAGTTTTGTTTGTCATGCAAAAAATATTAGAAATTTCCTCAAAAAAATCAAAGGTGACAGGTAGAAAGTGCTACTGGAAAACAATTGGAAAACAAATAAAATACTTGATATAAAAATAAAAAAGATCAAAGATTATGCAATCTAACCATTATTATTGTACATAACCCTAGAAATGTTACATCCAACTATGTCAATAAAGGAAAAAAGAAATGATATGAATAAGTACTGGGAAAGAAAAAATGGAAACTTCTCTTCAGATAAGAGGGCAGTATATATGGAAAACCCAAGAGAATCATCAAAAAGTCTGACTACAAAAATAAAGCTGCTACATCTTTTCAGGCAGTCATTTAGTCAAAAATGTATTTATTAATCACCTGATATATGTTAGGCTGCATATTAAGATACAATATATAACTAAATATGTGGAAATTAATTTACAGAGACCAAAAAGACTTATAAAAATATAATTAAAAACTTTTGTTTACAAAAATGAAGCCAGTGCTACACAACTGAAGAGGTATTCATTGTAAATAGTAGCAAAATTCATATGTCAAATGGCAAAGATCTCAAGGGAATTAATGAAAAATTTATGAAAAAAAGATAAAATAGAAATGACATCTCAAATTATAGAAGAAAGCAGCAATTATTAAAAAGTTCTAGTATTAAATTAAAATAGGATACTGGTCAGAAGAATAGATTAAATAATGAAGATTTGGAATCAAAAGTACAGAAATATTACTTTACCCCCCCCAACACATTCCTAAGGGAAAATCTTTATTATTCAACAAAAATGGATGGAAAAATTGGGTTACAGTTTTATGGAAAATGTAATTAAGCCAACATCTGTTGCTATATGGTCTGGTTTCATCCAAACCTGGTCTTTCTTTACCAGGTAGATGTAGTCCAGAGAAAAGACAAACCCAGTGTTTTGATCAGTGGTTGCTTAAATTGCTTACTAGGTCTAGGACTGGTTCCACTATGCTCATCTTTACAGCCTGTAAATGATAGTGAGGAGAAAGTGATTTCTGAAACATCTTTTCAGGCAGTCATTCAGTCAAAAAAAAGTATTTATTAAGCACCTGATATTTGTTAGCCTCTGATATAAAAAATGTCAGAAGAAAGTTCCTGCCTTCAAGGAGTTCAGATCTTATGGAAGAGATAATATGCAAACAGCTATGTACAAATGAGATGTATACAGGATAAATTTAAGATGATCAACAGAGGGGTTAAGTATTGGAATTTAAGGAGAACCAGGAAAGGGAGATTAAGAAAATCTTTTCTGTAGAATTTGGGATTTTAGCTGAGACTTGAAGATAGGAGTCAGAGATGGAGAGGAAGAGAATTATAGACATAACGGATAGTCAGTGAAAGTGCCATTTATTGATAAGGGGACTGCTTAGGATGTTGACTTTGTCAAAGAAGAGAAGGGGTTCATAGAAGAGATATTTCTTTTTTTAATGTATTTTTTAAAGGTATTTTTTTGTGTTTTACAATTCCCCCCCCCCAATCTTGCTCCCCCTCCCCCCCACGGAAAGCACTTTGTCAGTCTTTACTTTGTTTCCATGTTGTACCTTGATCCAAACTGGATGTGATGAGAGAGAAATCATATCCTTAAAGAGGAGAAGTCTAAGAGGTAACAAGATCAGACAATAAGATATCTGTTTGTTTCTAAATTAAAGGGAATAGTCCTTGAACTTTGTTCAAACTCCACAGCTCCTTATGTGGATACAGATAGCATTCTCCTTTGCAGACAGCCCAAAATTGCGCCACATTGTTGCACTGATGGAATGAGCAAGTCCTTCAAGGTTGAAAATCACTCCCATGTTGCTGTTAGGGTGTACAGTGTTTTTCTGGTTCTGCTCATCTCACTCAGTATCAGTCCATGCAAATCCCTCCAGGCTTCCCTGAAATCCCGTCCCTCCTGGTTTCTAATAGAACAATAGTGTTCCATGACTATACCACAATTTGCTAATCCATTCCCCAATTAAAGGACATTTACTTGATTTCCAATTCTTTGCCACCACAAACAGGGCAGCTATAAATGTTTTTGTACAAGTAATGTATTTACCCTTTTTCCTGATCTCTTTAGGATAAAGACACAGTAGTGGTATTGCTGGGTCAAAGGGTATGCACATTTTTGTTGCCCTTTGGGCATAGTTCCAAATAGCTCTCCAGAAGGGATGGATGAGTTCACAGCTCCACCAACAGTGTAATAGTGTCCCAGATTTCCCCCAACCATTCCAATAATGATCATTATCCTTCCTGGTCATACTGGCCAATCTGAGAGGTCTGAGGTGGTACCTCAGAGATGTTTCAATTTGTATTTCTCTAACAATTAATTTTTTAGAGCATTTTTTCATATGGCTATTCATTGTTTTTATCTCCTCATCTGTAAATTACCTTTGCATAGCATTTCACCATTTTTCAATTGGGGAATGGCTTTTTAAAAAAAAATATCACTCAGTTCTCTGTATATTTTAGAAATGAGTCCTTTGTCAGAATCATTAGTTGTAAAGATTGTTTCCCAGTTTACTGCATTTATTTTGATCTTGGTTACAGTGGTTCTATCTGTGCAAAAGCTTTTAAATTTAATGTTATCTAAGTCATCTAATTGGTTTTTGGTGATGTTCTCCAACTCTTCCTTAGTCACAAACTGATCCCCTTTCCATAGATCTGACAGCTAAACTAGTCCTTGATCTTCTCATTTACTTATAGTATTGTTTTTTTTATGTCTAGGTCCTGTAACCATTTGGACCTTATCTTGGTAAAGGGTGTTAGGTGTTGGTCTAATCTAAGTTTTTCAATACTAACTTGCAATTATCCCAGCAGTTTTTACAAAAGAGGGAGTTTTTATCCCAATGGCTGGACTCTTTGGGCTTATCTAACAGCAGATTACTATCATCATCTCCTGCTTTTACACCTAGTCTATTCCACTGGTCCACCTCTCTATTTCTTAGCCAATACCAAACAGTTTTGGTAACTGCTGCTTTATAATGTAATTTTAAATCAGGTAGGGCTAAGCACCCTCCTTTTGCAATTTTTTTTTGATTAAGCTCCTCTATTTCTCCATATGAATTTACTTACAATTTTTTCTAACTCATTGAAGTAATTTTTTAGAATCTTGATTGGTAAGGCCCTAAACAGATAGTTGAGTTTTGGTAGAATTGTCATTTTTATTATATTAGCTCTACTTATCCATGAGCAGTTGATATTTGCCCAGTTATTTAAATCTGATTTAATTTGTGTGAGAAGTGTTTTATAATTGTTTTCAAAAAGATTCTGAGTCTGTCTTGGCAAATAGACTCCCAAGTATTTTATATTGTCTGAGGTTACTTTGAATGGGATTTCTCTTTCTAGCTCTTCCTGCTGTATCTTGCTAGACATATATAGAAAAGTTGAGGATTTATAAAGGTTTATTCTATAACCTGCAACTTTTCTAAAATTGCTAATTGTTTCCAGTAGTTCTTTGGATGATTTCTTGAGATTCTCTAGGTAGACCATCATGTCATCTGCAAAGAGTGAGAGTTTTGTCTCTTCCTTTGAAATTCTAATTCCTTCCATTACTTTTTCTTCTCTAATTACTGATGCTAACATTTCTAATACAACAGTAGTGGTGATAATTGGCACCCTTGTTTGACCCCTGATCCTATTGGGAATGCCTCTAGCCTCTCCCCATTGAATATAATGCTTGTTGATGGTTTCAGATAGATACTGCTAAAGATTTTAAGGAACAGTCCATTTATTCCTACACTCTCCAGTGTTTTTCAGAGGAATGGATGGTGTATTTTGTCAAAAGCTTTTTCAGCATCTATTGATATGATCATATGATTTCCAATAGGTTTGTTGTTGATATAGTTGATATAATTGAGTATACTAACAGTTTTCCTAATATTTAACCAACCCTGCATTCCTGGAATAAATCCTAATTGATCATAATGTATTATCCTAGTGATAACTTGTTTAGGATTTTTGCATCTATATTCATCATGGAAATTGGTCTATAATTTTCTTTCTCTGTTTTAAGTCTTCCTGGTTTAAGAAACAGCACCATATTGGTTTCATAGAGTTAAGCAGAGTTTCATCTTTCCCCATTTTTCCAATGAGTTCATATAGAATCGGAACCAATTGTTCCTTAAATGTTTCTTGGAATTCACTTGTGAATCCAACAGGGCCTGGAGCTTTTTTTTAGGGAGTTCAATAAAGGCTTGTTGAATTTCTTTTTCTGAGATAGGGTTGTTTAGGTATTTAATCTCTTCTACATTTAACCTGGGCAACTTATATTTTTGTAAATATTCACCCATTTCACTGAGATTATTGAATTTATTGGCATAGAGTTGGGCAAAATAATTTTGAATTATTGATTTAATTTCCTCCTCATTGGTGGTGAGTTCATCTTTTTCATTTATGGTACTAGCAATTTGGTTTTCTTCTTTCTTTTTTTAATCAAATTGACCAGTGGTTTCTCAATTTTATTGGTTTTTTTTCATAATACTAATTTTTGGTTTTATTTATTATTTCAACAGTTTATTTGCTTTGGATTTTCTTAATTTCTCCTTTAATTTTTAGAATTTCTAATATAGTATTTAATTGGGGATTTCTGATTTGTTCTTTCTCTAATATTTTTAGTTGCATATTTAGTTCATTGATTTTTCTCTTTCTCCACTTTACTCATGTAAGCAATTAGAGCTATACTATATCCCCTGAGAGTCACTTTGAATGAATACCATAGTTTGTGGTATGTTGTTTCATTATTATCATTATCTAGGATAAAATGGTTAATTCTTTCTATAATTTGTTTTTTGGTCCACTCTTTTTTTAAAATGAGGTTATTCAGTTTCCAATTTGTTCTGGGTCTATATCTCCTTGGCCCAGTATTGCATATGACTTTTATTGCATTGTGATCTGAGAAAGATGTATTCACTATTTCTGCCTTTCTGCAGTTGATCATTAAGTTTTTATGTCCTAGTACATGGTCAATTTTTGTATAAGTTCCATGTACTGCAGAGAAAAAGGTATATTCCTTTCTATCCCCATTCAGTTTCCTCCATACGTCTACCATATCTAATTTTTCTAACAATCTATTTAGCCCTTAACTTCTTTCTTGTTTATTTTATGATTCGATTTATCTAGATAGAACAGGAGGTTGAGGTCTTCCACTAGCAGAATTTTGCTGTCTATGTCTTCCTTTAGTTCTTTCAGATTCTCCTCTAAGAATTTGGGTGCTATCCCACTGGGTGCATATATATTAAATATTGAAATGCCTTTATTGTCTATGGTACCTTTTAGGAGGATAAAATTTCCTTCCTTATCTCTTTTAACGCTATCTATTTTTGCTGCTGCTTTGTCTGAGACAACGATTGCTACCCCTGCTTTTGTCTCTTCAGCTGAAGCAAAATATATTTTGCTCCAACCTTTTACCTTTACTCTCTATGTATCTTTCTGCTTCAAATGAGTTTCTTGTAAGCAGCATATTCCTTTTACCACCCACCCCTTTTTAACCTTTTCGGGTGTCTTTTCAACCTCCTGTTTGATGTCCAAATTTTCTGTTTAGCTCTGGTCTTTTCATCAGACATTTTTGGAATTCTTCCGTTTTGTTAAATGTCCATCTTTTTCCCTGGAAGAGAAGTTTCATCTTTGTGGGAAAGTAGAATCTTTGCTGCATTCCAAGCTCACATGCTCTTCGAAATATCTCTTTCCAGGCCCTGCAATGCCTTAATGCTGATGCAGCCAGGTCCTGCACGACCCTTACTGTGGCTCCTTGATATTTAAATTGTTCCTTTCGGGCTGCTTGCAGGATTTTCTCTTTTATTTGATAGTTCATGAATTTGGTCACAACATTACTTGGTGTTTTCATTTTAGGACCTTTTTCTGGTGGGGATCAATTTACTCTTTCAATAACTACTTTGCCCTCCAATTCCATGATATCAGGGCAGTTTTCCATCACTAGATACTGTAATATTAAGTCCAGGCTTTTTTTGTCTTCAATGTTTTCAGTAAGTCCTATAATTTTCATGTGGCCCCTCCTCGATCGAGGAGGTATTTTACATTTGTGTCTGTTTTTTTCTATTTTTTGATTTTGTTTAACTGAATCTTGCTCTCTCATGGACTCATTAGTTTCTGTAGACTCCATTCTTTTTTGGGGGGAGGAATTTTCTTCATTAACCTTTTGCAACTCCTTTTCCAATTGGTCAGTTTTAATTTAGAAAGAGCTTTCCATTTGACCAATTGAAGTTTTGAGAGAATTACTTTCTTTTTACATTTGCCTATTTGAGGTTCTGACAGAATTATTCTCATTTTGTGTTTGTCCAATTGATATGTGAGAGAATTATTCTCATTTTCTAATTGTCCAAATCATGATACGAGAGATATATTTTTCTTTTGTATTTGTCCAATTGTACTTTCTATGGTTTTGTTTTTTTGTTGCAAGGGATTACTTGTCTCTCCCAAATTATTAAGCTCCTTCCTTATTTCTTCAAGGTAGTCTTTCTATGCTGAAGACCACATTGTATTCTCCTCAGAGTTTCCAGGTCTCTCTGAGTTGGGGTCTTTCCCTTCCAACGTTTTTTCTATGGATCCACCTCTCCATTGACCCTGCTTCATTTTGCTAAGACCTGAGTTGGGGAGGGGCTCGTTCACAGGGGCTTGGGATCTCTAAAGGCTTTACTCACTAAGTGCGGTTTCTCTAGCTGGACAGTAGGAGGTGTTGGTTGCTTTCTCTGGAGTGTCTGTGAACTTGATTGAGGCCTTCTCCCTTTGCTGGAAGGGAGGAGTTGAAGCTATTGAATTTTTTTGCCCTGCCCTGTGGTCATTCCTCAACTGGGCTGGGCTGCAAGCTCCCAGGGGACAGCACCAACACCAGCACCTCTGCTCCATAGTTGACTCAAGCTGCCCACCACCGATCCAGCAGGTCCGGCTCTCGGGCTCTCAGACTCCTGTTTCCAATTCATCTGTTAATCTGTTTGATCCGGGGCTGATCCTCCCTCTGAGCCCAGACTTGCCTGCCTGAATTCGGCCAAAGCTGCTACCAGAGAGAAATCATGAGGGACAAGTTCTTTCTCCTGGCGTTTCTTTCTGGGTGGTGTGGGTCAGATTTCTTTTAAGAGGTTTGTTTCATGTGACAGATGGGGAAGAGTTCAGGAGACTTTAGAACTGTGCCTGTCTTCTCTCTGCCATCTTGGCCGGAAATCTAGAAGAGATATTTCAAAGGTAGAATTTGCAAGGGATTGGATATGGAAATGTGGGTGAAAGAGTATCAGGAGCTGAGGATGACTTTCTACTAAATAAAAGATAATACCAAACAGCTTCAAAACTCTTAAATACATGAATAGTGTTGTTACTTCTTTGGTAATTTGATGTGTTCTTCATTTCTTTTGTCATTTGATAAATAATGGAAGGGTTGCTGATTGGTTCTTGGCTTTCATTGAAGAAGACCAAAATGATATCACTGTGTTTGAGACAAATTACAGTATCCCCAAATGTCACTGATCAGACCAGTACAAGCTCAGAATGCTCTACCACAGGTCAGTCACAAAAAGTCCATGTGAAACCTGGGGTGGGTAATGTAAACACAGGTGTCACGTTTGCTGTTTCAGTTCTGCCTTCCTCACAGAATGCAGCTCCCTCACTAATAAGGGCATGCCATACTAGGCAGTTCTGTGCCAGAGTCTCCCATTATATGCAATAAATTCTAATTTTCTTCAATGAGGACTTTAGGGTATCCTTCTGACCCTCTTGTGAATGCTTGCCCTGTGTGAGTTCTCCATAAAATAATTATTTTGGAAAACATACATCTGGAATTCTAGCAAGATGACCAGTCCATCGTAGTTGCACATTCTGTAGGAATGTTGGGATGCAAGGCATTTTAACATGAGAAAGGATCTTATGGTATTTTCTCCTGCCAGGTGATCACAATCTTCCTAAGACAATTTAAATGGAAGCTATTCAGTTTCCAGACCTGGTGCTGGTAGACTGTCCAAGTATCACAGATCTACCTCAATGAGGTCAGCACAATAGCTATGTAGACCTTCACTTTGGTAGTCAGTCTAATATCTCTTCTCTCCCACACTTTATTTCAGAACCACCAAAATACTGAGCTAGCTTGGTAATGCTGTTGTTGACTTTATTGTCAATGTGAACCTCCCTGGCAAGGACATGCCAAAATAAGTGAATTTGTCCACAGTGCTCAAAACTTCTCCATTTGCTGTAATTGATGGTTCCACATATAGATGGTGTGCTGCTCACTGATGGAGCACTTGGGTTTTCTTGATGTTCATTGTAAGACCAAAATGAACACAAGCAGCAGAGAATCTATCCATAATTTGTTGCATCTCTGCTTCAGAGTCTGCATTGAGGGCACAATCATCTTCAAACAGAAGATCATGCAACAACATTACCTCCACTTTGGACTAGGCTTGTATCCTTTTCAAGTTAAAGAATTTGCCATCAAGCTTACCTTGAGGTCATGTTCATCCTTAGTAAAGGTGTTTGATAACATGGCTGAAAACACCATGCTGAAAAGCATGGGAACAAGGACACATCCTTGTTTTACTCAATTGGCAAATGGGAAATCTCTAGAGCATTGTCCACTATCCAGAATCCCAGGCTAACATGTTGTCATGGAACTCACCTATTATACTGATTAACTTCTCTGGGCAAAATTTTTCCATAAACCCTCATGACTGATGGTATCAAAGGCCTTGGTGAGATCTACAAATATATACAGACCTTTGTGCTGTTCCTGGAATTTTTCCTGAAGTTATCGGGCAGCAAACACTTTGATTGTTCCTCTATCCTTTCTGAAGCCACATTGACTCTCAGGAAGATGACCAACTTCCAGGCGAAGAACCAGCCTATTGAGAAGGACTCTGCCAAGAATCTTACCAGCAATGAATAAAAGAGAAATACCCCTGTGATTGTCACAGGAGAATCTATTCCCTTTGCCTTTATGGAGATGGATGATGGAGGAAACCTTGAATTCTTGGGGGAGGATAACCTCTTCATGCCATATAACCTGGAAAATTTCAGTCAGTTTTTGGATGAACAATACATGGGCACATTCCTAAATAACACAAGATCCAATAGATCTGAAAGACAAACAGGTCTTGTCAGAAGAGAACTCAGTAGGTATGGTATCCAAATAGAAGCCCTGAATGAAACTAGGCTTGGAAATGAAGGCCAGCTTATTGAAGTCAGAGCTGGATGCACATTTTTCTGGAAGGATCACAGTGAAAGGGAACGCCATGAAGCTGAGGTATGTTTTGCTATCAAAACTAATCTAGAGCAGCTAGGTGGCATAGTAGATAAAGCACCGGCCTTGGAATCAGAAGTACCTGGGTTCAAATCTGGTCTCAGACACTTAATAATTACCTAGCTGTGTGGCCTTGGGCAAGACACTTAACCCAACTTGCCTCACAAAAACCTATAAAGAATACAAAACAAAACAAAACAAAAAAACTAATACAGTCAACATTCTTGAATGCCTACCAAAATGGAAATAATAATCTGAATGACAGCCTTATGACAATGAGATTACCACTTCCAGGAAAACGCCATGCCACCATCATTGGTGCCTATGCTTCCACCATGATGAACACTGATGAAGTTAAAGAAAAATTTTTGAAGACCTGGAGACCCTGATCATCCATGTACCAAAAGAGGACAATGGAAGGGTGAATAAGCATATACAACTAGTTTCATGTTACATTAAGCGTTTAGGATTTTTGTTTATTTTGTTTTGTTTGTTTTTTCTAATGGAAAAATATTTTTTCACAAGCAGGAATAGCCAAAACATAATTTTTAACTTTTCTTGTGTTTTGAATGTTAATGAGTCAGTTGGATGCTTTTTTTGAGAAACAATTTATTGAAACTACCTGGGGTTTTAATATGACCACATGAAAAGCCATTATATCTGGCTGATAGTCTTCCCATCTTCCAAAATTCAAGTTCTCCCTCTTCCATGAAGATTTTCTTGATCCTACCAAATTCATATAATCTCTCTTTTCTGAACAACCAGGGCATTTGGTTTTGAACTCTTTGGCACCTATTATGTTATGTACCATAACCATTTGATTATCTTATTCTCCCTAAATTGACTGAAAACTCCTTGAGGGCAAAGATACTTATACAAACTTAAAGCTAGGAGGGTTTCAAACATATTCATCTCTGTACTTCTTATTTTACAGCTGAAGAAACCTCAGATGAAAGAGAGATGAAGTACGTTGTTCATGTCCCCACACCCAATAGTGAATTATAATTTGAATCCAGATCCTTAGTGTTTTACTCAATTCTGAATCCCCAGCCACTGAGTGATTAATAAATATTTGTTGAATTGAATTGAATGCAAGTGGTCCTGTCATTTCATCCCTGCAAGGTCATTGCTCAGCAACCATCTCTTTGAAATGTAAACATTCTACAGGCACAGCAGTTGCAGCTACTTAATAAGATGCAGAACCCTTCTAAGGATTGGTCTTAGATTTTCATTTTTCTACTTTGCCTGATAGGGTAAGAACTTCTCACTTCAGTATCTTCTAGATATAGCATAATACTTCATATCCTTGTACTTTCAAGCATTTATAGCATTTTTAAGATTACCTTAGAAATAGTTAAAAATAAGAGATATATAGCCATCCAAATCAAAGGATTTGATCTTCAAGCCGCTTCCTGATTTTCTAGTTCTTATAAATGTAGAGTCATACTATTGTATTATTGACATTATACTTCAAAGCTCTGAATTATATTGGGATTTTTTTGATACATTTCTTTGTAACCTTCCTTCCTTTAGAGAGTGATATTGAGACTCCAGTCAGGGTCGGCATAGCCATGGTGTACTTGTGTCCTCTCCGTCTGTGTCCGAAGCCTGCCCTCGGCCTCAGCCCCACCCTTCCACCCCCAGAGCCCAGGCTCGCCTTGCTTCGGCTGCTGGGGGCGGCCTGGTTGGCAGCTGGGTCTGGATTTAAGGGGCAGCGATGGCAGCGGGGTGGCGGCGATGGTGGCAGGGTTTAGGGGGCGGCAGGGTTTAGGGGCAGCATCAGTGGGGTTTAAGGGGCTCTGATGGTGGCGGGGCAGCGGCGATGAAGGGGAGGGGGGCAGCGGCAGTTTCAGGAATATCCCTACAGTTGAGCCACCGATATAGTGACATGCCCCCTCTGACACTGGAGAGCATTTAGGACCGTGTCCTCTGTGTCTTGAAACTGTATGATAAGATTGACCCAGAAAAGCTTTCAGTCTTTTCCCATTTCATGAAAGACCTGGGCTTGAATAGTTTGGACCAAGTAGAAATTATAATGACCATGGAAGATGAATATGGGTTTGAAATTCCTGACACAGCTGCCAAAAAGTTAATGTGTCCACAAGAGATTGTAGATTACATTGCAGATAAGAAAGATGTGTACCAATAAAAATAATTTTTTTTTTAATTTTAAAGAACTCACATGATCCCAGCCAGTGCGTCTGAATGTGAGAACATATTAAGAGACCGTTGCTGCATTTGCCGGACTATTTCTGTTGGAACTATGTATTTAAGTTGTCTAAATATGTGTTGACCTTTAAAAATAAACATACAAAAAAAAGGAAAATGATACTCAGTAACTCTCTGTTAGCTCAGGGATTGCCATTAAGCTTTATCAAAATCCCAATTTAAAGTATAAAATTCCCAGATAGGATTATATATTTCTCCCTTCTCATCCAGCAACTTTTACATGACTGGGAAGATTTTGTTATTAAGAACTTATTAACTAGAGCAAAGATATAAATGACTAATGCAATTCCTTTCAGGTATCACCTGTTTTAGTTACAGAAGTCTACCCTAATTTAAGAAGAACCTTCTGTTTTGGATAGAAATTCTGAGGGTCTTTTTTCTCTTCTCAGATTGATTCTTTTATGAAGGCAAAATAGTCAATCTTTTACCTTACTTCATACCTAACCTTTATTACTGAATGGGTGTTGTCTCAGACAAACTGACACCTGGAAAAGACATCGGTTTAAAAGGCCAAGATCTCCCAGTGCATCTGCAGCCATCTCATCATCCTGATCTATGTTTTATCAGCAAACCCTGATGACTCTGGAAGAGAGAGTGAGGTTGATGACTTAAATCTAATTTACTTGGAAGTCAACACTCTCCTGAAATCACTGGTCCTCTTAAGAACAAAGAATGAACAACAATCAAGGCCTATAATCCAATTGTATGGGTTAATATAATAATTTGATATATACAATTCACAAATTATTCATATTTTATTTTATATGTAGGTGGCTAGATGGCACAGTATACATATATAAGTACATATATAAATATACATATAGACATATATAAGCGTATATATATATATATATATATATATATATATATATATATATATATGCACAAGTTACTATAAATCACAATCTAATTATTGTGTTTTGAATATCTCTTTGGAAACAAAACCCACCTTCAGGTAGCGCAGTAATTTAAGCGGGCAACTCCTATGAAAACTTGCTAAACAGAGATAAAGAGACTGCAGTGGAACCTGTCTGAAGGCATTACTATTGACTCTAGGTGGACCTTGTGATCGCCTCATCAGTGACACACATATTGGCTCCTTGCAGAACCAGACACTTCCATTTATGCTGGTATGGAAGATCCTCATCAGTTTGTAAGCCAATCAGATTCAGGAAAGTCTGTTGGTAACGGAAGCAAAGGACAACATGAGACCATGATACCAAAAGTCAGGCATTCATCATTTCACCCATCTTGGAAAAATAGTGCAGTGATGGGACAGGTACTGTTATTTTTTTCCATCTGGTTTTCTAGCCTTTCCTTCCTAATACTCTGCAGTAGTTTTCTGCAAACTTGGTTGGGGTTTTAGTCTATGCTCTCATTGAAATACAAAAAAAAATATGTTCTGTTGGATCTCCATGTTGGATGTCCATCTCCCTATAACTAAAGCGACTGTGTCTCCCACAACTCCTTTTCTTCAAACCTTCTTGTAAAAGTCATTAGAATTAAGATTCTCTGAATCCTTGCTCAGATATGATCTTTGATTTTATTACTAAGACCTCTGAATCAATTAATAATGAAACATTTTCTTCCAATGAAAATTAAAACAGAATTTTAATTTTTTAATTTGAATTTAATACTTCTGATGTGTTATGTGACAACCTCTAACTGTAGAGATAGCCAGTTAATATAGACTCATTCATTTCATCAATATATTTTTTAGCTAATATTCTAAATGGAATGGCTAGAACTCAAAAATAAAATGTCCTCTTAGACAAGAGGCAAGTAAATAAGGGGTAAAAATTCTGAAAATGTTCACTCTATTTCTCATCTTATTTTTTTAGGGTTTTTTTTTTGCAAGGCAATGGGGTTAAGTAGCTTGACCAAGGCCATACAGCTAGGTAATCATTAAGTGTCTGTATTCTAATTTGAACTCAGGTCCTCCTGTCTCCAGGATGAATGCTCTATTTACTATACCACCAAGCTGCCCCCAACAAACAAAATTACTTTTCAGAATTACTTAAAACAATTAGGATATCTTAGGTGACTTCAAATTTGCAACACGTATTATTAATTCCAATATAATAAAACAACAGTAAGAATACCACACAAATTACTTCCTTGTACAAGCAATCCTTCCATTTCACACATTATTCATGAACCCACAGAGCTATCCCAGAAGGGGGTCATAATTTTTAATATTTTACTTATTGCATTTGAAAGACAATCACATGTTATTTGCAAGTTATAGAAATGCTGTATTTAAATGTCATATATTCACAAGAGCTAACTAAATATTGCAAATATAATCCTTTTGCAGTTACAAAAGAGTTTGACATAACTGAGAAATACGCCTTACTCATCAATATGTTATCTGACAGTGAGACTACACAATTGCTATTTGTTCAGAGCCCCCACATCACCTCTCTACAGTTACCAAGAGCAAAGTTCACATTCTTAACTTCTTTAAAATTGAACATATGTTGTTAATTTACATCAAACATAAAATTCTTATTTAAACATTTCATTTCCCTTAGAACACGAGCAAAATATCTACCCTGGTATCGTCATACTTTTGTCTCCCAGACTTCTTTACCCAGATCCTCTAAGGATCCAATCTCATACACATGATAAATTGAAAACCCCAATGCAATTACAACTAAACTTCTAACAGTTTAGTTTCATAAAAGCTTTCGAGTACTTTATACAGAGAATCCAGCATTCACATTCCAAAAACTCCATCCAAAATAAAAATGTACTGAACTAGAGTTTTGTCCCCCAAAAATCAGTAAATTTCCCTGATAACACAGTTTTTTTTCTTAGTTTTATGTATGTGTGTATGTGTATATGAATACACACACACACACACACACACACACACACATATACATATATTTTCTTGTTAGTTAACATAATACCACTTTCCTTTAACTCAATGGTGTTTCAATACAGTTTAAAATCAAAACCAATTTAACAATCTAAGGTTATTATTTAATTCCTCCCATTCTGTACAAATTTTGTCAGAATGTAACAAAACTAATAACCTTCTTTTAAAACCCTCACAGTGATGACCAAAACTCCAGTTCAAAAACATGGTGAGAGTCATCACTCTTAGGCCATATAACCAGAGCAGAGACATTCATTAAATATGAAGTCCTTTCAATAAATGTTACTCCTAACACATGGATTTTATACTCCCTTCCTTTCCCAATCACATATCTTGCCTGTGGTGGGGTCTCTTTCCTTTTAAGGCTTAAGTACTTGATGTCTCTTGCCCACCCCCATGGCTGGCTAAGGCACACCTCAGCCAGATTTAGTTTAGTGTTCAGGTCTTAACCAGATGGCAGATTGGATCAAGACCCCCTTCCCCAACCCAGGGAGGAAAATATGGAATTTCTCCCAGTCATAAGAATAAGGAATCTTCCCTACTATAACTTCTCAATCTTTTCCTTAAAAGTTTTGGACCTGAACCCAGGTACTCCTGACTCCAGGGCCGGTGCTTTATCCACTATGCAACCTAGCCACCCCCTAACCTTTTTAATCACTTTCAACTCCAGGCTAAACTTCCCAGTAATCCCTTGAGATATTTCCCCAATAAAGAACACTAAGAAAGTGGGCTTGAAATCAAGCCATTTGCCTGCATTATTTTCATATGTTCTTCCTGGAAAATATAAGATAAAGAGATTTACATTAATATTGAGGGCGAGCAAACAAATTGTTATAAATGGCTCATGGTCTTTTTTATTAACATAACTTGGGGCAACTAGGTGGCACAGTGAATAGAGCACCAACCCTGGAGTCAGGAGTACATGAGTTCAAATCCAACCTCAGATACTAAATAATTACCTAGCTGTGTGGCCTTGGGCAAGCCACTTAAGCCCATTGCCTTGCAAAAGAGAGAGAGAGAGAGAGAGAGAGAGAGAGAGAGAGAGAGAGAGAGAGAGAGAGAGAGAGAGAGCTTTACAAAACGGCATACCTCTCAAGATAGGAGTGATGGAGCCATTATAATCAGTTCTCTGGGCATAGTTCTCTATTGCTCTTCGGAATGAATGGATTAGTTTACAAATCCACCAACAGGGCATTAATGTCCTAATCTTTCCACAACTTCTACAACATTGATCTTTTCCCCTTTTTCTCATTTTAGTCAGTTTGATTGTGAGGTGGTTCATCATATTTGTTTTAATTTCCATTTCTAAATGAGATGAATTTTGCAAAGTACTTAGCTCAGAGCCTTGCTCTTAGTAAATACTAGGAAATATCTATTCCCCCCCATTTTATTTGCTTTTTAAATATTAATTCCAAAACCATAATCATTCTCTTCCTACCCCTCAGGACAAAACCATTGAAAAACTCCAGAAATCTTTTCAAAAAGTTGAAACAATTAAAGAGAAGGCAACTAAAAAGGTGACCAATTTGAAAACAACATTAAACTACACTGAGCCAGAAGCCAGAGAAGACAAAGAAAGGGCCTATCAGAAGCTGGAAGCTCTTACTAATGAGCTATATACAGTAAAAAGAGAAATTGAAGCAGTAGTAAAACGAGCAAAAGAGGTACTTTTTCCCTTACTTTGAAACAAGGACCTTTTTAGTAAAGGAATGTCTAAAGAATTAGTCACAATTTAGCATTGTGATTAAAAATCTGTTTCTCATATTTGTTGCTAAGGGAATTATAGTGTCATTCAATTACTGTGGAAATCTTTATTTTTCAAGGATCCATTATCACTCATATGATGGTTTACTAGAAAACTGTTCTTCGTTTTAAAAAGTCTCCATAAGATATTGTATCTTCAGATATGTTCCTTAATATCTAATTCAATATTTATTAGACAGCTACTGACAATAGGCTGTACCAATAGTTTTTACTTGAGTAAATACAAAAGCAATGAAATTAAGTCCATTTTATATTAAAATATTTCATGATATTCAGTACTCTTCCTATGCACTCATTATGCCTAGTATTATTCAATTCAACAAACATTAATCAACTACTCATATGGTCACACTGCATTTTACTAGGAGGATTTAAGGCAGCTGGGTGGCCGAGAGAGTTCTGATGGTCAGGACTTTGCTCCTGAGCTCAAATCTGGCCCCAGATACTTATTAGCTAGCTGAGCAAGTCACTTAAGCCTTTTTCTCTCAATTCCTTATCTGTAAAATAAGCTGGAGTAGGAAATGGAAATCCCAGATGGTGTCATGAAGAGTTGGATATGACTAAAATGACTGAACAACAGTGAGGTATAGCATGTAGATGAGCAAATATAAGATAATTTGAAGGGAAGTGTGCATTAACAAATGGCCTTTGTTAGAAAAAGGGTTTTGTAAGAGAAATGCAAAAAGGAATTTGAAGATTTTTGAGAAAAGGAGTGATAGAGATAGTGTTAGCCTTAGGAAGACTTATTTTGTGAACTATGTCAAGGATAGATTGGAAGAGGCAACAAATGGAATCCAGGAAACTAATTAAGACACTCTTACAGTATTGGAGATGATGAGGTTAGTGGTTGCATGAATATAGACAAGAGGATGCAAAACAAATTTTGAGGCTAGACTCAACAAAACATGGCAAAGGACTGGAATTCAATTGTTTTTGTTTCATACAGCTCCTTCTAGATTGTACACTCCATGAGGAGTTTCTTTAAAGGGGTTGCAAAAGTCTGCATAGCTTTGAGATTTTGCAACTTATTCTCAGCAGTGCAATGCAAGACAATGCCAAAGCACTTGTGATGAAAAAATGCTATTTACCTCAGAGAAAGAACTTTATGGAATCTGAATACAATTCAAAGTATACTATTTTTTTAGGTTTTTTGCAAGGCAAATGGGTTAAGTGACTTGCTCAAGGCCACACAGGTAGGCGATTACTAAATTTCTGAGACCGGATTTGAACCCAGGCACTCCTGACTCCAAGGCCAGTGCTTTATCCACTACACCACCTAGCCCACCTGAAAACAAACTTTTCTCCACTGTTGTGTCATATGTATTCCAGGCTAAGAGCTATGCAGGGTTAACACAGAAATAGTCATGTGCTTTAATGAGCAAGATGTACTTCAGAGCTTAGATGCTGCATGTCTGAGATAACAAGATGTATTCCCAGGTTCAGATAGATAGAGCATTCTGCACTCGGTTTATCAAATCACTTTTTGGTTCTCAAAACAATCACTTAAGACATACACAAGGTATGCATGTGAAAAAAATGCTTGCTAAAACGCTTATGTAATTGGTTATGTAAATGTAGAGTATAAAAGTATGTATCCTATGATCAATAAATGAACCAGTTTATGCATCATATTGGTGTCGGCCTGAGTTCCCTCCTCCGGACTCAACATCTGGTGACCCCGACATGATGGAAGTGAGTCGAATGGGGAGAAGACATCCCGGTACAAGTTGGTAGGGAAGTGCTGCCCACCCACTAGCTTGGCGCTAGAATAAAAGCGGATTTAAGTGGCCACGACTGACCTCTGAGTCAGGGAATTTGGGATGGGAATGGCTGCATCAGCCACGGAGTGCATCGTGCTCAATACCTTTAGAGGACGTATCGAAAAAATATGACCTGCCTGTTAGATCAGAAATTTCCTGGGTATTACACTGGGGAAGAGATAAGGTCATAATTACTAAGACTGAAGAACTCTTTTCCTTGGAAAAATGTGGTAAGCTGGGGAAAAGCTTATGGGAAGCAGTCCAAACTAAGAACAAGGAAGCCCAGAGACTGGCAGAACCATATGGCACACTGTGCAAAATTGCCTATGATTACATTGAAAGTTTGTGGGCTTGCCCTGCTTTGACTAATGCTGAAAGGACCGCTATTGGAGGAAGTTCGGATGTGCCTCCTCTAGCAGAAAAAGGGTTAAGAGACAAAGGTGGTAGTGGCAGCTAGAGGGCTCTGGGGCTGCCAGCCCTCTTCCTTGCTGGCAGGCAGGGCACCCCAGAGCCCTCTAGCTGCCACTGCCACCTTTGTCTCTTGCAGGCTTTTCAGATCAGCGGCCAGGGCCGCCCGCACTCCGCTGCCTGGGTAGGGCCAGACTGAGGGGAGGAAAGCCGATCCTGTTCTGCCCCTCCGCCCTCCGGCAGTTGGGCACTCAGGCTCAAGCACAGAGCTCCGCAGGGCCCCGCAGCTCTAGCCCTGCTGTGCTCCATTAGTCAGGCCCCTGCCGGGCCTCCGCTCCCTCCCCCTGCTGCATCCTGCTCATCTCGGCCAAGGCTTTGGAGAAAACCTTCAACCTGCCCCTGACACAGACGAGAATGATTGTTGCCTCCTGCCCTGACTGCAGTACAACGACTCTCCTGCTTAATGAGGACTTGACTCGGCAGCCACCGTGAATCATCCCTGGGCTGGCAGAGGAGGGAGGAGGATTTAACCCCCTCCTACCCCACTTCCTGTCCGCGTCTCATTCTCCTCGGTCTGCCTGGCACTACCGCTGCTCACAGGGCTCATCAGGATGTTAAGAACTACTTAGCCTTGTTTTTAAAAGAAAAGGGGGAGGTTGGGGGATCACCACATAACATAGTGAGCAAAGTGATTTATGTTTTGAACTGGCTTAACCCTAGGCTCTCCATCTCAGATAACAAGCCTCTTTACTTTCACTTTTCAAAGAACGAGGCACACTTTGCCAATGTTGACATTTCTGTCTCTGTTTTTGATCCTAAGACTGCCCAATGGGACAATTCCTATCGGTTACTAACCTGGGGACGAGGTTATGCGTGTGTTGTTTCAGATTCATCAAAACCACAGTGGGTTCCTGCAAAGTGGGTGAAACCTCACCTGAAAGATGATACTTCTTCTGCTGGCGCTTGCATCCTGCTCGCTATGGCTCTTGTGACTCATCTGATTCCTAAGTATCTACAGCATCAAGAAAATATGTGGCTCGCACTGGCTAATGCTACAGGACAGCAACAAATGTGTATCTCCCTAAAATCAGCTGGTGATACCTTCAAGACATGCTTCATAGGGATCCCCCTGGACCCAGAGAACATCAAACAGAGACTGAAAGGGTACTATGGACAGCTAAGGGGAACATGTCGGAGTTTTGAGCAGTATAGTTCTTGTGCATGTATGTGTGATAAGCAGCAAAATTATATCTGGCCATCCCTGAAAAATAGTTGTAGATCAAGAGCTATATTAAAGGCTTTAAATAAACCAACTATACAGGAAGCACAGGAAATAAATCTCTTGTGTAGCGTGCCCCCTAGAATAAAAGAGAATATCACTCATCTCCCACATTGTAGTGTTGTGAGCTCCCCACAAATTTATAATGCTACAGGAGTTTTTATATTTGGAGGTTTAGAGTATTTTAAAGAAAACGTGTCTTGGGATTCCCCTAAGTAGGAACAATTCCCTAATGTATCAGGGCATTCTCATTATTGGAATTTATCAAAAACAGAACGGGGGCCCCTTGTAGTACAAATTGAGGTCATTACCCTCTGGAGTATTCTTGATATGTGAAGACAAGGCATACAGCTCTATCCCATGGCGTCCTATAGGAGGACCTTGTTATCCAGGCCAATTAGCACTAGTGTCCACACCATACCTTAATTTCTCCAGAATTATGGATGTACAGAGCATTCGCAAGGCTACACTTCAAAATAGAGCTGCAATAAATTTCTTGCTTTTATTAAATAATCATGGTTGTGAGGAATTTGAAGGCATCTGTTACTTTAATATTTCAGATAATAGTGCTTCAGTCTATTCTAAAATCAAAAAATTACAATCAAACCTTGATAAAATAACTGTACATGAAGATTTCTTTAAGGATTGGTTAAAATCTTTAGGATTACCTGCTTGGTTTTTGGCAATCGCAAAACCTATAATTGTAATTTGCTTTATATTTGATATATTCTTATTGTTTGGACCATGCATCCTTTTGTGTTGTCAGAGGTCTCTAGAAAACATGCTCTCCCAGGCCTTTAAACGAAAAGGGGGAGATGTTGTGCCATATGTATTCCAGGCTAAGAGCTGTGAAAGGTTAACACAGAAATAGTTATGTGCTTTAATGAGCAAGATGTACTTCAGAGCTTAGATAAGGGAGTACCTGCATGTGTGAGCTAACAAGATGTATTCCCAGGCTCAGATAGATAGTGCATTGTGAGATAATTACCTTCTGCACTATGTTTATCAAATCACTGTTTGGTTCTCAAAACAATCTTCATTCTGTTTATCAAAACACTGGTTCTCAAAACAATCATCTAAGACATACACAAGGTATGCATGTGAAAAAAATGCTTGCTAAAACTCTTATGTAATTGGTTACGTAAATGTAGAGCATAAAAGTAGGTATCCTGTGATCAACAAATGAACCAGCTTATCCATCATATTGGTGTCGCCCTGAGTTCCCTCCGCCAGACGCAACACTCCACCTTATTTTTTTCATGGTTTTTTATCCCCCTTTGGGTCTGTGTTTTTATTTACAACATTATTAATATGGTAATATGTTTTGCATCATTGAACATTTATGAGCACATATATCAAGTTGCTTATCATTCATGGAGGGAAGAGTTAAGGGAAGAAGGGAGGGGAAAAATTTGGAAGTCAGATTTTAAAAAATGAATGTTAAATATTGCCCTTATATGTAACAAGAAAAAATGTAATTTTAAAAGCTAAGTCTTTTTATATTATTTTTATTATTAAAACTTAAAACTACCATAAGTCTTTAGGAAGAGACTGTATTTATTATAGTAAAAATTCTACTATTGAGCATAGAGTAAATATGCCTAATGAATTTTGAGTTAAATATTATGAAATATGCGTGTGTGTGTGTATATATATATATGATATATAATATATATTTATATATATGCAATATCATTTTAAGGAGAGTTAATACCAGAAATGAACACTTTTTGAGGAACTTGGTTAAATTCTAGTTTGATGTTCTTTGTTACCATTGTTCATAAAAAAAGTGTCTCTCTAGTGGAGTTGTCTTAAATGAATGTAAAAATCCTGTACAAATGATGCCAGGAACATACTGGAGAAGGAAATGGCAAACCACTCCGGTGTTATTGCCAAGAAAACTCCAAGGACAAAATCCAAGAGGTCAAATAGTGCTGGACATGACTAAGTGACAACAGCAGCAGCAGCAGCAATATAAAATATCACTGAGTTTTTTCCTAAGAACCTGCAATAACAAATATCAGAATGCTGCAAAGAGTCTCTAGAAAGTATTTAAGATTGATTTATAATAAACATTTAAGGAAAATATATAATAACTGCAACCTAATATATGGTCTGCTTTTGTGATGCTCCACCTCTCTGAGAGGAATATTTGATTATCTGTTCTCTACTACAAATATTGGTCATTACAATTTTAAATCTTGAAAACTGATAAGTTTAGGGAAATATATTTGAGGATTGAAATTTTTCTATCACCAAGTATCATGTGATAAATTCATATTTATCCAATGATTATTTGAATGATAGTAGAATATTTTTTCCTTGTATATTGGTTTCATTAACTTTGACTTAAGAAAAAGGTAATATAATTGAGAGTTTATTAATTGCTCTTCCCCTTATTTTACGTTAGTGGTCGACCTTGAAATAAAGGAAAAAATACGTTATAGTGAGTTATCAGACAAATACAAACCTAGGTCATAACAATGTTAGTAATAATAATCATGAACTATGATTTGGATAAATTTCCAATTAAATATCTCTGGGCTTCAGTATTCTCAAACATTCTCTCATTCTACTCCACCCCCAGAGTCTTCCCCAGTTTCAAATCGTATAATCCTCTGGAATTTAATAGTATCTGCCTAGTTCCAAAACAATAAAAAATATTATTTGGGTGACCCACTGTGGCTTATAGTCATTGTAAAACTTTTATTGGAAGTTAGGTAATTTTTTCTCAGTGCTTTTACATAAACTTTCATGGTCCCTCTGCTCCATAGATCTATCTGGGTAGACACATTGATGTGTAAGTCAAATTAACCAGAATTTATTATGCTAATGATGTGTCAGTTACTATGCTTAACATGGGGAACTTAAAGAAAGGCAAAAGAGAGCTCCTTACCCTCACGGAGTTTACATCCTAATGTGGGAGGCAACAAGCAAACAATTATGTGCACAATTCAATGTTTTTTCTCAGATAGTGATGGTAGGACTGTTTTTGTGAGAGATCTTTAGAAATGTGTACTTCCTTAACAGGGAATATTTGAATAACTATTGTGGGATTGTAAATTTTTAGTTCTATCCATAAGGCTGGTATTAAAGGCTCACAAACTTGCAATTTCTCTTTTCAGTCTCCTTTTGACCCACCCCTTGAAGCACACTCTTCTCCAAACTCCATGCTGTACTTCAAAAGGGGAGCTAACTCAGTTCATACTGACATTGCAGACCTGTTGGTGAAAAACAAGACTCTTCAAACAGAGGTGTGTGGATCATTTACAAACAAAATTTTCAGGGAAAATTATTCCTGAATAAATGTGGAAAAAAATCAAGCTGATTACAATTTCCTAATAATTTTTTGTACTATCCTATTGGGAGTATACCTTCTCACCATGGTTTTCATAAGACCTAAATCTCTCCAAAGAGAAGCTTTGAATTTTGTGAATGGTGAGGTGGTCTTCAGGTAGAATGACATATCCTGAAGAAGGAACAAGCGGCTTCTTGGCAGGCATGAACCAAATAAAAACAACAGACAATTATGTAGAGCTTTAATTTTTTTAGGTCTTCCTAAGAGTTTAAGGTCTAAAACTGCACTAAGACTTTTGAAATTTCCTGAATGGAACATTATATAGCCCTACTACAACTTTATAATGTAAATACTATAACACCTTTTGAAACTTAAGGAAAGTAAGGTAAGTGATTGACCCATGATGTCACAATTGTTGTGTGTTAGAGATGTCAATTGAACTAACTTTCTGACCCCATACCCAGCACTAATCAATCATATTAGGCTTCTCTCCTCACCAACCTGAGCAAAATAACCAACTGAATTTCAGATAATCCCATGAACTGGAAAGGATGAATACTCACTTCTAAATGTTAACTGTACATGAAACATCTACTTTGTATCAGTGAATGCATTATTAGGTGAAACAGTAATATCAACAGATTGAAAAAACAACAAAGAAGCCTTTCTAGGAAATATTGTTCCTCTTGTTTCCTGTTATAGAAAAGGGGGGGGGTGTTGAATTTAATTACTAGCTTCAATTCGCAAAAATCTAGTCTGATACTTGGTCTCGTAGTCCAAGGAGATCAAAGACAGAAAAAGCAGCTAGGTGATGCACTGGATGGATTGCATGGCTTAGAGTTCAAATAAGTGCTTGAGACTAATTTTAACAGTACATAAAAAGTGAATGTGTTTTATATCATTGGAAAAAAATATTTAATTAAGAAAGAGACCTTTGAGATCAACAAAGTCTAAACCTTAACTCCTTTTCCTTAGAGTTCTGAACCTAGAGGATAACTCATATTCCCCTAGTTCAAATCTGCCCTCAAATATTTAGAAACTGTGTAAATCTGGGTCATAACTCTATTTGCTTCATCTGTAAAATGAATTGGAGAAGGAAATGGCAAAACATATTTTTATATATTTACCAGTAATATTGCAGATGGAGTCTTGAGGAGTCAGACATGACTGATTGCTTGTTGATTCTGTTGTTGTTCATCCTTCATTCCTTTGAATATGACCAATGTCATCAGGAGGGTGATGTCTTGACTTGCTAGTGAATTGGATTTAAGTGAGTCAGAGCAATGCAAAGTCATTAACTTCAGACTCATCACAGAGCAGGGGGCAAGACATAGGTCAGGACTGGAGGTGGCACCAGATGCAGTAGGAGACCTTGATCTTTTTAAACTTTGTCGGAGATAACATCCATTCAATAGTTAAATGTTAGAACAAGACCAAACAAAAACCATAAATGTAAAATTATGGATTGTGAAACTTTTTTTGGTAATACAGAGCAGGAAATAAAGTAGATATCTGACAATTGGAGAATGGTTCAATAGATTACAAAGAAACAACAAATATGAAGATTTCATATCCATATGGGAAGACTTAAATGAACTGTTACAATATAAAGGAAACATGTTTAGGAAAATAGTGTACATGATGACTTAGAACAACATAAACAAAGAACAATAAAATTGAATGTTTTGTAATTACAATGACCCAGTTGAACCTCAAATAAAAATTGAGAAAATGTCCTTCCTTTCCTTCTTTGCAGGGGGTGGAGGACTATGGGGGTACAATTTTTCAGACCTGGTTGATAAGATTATTTGTTTTGTGGAACTGCTTTTCTTTTACTTTTTTTTAATAGTTGCTGCTAGGAAATGTTCAATGAGGGTAGGAAAAGATAATAATAAATTAAAAATTAATTTTCAAAATTTTTGTTTTTATTTTTTTATTTTATTTTTGAAAGGCAATGGGGTTAAGTGGCTTTGCCAAGGCCACACAGCTAGGTAATTATTAAATATCTGAGGGCAGATTTGAACTCAGGTACTAAGGTACTCCTGTCTCCAGGGCCGGTGCTCTATCCACTGTGCCACCTAGCTACACTTTTTATTTTTTCTTTTATAATTTTAAAAGTTTTAAGACATCTTTGTTAGACTCAAAAGAATGATGATGAATGGAGTAATCAAGGTCTGTAATATACAGGTATTCATAGAAATACTTTAATACCTTAAAAGTGTATTTGACCATTTTTATTTTTGGTCTGTTTCCAGGGAATTTAAATCCTGCCTTAGACACTTATCTCTCTATGTGACCTTGGGCAAGGTTCTTAATCTTTTCTCTGTTTCAGTTTCTTCATCTATAAAATGGAGATAATAATACTACTTACCTCACAGGGTTGTTGGGAAGATCAAATGAGATAACATAGTAAAACTCTTTGCAAACCTTAAATGCTATATATAATGTTGGCTACTATTGCTGCCACTTTCAGCTGTCAACCAGATGGCAAATTCTTGAGATATTATTGCCCAACTCTTCCTAGGATCTCATCTTACCATGCACATTCTTGTGATCCTACTTTTCCCTTCTCACCAATCCAAAATCAGTAGTAATAAGCAATTCTCTTTGTATCTTTATGCTATTTACCTTTAAAAATATTACTTTATTAGCTTGGATAGTTAATAATTGATTATATTGTTTCATTGTATTTCTTTATCCAATTCCATTGAAATATAACTTGAAAAAGGACAGTAATTGGACAGCTAGGTGGTCCAGTGGATAGAGCACTGAACACTGCAAAAACCAAAGAAGGAAAAGAAAAAGGACACTAAGTACAATGGACCAGTTATGTAAGAGAGAAGTGATTGTTACATGCAAAATTTTTCTTTAAAAATCATTGATGTCACTTTCTGGAAATCATGATAAAAAAAGGTGAAAGATACTGTTTCTGAGCCTCAATTTCCTTATAAGGAAAATGATTAACTTGGACTTAACTCAAAGGTCTCTCTCTCTCTGTCTTTTTAAAAAAACATTTTTCCACATTTATGAAAAGGTAGTTTTCAACATTCATTTTTGTAAAGTTTTTTCCCTCCCCACCCTAACATGGGAAGTAATCTGATATAGGTAATACATGCACAATCATGTTACACATATTTCCATATTAGTCATGCTATGAAAGAACAATCAGAACAAAAGGAAAACTATGAGAAGTAAAAAACAAATTGAAAAAACTGAAAATAGTATTTTTAATATGTTTTTGGATGCCCCACCACCCCATAGACCCAGAAACCACCTGGCCCTATGTTGCTGGACAGGCCATCCAATCCCAGCCCCTTGCAAGAAGTAAAACAGAAAATGCGTTATATCTGACCGCTCTAATCCCCATGGTCCATCCTCTCCTCCATCACTCATATCCCACCTTCCCCCTGTCCCCCCCTTTGCTCCTTACTCCAGATGTCTATACCCCATTGAGTATACATGCTGTTTCCTCTCCTAGCCACCTCTGATGAGAATGAAGATTCCCTCATTCCGCCTTGCCTTCCCCCATTCTATATCATTGCATTAGCTCATTGTAATAAAGAAAAATCTTATTATATGAAATATCTTGGCCTATTCCTCCTCTCCTTTTTCTTTCTCACATTACATTTCCCTTTTTTCTATTGACTCCATTTTATAGCATATTTTATCTTCAAATTCAGATTTCTCCTGTGCTTAAACAATAAAATCTTCCTCTACCTGCTTTAACTGAGAAGGTTCATATGAGTATTATCAGTGTCATTTTTCTATGCAGGAATACATGCAGTTTAATCATCATTAAGTCCCTCATATTTTCCCCTTCTCCTCCAATCTCTACGCTTCACCTGAATATTGTATTTGAAGACCTAACTTTCTGTTCAGCTCTGGCCATTCCAACAGGAACACTCGAAATTCCCCTGGTACATTGAAAGTCCATCTTTTTCCCTGGAAGAGGACATTCATTTTTGCTAGGTAGTTGATTCTTCATTGCATTCCAAGCTCTTTTGCTTCTGGTATATTATATTTATTATATTCCAAGCACTATGAGGTTTTTTTTTTTCTTTTAGGTTTTTGCAAGGTAAATGGGATTAAGTGGCTTGCCCAAGGCCACATGGCTATGTCATTATTAAGTGTTTGAGATGGGATTTGAATCCAGGTACTCCTGACTCCAGGGTCAGTGCTTTATCCACTGTGCTACCTAGCCGCCCCCACTATGAGCTTCTAATCTAGTTGCTGCTAAGTCCTGGGTGATCCTGACTGCAGCTCCATGATATTTGAATTGTGTCCTTCTGGCTGTTTGTAATATTTTCTCTTTGACTTGGGAGTTAAGGAACTTGGATATAATATTCCTTGGGGTTGGATTTTGGGGATCTCTTTCTCAGGGGGGGGATAGGCAGATTCTCTCCATTTCTATTTTTGCCCTCTGCTTCTAGGATATCAGGGCAATTTTCCTGTAGTAATTCTTTGAAAATGATGTGAAGGCTCTTTTCCTGATCATGACTTTAGGGTATTCCAATAATTTTTAAATTATCTTTCTTCAGTCTGTTTTCCATATCAGTTTTTTTTTCAATGACATGTTTCACATTTTCATCTAACTTTTCATTTTTATGGTTTTGAAGTAATGAGTCCTTATTTCTTGTAAATTCATCAATCTCTCTGAGCTCTATTCTTTGTCTTAAGGATTTGTTTTCCTCAGAGAGTTTTATTATCTCTTTTAGCATTTGGCCAGTTTTGCTTTTTAAAGCATTCTTCTCCTCAATAATTTTTTGAACTGTTTTATCCATTTGAACTCAGCTGGTTTTTATCATGCTATTTTCTTCAGCATTTTTTATTGGATTTCCTTGACTAAGCTGCTGACTTCATTTTCATGTTTTACCTTCATCTCTCTCATTTATTTTCTCAGTTTTTCTTCTAACTCCCTGATTTGATTTTCAAAGTCTTCTTTGAGCTCTGCCATAGTCTGAGCCCAATTTTTGTTTTTCTTGGAGTCTTTAGATGCAGGAGCTTGTGTTTCTTCATCTTCAGACTGAGTATTTTGATCCTCCTTGGGATCATAGATAATGTATTTCTCAATGGTCTTCCTCTTGTTACTCTGCTTGCTCATTTTTCCCAGCCTAAGCCTGTTTTGGGGGTGCCTCCTGATCTTTTGGGACACTCCCATAAGGTTCTCAGTGTGTGAGGCTCTGTCCTCCCTCCTAGTCTGTGAATGACAATATGTACCCCCCTCTGCTACGGGGCTGAGGTGGAGGGGGCCCCTGCTGTTCTATGGGGGGGGGGCCTAGACTGTGATCAGGATCTGCATGTGTTCAGAGCCCCAGAGGCCTGTTCCAGGGACAGGGCTCTGCAGTCTCTCTCTCTCTCTTCACTCCCCTCCCTAGATTCAATGGGTTCATGCCCTGGGGGCTCCTGCTTACCTGCTCCACCTGATTCTGTTTCCTGGATCTAGGCTGTGGTGGCCACTCTGCTTGCTGTGTGCCCTGAGGGATGGGCTTCAAGTGCTTGCTCTGGCAGAGGTCCCCCTGCTGTTCCCCATTTGTGCCTGCTGCTACCCAGGGCATAGGTCAGGAAACTCCCCCACTGCTGGGAGACCAGGCTCCCAGAGTCCTGGAACTGCCCCTGTGAGACTCAAGTTTTTTTTGCTCTGGTGGGCCACCCCTCTGGCAGGATGTCCCACCAATCCCGGGAAGCTGAGCCTTTCTACTCTTTTCCAGGTTACCTTGAGTAGGAGAACTGCCTCACTGGGTCCCTCTGTGGGTTTTGTCTCTTGAAAATTTGGTTAAATTCCTTAGTTTCCAAGATTTATGAGAGCGCACCTAGGACATGATCCACTCTTGTCACCATCTTGGCTCTGCCACTCTCTACTTGACTTCTTAAGATGTAATAAGATATCCTCCTATTTCTTTCCCTGCATACATCTAAAGAAATAAAAATCTGTGGCACAAAGAACCTAGTCCTTAGGTAATTTTTCCTGTTAGGTATTACAATGCTTGTAATTGATCCAAATTCTTCCAGTAACAAAATGTTCCTGAACTTTTTCTCATTATAAAGCAAATGTTCTTTTAAAATTTTTAAATTAAAAGTAAAAGCAAAATTGTCTTTCTCCTCTTTTACCAGTTCTCAAGATCACACCCAGTCTAATAAAGAAATCTGAACTGAAAAATTAGATTAAGGTTTCATAGTTAAGAGCCAACTAAATGCAGTGTAGCTCAATTTTCCTTCATTTAAAGGACTTTCTTCACTTGATCAGACACAAGGAAGCAGAGATTTCAAAATTTTCCCCAGGGATGAGTTCTAATAACCTATTACATTCAAGATGACCAACTCTCAAGATCTATAAATGTCATTCATAGTGAACTTGGTGAATCTTGTACCAGGGGCTATTGGAGGAGAGGACAGTGCAGCAGGAAGGGACATCCTTTGCTATTTACTGTAGAGTGAGATTAGAAACCAAATCAAAAAAGGAAAGGTGTGATGGGGGTAGCCATAGAAGAGGAAATTAATTGGGAGAGGTTGGGGTACTTATCTCTGAAAATACTAAATCATATATTTTTAAGAAAGAAAGAGAGAAAAAATGACATTTATTGAGGAAGAGAGGGAGGGGAAGGAAATGAAAAGAAAAGGAAGGAAGGAAAAGAAAGATAGGTCTGAAGACAGAGGTACAGGAAATTCAGGGCTGATTAATAATGATGAACATGAGCCCAGTCATCTCAGATTTAGGAATGGTGACTATTTTGTTAATTGTTGGGTTCAAAGCTCATAGTCATCTTTAACCAGAATAAAAGTAAATCTATAACTTGGGACCATTGCAGCCCATGGAATGACTGGCTTAATTTATACTGTAAGTTTCCATTATGGAAGTCATCTGCAAGTATACAATCAATATACTTTTCTCTATAAATAGAAATCATGACATAGTGTACATGTATGTAAACTCACTATATTTAGGCATTTCTTTAATCTTTGTATCCATAACCAAGTGCCTGGTTCTTAGTAAATACTTTTTGATTTATTGACCTTGATGTAAAAAAAAAGATCCTTATGTAGTCCCTACTTTGAAAGAAACCAACCAGTTGTGTGACCTTGGATGTCCCTCTCTAAGAATGAACAGGAAAAGAAGGTATTGATCTTCATTGAAAGATGAGATTTCTTGCTGTGAGTTCCTTCTACCAATGAACTCAGAGTTCTGGCAAAAACAAATAATCTAAGTGATAATCTCCTAGATATATATTAACTACCCTCCTCGTGGTAATGGGATCTGTTCTAGAATTTACAAAGGAGGGTATACCTAAAAAACTAGCTGTCTGTGATCTTGAATGAAGCACTTCCTAGATTGGATTAGATATCTCGTGAAATATATTCCCTGGTTTTATACTCATTATTCTGCCATATCTGTAACTGGACACTAATAGTCCACAGAAGAATTTTTTTTGAGATTAGAAATATCCTTCCTCAAATTCCTGAGAAGGGATTTGATCTAGACAATGTCATTACTTTCTCTTTCTTTTTTGGACCCTTAAGAACCTTATCAGTATTTCTATGTGTTCCTTCATTTCTTCCTTCTCTTTCCCTTCCCTTTCCTTTCTCCTTTCCCTTTCCTTCCCTTTCCTTTTGCTTTTGAGTCTTTTCCCTTTTTTTGGTTTCTTCCTTTCCTTTCCTTTTTCTCTAACTTTTGCTTTCCCCTTCTCTTTTCCTTTTCCCTTCCCTTTTCTTTACTCTATTTATTTCAGTTTCTCATCTGTAAAATGAGTTGGAAAAGGAAAGACAAACCACGATCTTTGCTAAGAAAACCCCAAATAGGTTCACACACAGTTGTAACAAGATGGAAATATGACGCAACAATAGCACCACTTAGAAAATTAGTGTTAAATGACACATAAAACTTCTGGAATTGGAGTCCATAACTTCTAATGTGATGAAGTAATGTTGAAAAGATACAACTGGCTGTCCTGAGACACAGGATAGGGAGAGGAAAAAAAGAAAAGAAGAAAAAATTGACAGGGAGAGGAGAAAGAAAAAAATGAGAAGTTCTTGGAGTGGGGCAGGGAAGTACTTTGCCTCAGATGATAGATCCTCTGTGGCATCTGATATATATGGTAGCTACTGTTGTAGAACAACTCAGGGATGAGGGAATGTCAAGTACAGGGATTCCTTTGCTCTATTATTTCTATTTATTTTGCAGAAGCTGCACCAAATATCTTGGAATTAAGCCATCCTAACAGTGAGAAAGAGACAGCTAGATGATTCAGTGAACAGAACAATGGTTTGGATTCAGGAAGACCTGAGTTCAAGCCTGATCTCAGACACTCATTAGTTGTGTGACCCAGGGCAAGGCACTGTTTGCTTTGATCCACTGGAGAAAGAAATGGGAAACTACTCCGGTATCTTTCCCAAGAAAACCCCAGTCTCAAAGAGTTGTCAATACAGAACTGCTTCCCAGGGTTTTGTGAGCATCAAATGAGATGATAACTATAAAGTGTTTAGCACAGCCACAAAGTAAGAGGAATATAAATGGTATCTTAATTATTATTAGAGCAAAGAAGCACATATACCCTTTTCTTTACTGTCTGTTACAGAAGGAAATGTCCTTAAAATGTGGACTATTTATTTTGCATGTCCTATCATATATGATCAGAGCCAGAAGATCAGAGTTTTTGTAGGATCCATTAGGAGTGTCCAGAAGGACGGAGTCAAATTCAGTTCAAATCGGGAGTATTATATTCAATCCGAGATGACACATTTTAGAAATGAATAGATGAGGTCGAGGTACCTCTAGATGATGGCAATCAGGATGGTAAGATCATGCTATACAAGGAAAGTGAACTGGGGGAGGGGAATAGAGGAAATGATAATTCTCTTCAAGCCTTTGAAGAGTGACCATTGGATTGGACTTGTTCTGATTGGCCCCTAAAAGGAAAAACTTGGAGCTATGGGCAGAAGCGACAGATGGGCAGATTTGGGCTTAATGCTAATATAAAATTACATTTATATAAAAAGCATTAATATAAAAATATAGAACAAATTGTTACTTAGTAGAGTTAGCCAAAAGTATGATAAACTTAAAGAAGGTCTTAAAACTGAGGCTGGATGATAACTTGATTTAGAAGTTGGAGAAAGTATAGATTGAAGTAGATACGAACTTTCCAGCTCCTAGATTCTGTGCTTCAGTTAATTAAAGCTATAATTTTGAGAGCTTTTCAGTCCGTAGTAGGTAGAAATAGACAGTAGAAATGTTAACATGACTAACTTCACTCATGAATTTGTATCTCATTGCTTGGCATGATTTTATTTTTAAAATATGATTATTTTTTTGATACTGGGAGGTTACAATTTAGTGTATAAATATCAATATCCACTTTCTAGTCATTAATTTTTAAAAGTTCTAATTAAAGGTTAAAGATTTCTAGTATGAAGGTTAATACCGTCTTTATATTTTTCCTCTTCCTAAATAGGTAAGGAATCTTCGAAACAGGCTTCTCATCAAAGAATCTTCATTGAAAGAGATGAAATTTGAACTAGAAAAGTACAAAGAAAATTATATCAGACAGTCATCCCAGAATCTGACCTTGAAAGATCATATCAGGGATCTAGAGGAGATCAATGCTTCAGCCTCGAGAATAAAGACTTTGAAAAATATCAGTATTCAAAACCTTGAAAAAGGCTACTGGGACTTAGGTGAAAGAGTGAAAGAACTTGAAACCCATCTAAGGTAGGGTGTGTTTTCTAATTGGTATCCACATTGGGTGATATGGTGAAAAATTCACTGACAGGATGGAGGAGACTTGGCTCTTTGTCACGCTACTGACTTGCTTGATGACCTTAGGCAAGTCTCTTTAACTCTCTGAGACTCACTTTCCTCACCTGTAATAGAAGAGATTGAACTTGTAAAGTCTAAGAGTTCTCTAAAAATGCTTCAATTCTATAGACATTTCATCATCAGCCCTGGAGTCAGGAGGAACTGAATTCCAATCAGACCTTGGACACTTGATACTTACTAGTGGTGGACAAGTCCACTTAACACTTATTGTCTCCCATCCAGGGCCATCTTCATTTTTCCACATCCATATCCAGCCACTGGATCCCCCAAAAGTTCTAGAGTAAAAAGTGAGGCCAGTGACTTAGCACAGCCCTCCCTCATTCGCATCCAATTCATGTACTTGTGAGAGCGTCGCCTTCCTGATGTCATGGTATTTTCCAAGAACAAAACATTATCACCAATCATAGCATTTAAATTAAGTCAAATTATGCATGCTTTTGGGTTCAGCATTATGTAAAATGATTATTCCATTTCTTGAAGACTATTAGAGATGGAAGATTTGAAACTGTACCCTGGGCTAGGCTGTTAGGAAATGGAAGTAACACTATCTTTTTCTTGGTGTGTATGTATGTATGTATGTATGTAGAAGGTATGGTGGAGCTAGGGAGTAGATTTCAGACCAGGTTACTTATAACAGGAATACCTGAGGAAATCCCAGGAATTACAATCATAGTAAGGCTAAGGAAGAGGAGGCCTAGAAATGATTCTAAGTCAGTTACTTGAATTGATTCAGCTTTCTGTTTCTAATTCTGTGGTGCTAATGTCCCACCATCCACCAGTCTGATTATTCCTCTGAGACTCCCATTTCCCGCACTGTTTTAGGAGAGAAAACACTTAGGAACCTAAAATTGATTTGGGTACCAAACTAGAATCAAGAGATCAATATAAATTTAAGGATCAGTAGGTGGGAGAAAAGGATGACTCTTTCTGGTTGTCCAGATACTGTGAAAGGAGAGTAGCAAAGGACTGCTTAAAGGCAACAATCATTAGAATGACCCCCTATGTGGCAGATCATCTCTAGAAGGTAAACCACATTTTCTAACAGCTTAACTTTTGCCTGAGTACAATGTCTGGAACTGGACAGTCCCTCTATGTGGCATGGAGAAGGCTTCCATACAAATTCTAAATGAAAAAAAAAATAGAGGGGCAGCTAGGTGGTGCAGTGGCTAGAGCACTGGCGCTGGAGTCAGGAGTACCTGAGTTTAAATCCTGCCTCAGGCACTTAATAATTACCTAGCTGTGTGGTCTTGGGCAAATCACTTAACCCCCATTGCCTTGCAAAAACCTTTTAAAAATGTACAAGGTGAGTCACTATTCACCTTTTTTTTTCCAACAAGTGCTCAAGTAGTTGTTGTGTCTATAAGTCAAATTACTATTTTCTTAGAAGTCTGTCAGTTTGAATGGGAAAGAAAATGAGCAGTAGAAGTTCTTGTAGAATAGACTCTGAGCGATAGATTTTTAAAGACAAGACAGCCATGCCCTAAAATAGAAACCTTATTATTTTTCTTGGCATTTCTTGTGCTATTCGTAGCTTCTCCTCACAAATGGTTAATTTGACAACTGTTTAGATAGCAAAAGCTCCACATTTCTCTCATGGAACATGGAACGTTCTACTTTAAAGAAAAAAAATTATTCTACTTAGCATGTAAGAAATGTATAAGATTAAGACTTGTTAATATCATCCACAGAATACAGCTTATTGAAAGAGAAAAGGCAGAACAAAAAGCAGCTGGCTTGGAAAAAAAGTTGGTGGATGCCAGATACAAAGTAGCCTCTTTTATGAATTTTCATATGGAAGGGCAAGATGATTCCCCAGTGGTTTTAATGAAGAAGGTAAGAATATTCTACTCCAAATGAATTTATAGAAAGATAATAATTTTATTCCATATTTTTACTCCTGTCATATATCTAATGAACTGGTTTGGTCGAAAACTGAGCAATTGCCCAGTGACAATGAGTTCTCTTTTCCAATTGAAGAACAAGTAGCTGACATGTTCCTTACCATAATATGGAACCTTAGAATTTTTTCTGTGGCACCACAGGAATTAATCAGATCTTTTGGGAGAAGGTAGTTGAAAAACTTCCCTAGGTATTCTCCCATCTCTCAGGCACCTTTGGAAATAGTAAACTAGTGGTATAGGGCATAATTCAAGGAGGGAGTAGGCTAGTGGAAAAAGCTCTGAGAATGAGAACATTTGAATTATAGTCTGTGTTTAACTAGAAATATTAACTACCTTAGTAAAATCAATTTGCATTATACTTTTATCTGGAAAATTAGAATTTAAAATATACTTTCTTTATTGTCATAGGTTTTGCTATAAAGATAAATATTAGGTGAAAAATCACTTTTACAATTCAAACATTTTATTATTCTCTTCAGTGTTACTATTATTATTATTATTATTATTATTATCATCATCATCACTATTATGAAGTAGCTTAAAGAACCAATTTAACAACAAAAATAGAGAAGCCGAGTGACATAGTGAATAGTGTAAAGTTCTAGAGTCAGGAAGATTCATTTCCCTGAGTACATATCCAGCTTTAGACCCTAAATGGTTGTGTGACCTTGAGCAAGTAATTGAACCTTATTTGTCTCTGTTTCCTCATCTGTAAAACGAGCTAGAGAAGGAAACAAAAAAGTACTAGAGTATCTTTGCCAAAAAATAACCCCAAAACCCAAACAGGGTTACAAAGAGTCAGACATAATCGAAAACTTAAGTAACAAGAATTAGTTTTTCCTTACAACAAGACTAAATCGACTCCTTTGCAACTTTCATCCATAAGGGCCCCTGTCATATCCCTCTCACTCTTTTCTAGACTATTCTCTTTAATTAGGTGCAGTTAGATGGAGAAATGGATGGAGTACTAGGCCTGAGTCAGGAAAACCTGTGTTTAAATTTCACCTCAGATACTTACTGTGTGACTCTGGACAAATCACTTAACTTCTGTCTCAGGAACAAATGAGATAATGTTTGTAAAATATGTAGGACAGTGTCCGGCACATAATGAGAATATATAAACCTTAGTTTTATTATTATTATTATTATTATTATTATTATTATTATTATTATTATTATTATTATTATTATTATTATTATTATTATTGTTATCGTTATTATTTTATACTCCAAATCCTCATGTATCGTGATCTTACCTTCCTTCATTGTCTTGGTTGACTTCTTCTATATATTCTACAGTTTATTCATCATATCACATGACCCTCAAGAATTGAGCACAATGTTCCAAACCTGACTTGATAGACTGGAGCCTATCACCTGCTTCACAATTCCTTGTTTGCAATGTGCTGCAGATCACTCATACCCACCAATTCTTATCTCTATGACTCCAGGTCACATGGCAGGACTTTACATTCTTCCCTATTATATTACATCTGCTGAGATTCAATCTAATGTTTTGCCTTACAAAAATCTTTATGGCTACAGACTCCTATCTTGTATGATAGTATTTTCTTCCAGCTTTATATAAGTCATTTGATTAAAAAAATATTAAGCAACAGAAAAGCAATTGGAGATCTTTGGACTGCTTTTCTGAAGATCTTTGTGTAACCCTTTCAAATTGGGACATATTTTACTCTACCTTGCTAGTTTTAGGTCTCTTCGTTAAAAATAATAGTGAGAAGAACAATACAATAGTTTACATTTATATAGTACTTTGAAAACATTGAGCTTTTCAAAGTGGTTTTACACTTATTATGTCATTTTATCATTACAGCAATGCTGTGAGGAAGGTAGTACAAGTATTCTTATTCTGATTTTACAGATAACGAACAGTGTGATAACAAAAATAAAAAATCAAAGCAGATAAGATAGGTCCTGAACTCAAGACCCTTGGCATCCCAACCCACTGATTTTTGCTACTTACTTGCTCTGGCCCTCTGATTCATCCTCTCTAAACTCTAGGGATTAGATTAAATGATATCAAAGGTCATTTCCAGCTCTGAAAATGAAGACTCTGCTGTACTTGTTCTCTCAATTGAGAGTCTGTGACCATATTTATATTCTTCTTTGATCTTAGAGCAATAAGGAAATCACTCAATTTGTAAGACATAGATTTAATGTTATTGTCATCTTTAGGACAATGATGAAGATATCCTGGCCAAGAAGTTGGAAAGAGAAAGCATTTTTCTCTCAGAGAAACTGAAGGTTTGGGACAGATGTCAACATGATTTGATTCACAAGGAAAAGCAAATGTCTACAATAGCACAAAGCCCAGTCACCCTCAACTGGGAAACTCAAACTACCCAGACACAGCACCAGAGTTTCATTAGTGAACTTGCTACTCTTCTAAGCAACACCTTTATTACTGTGCCAGCTACAGAGGAAGCTGTGAGAGAAAGGATACAAGAACTCAGTATGAATGAACAGTCTTGGAAATATGTGAGTATGTTGCCAGAGAAGTTGTCAGTTTAAAATATTCTATTCATAATGTCTAAGTTGATTCCCAATTTAGGAAATACATGTGCCTTATTTTAAATTATGTCTCTTTTCTGTTGTTGAGATTTCAAAACAGTAAGGCAAACAAAGGAGCAAACATCTTTAAAGTCAGTTTAACATTTCTCATATCGGGATAGGAATTGTTAAAATTCTAATTGTTAAAAATCCAGTAATTCTGTTCATATCACTTCTGAGGACATCTCCACAAGTCACTTGGAAACATTTCTAGTGAATATGTGATGATACTGTATAAAAAACCAAAAATATAACAATCAAATGTTTTAAGAAGTGAGAGCAATTGTTCAGTTTCATCAGAATAGTTGAAATTGTAATAGCAAAAAGTTATTTCTTCTCTTTCTTCACCTCCGTTTCATAGAAATATTGTTGTTTATTTTGAATTGAATGTGTGTTGCAGAGTTCCTCCATAAAAAAAAATCTTGTTTTTTGCTCAGTATTCTAGGTCCTTTCATTGGGGAGTGTTCTCTGGTGACTTGAAAATTTATTAATTGGCTTCATTATTAGGTTGAAATTGAATTATTATGTTTTCACATATCAGCCTTCCTTTTCTCCTATTAATTTCAACCAATGATCTGTATATACCTCAGTTTTCCTTGCAGGAAAGGCTTGAAAGCATAGTGAAATCCATATTTCAATTATAATAATTGGATTTGCAAGTGTGACTTTTAAAGGCAAACATGGGATACACTTTTTTATCTCACTTTTGTAATTTACCTGCAGAAAACCGATGTCCTTCAACAAGTGATTCAATTGCGAACTCGGCAGGTTGAGCAACTTCATCAACTTTTTGAAGAGGTTGTATGTGACTCATCACAAAGTGAAGAAAAGTTTCTGGAGCAAAAGAAATCGCTAAAGTGCTCAGAAGGGAAATCTGCCACTGATGATTTATTTCAAGGAAATTGGAATTTAGACAAAATGAAAGTAAGGGTTCTAGATGTATATGTCAAGGAAAAATTAATATTTTAAAAATTATATCAATGACTTCAATTTTAACCAATGTTCATAAAAATAACATTATTTTTCACATTATAAGGGACTGGGAGGGGAGAGAATGAAAAAAAATGTTTAATTCCCATATTCCTGATTTTGTGCCGATGTTAGCAGAAAGCCCTTGTTCCAACTTCCTAATTATAAACATATTTGATTTTTAGATATAATTTTGATTTTTGTAATTTGTAATTTCATTTGTATGTAATTTTAAAAGAAGATCTATAAGATAGATTATCTAAAGGTGGAATTTCAGTTCATAATAACAACTATATGGGAGTATATAGTAAAGAACATTACTTAATAGAAAGCATTACTGGAGAAATGATGAATTGGCCAATGAGTGCCCATCACTGTAAGGATGAACATTATACTCTGACGGATGCAGTTTCCTTCATGGTTGTTTGCTGAGCCTGGACAAGCTCTGAAGAAGAGAGTAGGGGTCTCTATGAGAAGCAGGTTCTCCCAGCTTCCCTCTGAGAGATTGCAGCAGGTAAGGCACATTGCACAGGCTCCCTAAGGCTCTCATTGGTCAGTTCTCCCTCAGCTCACAGGCTAAAGGGGACACGGCATGCAAATAACTAGAAGAGAGTCATTTTCAATGAAGTCACATATCGTTACATATCATCCACTTTACAGCATTCAGAGTTCCAAGGGTTGGTAGAATTCCATTGTCTTGGACTTTAAATAGAGTCTTCAAACTCATATTCAACCTGTTCCTTTATTTCCTCCTTTTCAGAGTATAGCCTGGTCTAATAGAGAGAATATGAATCCTGCTGGTGACCAGGTAATGATGGGCAGGGAGCGAGGGAGGATATAATTCCCCCAGGAATATATTTATGTCTCTCTTGAGCCAAAAGCACATGAGTTCCTTTGTCTGTCAAAACACTTCTGGAGAAGAAAGTCCCAGACCCGAAGGTAAAATAGAGGAGAAGGAAATATCTGGGTATCATGATTCCCACCGTCCAGATTTTTAGCAAGAAAACATCATTTCCTGGCTTTGGGATTATCTTAATTTGAAAAGAGTGCCAAATGCATGGAAGCAGTGGAATTTACCCCAGAATATAGGGGAATAAATACTTGAACTTTGACCCCTGATAGTATTTTGTGTAACTGGTCATTGTAGGTCTATTATCTAGAATCCACCTCCAGGAGTGAAACCTGAAGTGTTACCTTCACTATGGATTTTATTCTGGGTATCAAGGGCTGAAAGAAGAATATTAGTATATTTCCCTCTGCATAGTTCCAAGTTACTTTCCTCTCTCATGGAGTCTTATCCACATTGTGTAGACAGTATACAGTCTATACCTGTAATTTCCCCTTGATTCTAGAAGTGTGGCACTTCCATAAGGAAGAGAGGCAAGGTGAAGATGTTCCCCATTGAGAAAAAAGGAGGGAGGCCATTGGGTGGGATGATTATATCCAATATCCTATCTAGGGATGGTCCTATCTCTGATTTAGAGAACAGCGTATTAGTAAGTAATGGTGGGAGGAGAATCTAGCCAACAGAAGTCAATGCCAACTCTTTTGGTGTGGCTAACAGCTGAACTTGCATAAATCTGGATAATAATAAGCCTAGAGAAAAGGTAGAACTCATTAGAGGAGGAGAAAAATTGTAGAGCTTATTTCTGGACTACTGTGAGTCCTTTCTGTGTTTTCTGAGATGTTGTACAAAAATTATCCTGTGGCTAAAGTATACATTTCTTATCTTGAGTGCTTTTATTCATATCTGTGGAGAACTAGATGTTTGTTATATTCACATATCATGCTGAGATTTCCTTGGAACCAATAGGAGGAGAAGCAACCTGAGTGCAAGAGAAAGCAAGCTGAATCTATGAGAAAATGATTTTTGTTATTCCCTAGATTGAATCTAGTCTATTTAGGCCCAGACAAAGCCTGGGCCTCAGATTCATGAGTCTGGGCTTAGTTTGACTCCTTGATTTTGTCCCTGTCTTAGTGCCCACTTCACTGACAACAGAAGTAAGAAAAGCATTGCTTCCTTTGTCAGATCCAGTAATTGGAATTAACACTTCATCCAAATCAAACTAAAGGATGTTTTCATGTCAATGATACCAATATTTGGATACTTTTTGATAAATGTACACAAAAACATCAACAACAAGAAGTTATGGCTTAGATATAACTATGACTTTCCTATTAAAAAGCACTTAATATAAATGTTTGTTCTGATCTGCATAATAACGCTGTGGGCTAGGGAGTACAAGGATTCTGATTTGCATTTCAATGTTGAGGAAACTGAATCTAAGGTAGAAATCTGGGACTCAAAATCCAGGTCATTTTATTCCTTCTCTAGTACCTTATGTAGTTTCCTTGTCTTTGTTAATGAATTTAACTTAGATTAAAAAAAAATGACTTACTAATCAACTGTGGCTCCAGTATGGGTAATCCCAGAATCATTAAGTATTTTAAGACTAGTTCCTTTGTTGATGTAGGGAGAAATTCAAAGAATAAAAAAACAAAGTGAAACCTTTGCAGACAGAAGCATTGGACAAGAAGTTCCAGAAGCTAGAGAAAGAAAAAAGACAACAGATTCTGTTGGCAGTTGAAAAGAGCTTGCCGAACATGGCAACTCTAAGACTGGAAGAAAAGATGCAGAAAATTCAGAAAGATCTCAGCGACATGAAACTGTCAAATCAAATCATGAAAACTCAACTAAGGAGAGTAAACTACCTCAAAGTAAGTGAAGTTATTTCAAAAACTCAGTTGGGGTCTTTGTCTCATGATTTCAAAGTCTCTCTATTGCATTTAAGCAAACAGGTTCCCTTTCTTCTCTTAATTTTTTGGGAAAATTTTCAAATTATTGTTTTTGTCTGCTGAAGTTCTCTCCTGAATATCCCAGTTGTAGGCTCCCCCAATCAACTTCTACATTAAGCCAATTATTGCCATTCAATTCAGAGGCAGCACCATCCATAGAGGGCTAGACCTGGAGTTGGCAGAATTCTGTTTGAATTACCATGGGAAAGTCTCCTGTCTCAATTCCCTCAACTGTAAAATGGGGCAGCCACACCTGTACTCTACTTACGTAATATGTTTTGTTGTGAGATTTAAAGTGGATCACAAATGTAAAGTTCTATATGAATAGTGGCTTCTATTAAACACTTATGGATCAGTTCACTGGCAACAACCTGGTCAGATTTTCCCCCTGGTTTCTCTATGTGTGGCTAGCACAGATTATAAGCTTTTTGAAACCGGGACCTCATTTCATACTTTGTATTGAACTTTTGTCATGAGACAGCAATGCTCTATATTCTTTTTCACTGAGAGTAGACTCATTGACTAATTTGTGTTATTTGTCCAATGAATGATGTCATTTGAGCTCCCAAATAGGATGGACCAATGGTTAAAACTCTGACCCTGGAGTAAGGGAAACCTGAGTTCTAATTCACCCTTAGACAATTTCTAGCTGTGTGATCCCTGGCACTAACTACCCTCTGTTCCACCTTTATGGTAAAAGGGAAATATTATTCAAGTATACTTTCTAAGGTGGCTGTGAAAATCAAATGAGAACATTTTTTATTTTATTTCTTATTTGATTTTTCCAATTACATGTTATGAAAGTTTTTCAACATTCATCCACATAAATATTTATAAGTTACAAGATTTTCTTTTATCCTCCCTTCCCACCCCCTCCCTTCAGCAGCAGTCAAGTGAGCATTGTACATGTAATTTGTATTTAATAAGTTTAAAACATTTGTCATTTTCAGTAGGACTAATTAGGACTGAAGGAAAAGAAAGAAAACCATGGAATAGGAAGGAAAAATATAAGAGAAATTTTTAAAAGGCGAACATAGTGTTCATTCAGATTCTGTAGCTGTTTTTTGTTCTGGTTTGCTTTTGTTTTCTGAATGTGGATAGTATTGTCCATAACAAGTCTCTCATAGTTGTCTTAGCTCTGAAGATGAGCGGAGCTCTGTCCATCAAAGTTGATCAATTCACAATGTTGTTAATTTGTAAAATGTTCTCTTGGTTCTGCTCCTTTCACTCAACATCAGTTCCTATAATTCTTTCCATGCTTCTCTAGAGTTTGGCCATTCATGGTTTCTTATAGAACAATACTGTTCCATAACATTCATTTACCATAACTTGCTCAGCCATTACCCCATTGATGGGTATCCCCCCAATGTTCAATTCTTTGCCTCTATAAAAAGAGCTATGAATTTTTGGAAGATATGGTACTTTTCCCATTTTTTACGGTTTCTTCTGGATATAGGCCTAGTATTGGTATTGCTGAATCAAAGGTATGATCATTATTTTTTAAATGTGTTTTTTAAATTAAGATATGTTAACAAAGTGGCATACCTGTGAAGATGGGAGAGAGGGGCAAGAAATTCCAGAAATGGAAGGTCTTTTATGCAGTTTGAAAGGTTTTGTTCCTGCCCCCTCATGCCAACCATAGGCTGGGGGTCTCAAAACTAATTGATACTTTGGTTCCTATACATCCCCCCCATCATCATACTAATGAGCAAGAACAACTAGATCTGCTTGAGCAAGCACAAAGGAGAAGGTCAAGTCTAGGTGGGGCTGTTTTTGAGCAAATGAAATCTAAAAGTTTTAACTCAGTAACTGCCTGTAGGCAACAATATAAGGAGACCCTAGTCTTTGTAATGTAAACTGACAATCCTCCCTTTACTTTTTAGTGGACCCCCAAACACTCATATTTCCTATCTAATTAGTAATTTTTCCACTATAGTTTAGAATCTAAAGAGGATATAAATTGGGGTACCATAGCCATAACTCCCATCCTGTACCCAGATAGTAGACCCTTAAGTCTAGATAACAATTACCTGACCAACCCTATTGATAAAGTGGTGTAAGCAATAGTCCCACAAATCCAATAATGTTCCTTTAGTGCTGGAAGACCTTCCAGGAATATAGCTTTCCTGTTTGCAACTAATGGACATTCCTGTCCATCCTTACTTTCAAGGGGCCCTCTTAAATATGCCATATAATCATCATGATAATATATATATATATATATATATATATATATATATATATATATATATATATATTCCAAAGGTGCTGTAACTTCCTTCCACTGGCTAGTTTTTATACCAATGTCTTTAGATAGATCTTCTTGGCTCCAAAAATTGATCAAAATAAATCCTTGATGTGTGCCATTAGACCAACCCCAAGAATAGCTAATATATCTAAGTGATGTTTCTTAAATTATTGTTTCTTGCAAATAGCCATTTCTGCATTTCCTTGCAAGTCCTCATGATCAAAGTTTCCCTTAACAAGTCCCCCAGTTTGCTCATCTTTACAAGGCATCCAGATAACATCATTATGTCTCACATGAGTCTCAGTCCACCTGTCTCTTTAGTTGTACAGTCCAGAATATTTGTACCCTGCTTCTGGACAGGTCCACAGATATTTGCTAAAGCCCAGGAAAATATCCTGGCCAGACTGGTATAAACAATAGTAACCCTGAACTGACTCAGTCATATGCCACTGGTGTTTCTCTCTTCTGAATGAAAATCCTGAGCCACAGTGCACCTCTGACAAGGAACTGAGAATCCAGGCTGGACAGAAGGGGAACTGGCACCGAAGGCCAATTCTCAAACTGCTGTGGGCTACTGCGAGTCCAACAGTTAGCCACAGCAAAAGACTGAGCATTGACTTCTGTTGGCTAGATTCTCCTCCCACCATTACTAATACCCCATTCTACAAATCAGAGATAGGACTCTCCCTAGATAGGATATAGGATATAATGTAGGATATAATCATGCCACCTCCCTCCTTTTCTCTCAATGGAGAACATCTTCACCTTGCCTCTCTTTCTCCTTTCCATAAGGAAGAGGTATCACTCTTCTATAATCAATGGGAAATTACGGGTTATAAACTGTATATTGACTACACAATATACATGTAGGCAAGAGATGGTGGAGATGAATTGGCCCATCATCTTTCCTTCTCTTCTCTTCTCCCCTGGAGATATCCAAAGTGCTTCTGCATCTTCTGAATCTGCTTGAAAATGGTCCTCTCCAACTCAGGTGGCTTGTTGAGACCTTGTCTTCTGTTAAAGAACCTGCTTAACATTTTACTCAGATCAGAACACATATTTTCATCACAAGACAAGTAGATTCTGGAGGTTATTACAATTTACATTTTGCCTTGCTGCCATATTGACACACATACTTCACTTTAACACAGTAAACTTCCTTAAGTATTTTACTACATGAGCAAACTCCCAAGGAGAACTATCATATCGCCTAAAGCTTATAACAAATACATACAACAATCATCCCAAACCTTTGCTTTCATTACAGTAATGACTCAAACATCCTTAAACAAAATGATTGTTTCCCAAAAAATATTCTCACATTTTCTTTTTCCTGGTGTGCTTATCTGACTCACATTCCTTTCCTTAAACTAGACCTTCAAAATTATCCTAAGGATTTCCCATTCTTCTTCTTTCCTAAATATACCCTCTAAATAAAAATTAAGGAAACTTAATTCCTATCTTAACTTGTAGCTGATAGCAGGGGTCAGAGCCACACAGCTAACCTATCTCTGGCTATTAGATCCAATTCACCTAAAACTTCCTTTTTCTGATTTGCTTAGTAACTTTATAAAGATCCAGGACATTAAAGGAAACTTCCTTTATAGATATAAGTATTGAATGTCAGTGTTTAGGCAGAGGTCATGTGGCTAGTTGAATGCCTATGGCTGATTTATTCTTTCAGGTAAGACATTATCCAAATGTCAGTTTGGGAAAATCAAGTTAAAAGGGTCCAATCTCAGGCTATACTGAGAAGCTGCCCCTTTGACTACATACCTCTGACCTCTTTAGCCCATTGGCTTCTTTGACTCCAAGAACATGACATTGACTCAGTCGCATGTCCTTTTGCTGACCATCCTACTATCTGACATAAAAATTGAAAATTGTTTAAAAGTCCTGTGATCTAAAACAATTGTTTTACCTAATTAAAATTTTCAGAGACTACAATTCACAAATTCCAATTATAGCCTTAATGGAGTCCCAATCAATGAAACCTCTCCTTAAAGCTCTGAGTGTTCTCCTTGGGTCTTGGCTAAAACAAGGTATTCTAATTATGACTGGTCCTACAGGTCTCATTTTCTACCTCTTACTAGAGGCATCCCTTTGTCTGAAATCATATTTACTCTATCTCTATAAAAAGATGCTGTATCAAATTCCCCTCAGTTAGAGAACCCTCCTTGTAGCCTGTTGTATTTTACAACAAATAAATGCCTCCATTGACCAGGAGATTGCCTAAGCTAAATATTGTCACATAAAAACTCAAATTATCCTCCTTGTATTTATTTTTCTCATATTACATAGGTGCTTTTACTTCCAAGCAAACCACCATTTTTGAAAATATATATATATATATATATATATATATATATATATATATATATTATATATGTGTATACATACACATGTACATAACAAAAATATTCCTAATTCAGATTTCTATATAGCTAGAAATTTCTGTACATAAACTTGTTTAGCTACTAGCCATCCTTAACAAAGAAATTACTATTTTTATTTTGGCAAGGCAACTGCGGTTAAATGATTTGCCCAAGGTCACACAGCTAGGTCAACATTAAGTGTCTGAGTTGTCATTTGAACTCAGGTCCTCCTGTCTCCAGGACCAATGCTCTATTCACTCTACCACCAAGCTGCCCCCCTAAGAAACAAAAATACTTTTCAGAATTCTTTAAAAGCATTAGAACATCTTGGGTAACTAAATTTGAAACATGTATTATTAATTCCAATATAATAAAACAACAATTAAGAATACCACACAAATTACTACCTTGTACAAACAATCCTTCCATTAGTACAGTATTCATGAACCCACAGAGCCATACCAGAAGGGGTCATAATTTTTGATAATTTACTTATTTCCCTGGAATGAAAATTATATGTTAATCCCCAGTCATAACATTGCAATATTTTAAATATCATATATTCACAAGAGCTAACTAAATATTGCAAATATAAACCCTTTGCAGTTACAAAAGAATATGACATAACTGAGAAATACATCTTACTCATCAATACGTTATCTGACGGTAGGACTACACAATTGCTATTTTTTCAGAGCCCCCACATAACCTGTCTGCAGTTACCAAGAGAAAGGTTCACATTATTAACTTCTTTAAAATTGAACATACATTGTTAATTTACATGAAACATAAAATTCTTATTTAAACATTTCATTTCCCTTAGAACAAGAGCCAAATGTTTACCCTCCTATTTTTATACTTTTGTCTTCCAGACCTCTTTACCCAGAGCCTCTCAGGATCCAATCTCATACATATGATACATTTAAAACCCCAAAGCAATACAACTAAATTTCTAACAGTTTAGTTTGAGTAATTTATACAGAGAATCCAGCATTTACATTCCAAAAACTCCATCCAATATAAAAATGTAATTGTTAGCATTAGGCTTAGCATTAAAATGAACTAGAGATTTGTCCCAAAAGAAATCAGTAAATTTCCCTAATAACCTCGGTTTTCTTCTTAGTTTTATGTATATGTGTGTATGTATGTATATACATTTATATATATATATATATATATATATATATGTGTGTGTGTGTGTGTGTGTGTGTGTGTGTGTGTGTGTATATATATATATACATATATATATATATATATATATATATATATGTACATATAAACACACAGGCTTACATATATTTTCTTCTTAGTTAACCTAATACCATTTTCCTTTAACCCAAAGGTGTTTCAATACAGTTTAAAATCCCAAACCAATTTAACAGTATAGGTTATTATTTAATTCCTCCCATTCTGTACAAATTTTGTCAGAATGTAACAAAACTAATAACGTTCTTTTAAAACCCTCACAGTGATTACCAAAACTCCAGTTCAGAAACATGGTGAAAGTCATCACTCTTAGGCCATATAGCCAGAGCAGAGAAATTCATTAAATATGATGTCCTTTCAAAAATATGACTCCTAACCCATGGATTTTATATTCCCTTCCTTTCCCAGTCACATATCTTGTCTGTGGTGGGGTCTCTTTCCTTTTAAGGCTTCAGTACTTGATATCTCTTGCCCACCACAATGTGGGTGAGGCACACCTCAGCCGGATTTAATTTAGAGTTCAGGTCTTAACAAAATGTCAGATGGGATCAAGACTGCCTTGCCTCCAGTCTACCATCCCCTTCCCCAACCAACACCTCCTTCCTCCCTCCCAATGAGAAAATATGGAATTTTTCCCAGACAGTCATAAGAATAAGAAATCTTCCCTACTATAACTTCTCAATCTTTCCCTTAAACATTCTTTCTCCCTTCTAACCTGTCCTCAAACCACAGTTTTTTTTTTCTCTTTAACTCAACCCATCAGCATAGCTCCCACCTCAGTGTGGGATGGGCTGAGCTCCACAGGGGAACACTGCAGACTTACTTCCTCTTGCCCTACCTTCTGAAACAGTTCTCTCAGTTTAAAATTTAGATGGAGTCCCCAGACTCAGAAATACCTAAAACAGACAATTGCATAAGACAGGACAAAGTACAAATACATATACTCCCTCTGGAACATTGGAAATCACTCACACAACATTTGGATCTAATCGTCTTCCTTCCTTGGCTTCCAGCTACCAGCCAGTGGTTCCTTGCACCTCAAGTGTGGAGGCAGCCTTCCCCATTTATGATTTTGGGGAAATTCCTGGAGAGGGAACCCAAATTCCCCTCCTTCAGGGCACCCTATTATTCTCTGGCCTGTCTTTCAGGGTAAATTTCTCACCTGAAGAAATTCTCAGCCAGTCCAGGTAGTTCTGGTCACTGATGCCACCCTTGCAATCACTCCTTTATGTCGCTTCTACTCCCAGACATTTTAATCACTCTCAACTGCAGGACAGTCTTCCCAGAAATCCCTTGAGATATTTCCACAGAAAATCACACTAAGAAAGTGGACTTGAAATCAAGCCATTTTCCTGCATTATTTTCATATGTTCTTCCTGGAAAATATCAGATAAAGAGATTTACATTAATATTGAGTGTGGGCACCCAAATTGTTATAAATGGCTCACGAATACTTAGTCCACAGTGAATAAAATGATCTTTTTATTAAGATAACTTGGGTTGAGGAGATGGCATAATGGATAGACCACCATTCCTGGAGTCAGGAGTTCAGGAGTTCAAATCCAGGCTCAGATGCTAAATAATTACCTAGCTGTGAGGCCTTGGGCAAGCCACTTAACCTCATTGCTTTGCAAAAAAAAAAAAAAAAAAAAGGACAGAGAGCTTTACAAAATGGCACAAATATCAAGATAGGAGAGAGGGGCCACTATGATCAGTTTTATTGTTCTTTGGGAATAGTTCCATATTGCTCATTGGATTTAATGGATTAGTTTAGAACTTGAACAACAGGGCATTAATGTCTTAATCTTCCCACAATTTCTCTAACATTGATCATTTTCCTTTTCTGTCATTTTATTCAATTTGATTGTGAGGTGGTTCCTCATAGTTGTTTTAAGTTGCATTTCTAAATGAGATGATTTTTCGAAGTACTTAGTTAGCTCAGAGCCTTGGTCTTAGTAAATACTAAGAAATATTTGTTCCCTTCCCCTTTTATTTATTTGCTTTTTAAATATTAATGCCAGAATCATAATTGTTCTCTTCCTACCCCTCCGGACAAAACTATTGAAAAACTCCAGAAATATTTACAAAAGGTTGAAACAATTAAAGAGAAAGCATCTAAAAAGGTGACGAATTTGAAAACAAGATTAAACTACACTGCCAGAAGCCAGAGAAGACAAAGAAAGGGCTTATCAGATGCTGGAAGCTGTTACTAATGAGTTATATACAGTAAAGAATACTTCAAGAAGTAGTAAAATGAGGAAGACAGGTACTTTCCCTCCATACTTTCTAACAAGAACCTTTATATAAAAGTAATGTCTAAAGGATTAGTCACAATTTAGTATTGTGAGTAAAAATCAGTTCCTCATATTTGTTGCTTAGGGTATTATAGTCTCATTCAATTACTGTGGAAATCTTTATTTTTCAAGGATTCTTTATCTCTCATATTACGGTTTACTAAAAAATCTGTTCTTTCTTAGTTTTAAAAAGTCTCCACAAATTGTTGTATCTTCAGATATATTCCTTAATATCTAATTCAATATTTTTAGAAATCTACTGACAATAGTCTGTACCAATAGTTTTTAACTTCAGTAAATAAAAACGTAAAAAAAAAATCAGTCCATTTTATATTAAAATATTTCATGATACTGAGTACTCTTCTTATGCACTCATGATGCCTAGTATTATTCAATTCAACAAACATTAATCAACTACTATATATAGTCACACTGCATTTTACTAGGAGGACATAAGGCAGCTGGGTGGCAGAGAGACTTATGAGCCTGAAGTAAGGACTTATCTCCTGAGCTCAAATCTCACCCCAGATACTTATCAGCTAGCTGTGTGATCCTGAGCAAATCACTTAATCCTGTTTCTCTCAATTCCTCATCTGTAAAACAAGCTGGAGAAGGAAATGGAAAGCCCAGATGGTGTCATGAAGCGTTGGACATGACTAAAATGACTGAACAAAAGTGGGGCAAAGCATTTTTGATAGATGAGCAAATATAAGGTAATTTGAAGGGGGAATGTCCATTAAAAATGGATTTTGTTAGAGGAAAGGGTTTTGTAAGAGAGATGCAAAAAGAAACTTGAAGATTTTTGAGAAAGGTAGTGATAGAGATAGTGATAGCCTTAGGAAGACTTGTTTTGTGAACTGTGTCAAGGATAGATTGGAAGAGGGAAGAAATGGAAGCCAGGAAACTAATTAAGACACTCTTACAGTATTGGAGATGATGAGGTTAGTGGGTTCATGAATAAAGAGAAGAGGATGCAAAACAGATTTTGAGTTAGACTGAACAAAACTTGGCAAAGGATGGGTATTCAATTGCTTGTGTTCCATATAGTTCCTTCTAGATGACACACTACAGGAGGAGGTTCTATACAGGGGTTCAAAAAGTCTGAATAGATTTGAGATTTTACACCTTATTCTCATTAGTGCAATGCAAGCCAATGCCAAAGGCCTTGTGATGAAAAAATGCTATTTACCTCCAGAGAAAGAACTTTATGGAATCTGAATGCAGATCAAAGCATATTATTTTCCACCTTATTTTTTTAACGGTTTTTTCCCCATTAGGTCTGTGATTTACTTACAACATTACTAATATGGTAATATGTTGTGCCTCATTGAACATATATGAACATATATATGAAGTTGCTTATCATCTAAGGGAGGGAAGAGGTAAGGGAAGAACTGAGGGGGTAAAATTTGGAAGTCAAATTTTAAAACATGAGCATAAATTATTGCCCTTATATGTAACTAGGAAAAAATGTCATGTTAAAAGATGCGTCTTTTTATATTATTTTTTATTATTAAAACTTAAAACTGCCATAAGACTTTTTGGAGAGACTATATTTACTATAGCAAAAATTCTACTATTGGGCATAGAGTAAAGATGCCTAATGAATTTTGAATTAGACATTAAGAAATATATATATATATATATATATATATATATATATATATATATATATATATATATATATATATATATATATATATATGCAGTATCATTTGAAGGAGACTTAATACCAGAAAAGAACACTTTTTGAGGAACTTGTTTAAAAGCTGGTTTGATGTTATATGTTACCATTGTTCATAAAATAGTTTCTCTCTTGTGGAGTTGTCTTAAATGAATATCAAAAATCCTGTGCCACTGATTCCAATTTTTCTTTTCTTTTTTTGCGTGACTTTTCCCTTCTGTAGCTCTTAGATTTTAGAGGATCTGTTATGAAGATGATGGGTTTTAACATCAAAATTCCAGACAAGGAAATCATGAATCAACTCAAACCCATAATAGAAGCTTACGAAATTTCTTGAATTACATCTAACAGTAGATCAAAGGTTCTTGGTGATTGTAAGACTGGCCAAGGGAATGAATGACATAAAAGACATTTGACTTCTTTTTTCTTCACTGTCATCAGAAAGTCCTAAAATTGCAGACTGTTTTCTGTAATGGTTTGAATATAAGACCCGTGGAAGCTGACTAGGGAATAAATAAAATAATTTGGCATTTTCCATTTTTCTGTTTGTAATGTTTCTCACTGGATTTCCCCCACCCTTTTCCTTATTTCACCCTTTCACCTCATTTCTCTCTACTTTTGCTAAGACTTATTCTTGACACCCATAATTTATTTGAGATAGTCTGAACCTGAGATTTCATCAGTGAAGGAAGCCCACTGAGACATATCAACATTTCTGCAATTTATAGTATTGGCTTATATTTATATTTTAGCTTGTAGGTTATTTTCTTAGTGACTTGGGATGCTGAAAGATTAGAAGGCAAATTCAGAGGGACAAACTCCTTTCTCCAAGGCCAGCTCCTGGTTCACTAAATACACAATGCTATTAAAAGTTGAACTTTTTTGGGACTTCTGGCCAAGATGGCGGAGAGAAGACAGGCACAATTCTAAAGTCACCTGATCTTTTCCCCATCTATCACAGAAAACGAACCTCTTAAAAGAAATCTGACCCACAAAACCCAGAAAGAAAAGCCAGGTAAAAGAACATCTACCTCAGGATTTGTCTCTCGCAGTAGCTTTGGCCGAATGGGCTCAGAGGGAGAATCAGCCCTTGACAAACCAGATTAACAGCTGGAAGTCTTCCTTGAAGAAATAAGGAAGGAGCTTAAAAATTTGGGAGAGATAATTAAGACCTAGCAAGAAGAAAACAAAACTTTAGAAAGCACAATTGGAGAAATACTAAAGGAGAATAAATCTCTCAGATCATCAACTGGACAAATAAAAAATGAGAATAATTCTCTCACCTCCTCAATCAGGCAAGTGCCAAAAGAAAATAATTCTCTTAAAACTTCAATTGGTCAAATGGAAAGGTCTTTCAAAATTAGAATTGACCAATTGGAAAAAAGAGTTCCAAAAGGTTAATGAAGAAAACTCCTCCCCGAAAAAAAAGAATGGAGTCTATAGAAACTAATGACTCCATGAGACCGCAAGAGTTAGTTAAACAAAAATCAAAAACTGAAAAAATAGAAGAAAATGTAAAATACCTCATCAACAAAACCAAGAATAGATCGAGGAGGGGCAACCTGAAAATTATAGGACTTCTTGAAAACATTGAAGAGAAAAAAAGCCTGGATGTAATATTACAGTATCTAGTGATGGAAAAGTGCCCTGATATCATGGAATCAGAGGGCAAAGTAGTTATTGAAAGAGTACATGGATCCACACCAGAAAAAAATCCTAAAATGAAAATACCAAGAAATGTTGTGGCCAAATTCCAGAAATGTGAAATAAAAAAGAGAGTCCTGCAAGCAGCCAGAAAGAAACAATTTAAATATCAAGAAGCCACAGTAAGGATCACACAGGACCTGGCTGCATCAACATTAAGGGATCACAGGGCCTGGAACAAGATATTTCAAAGAGCACGGGAGCTTGGAATGCAGCCAAGAATCTACTTTTCTGCAAAGCTGAGCCTTCCCTTCCAGGGAAAAAGGTGGACATTTAATGAAATGGAAGAATTGCAAAAATTTCTGATGAAAAGACCAGAGCTAAACAGAAAATTTGGATATCAAACAGGAGGTTCAAGACACACATGAAAAGGTAAAAAAGGGGGGGAGATAAAAGGAAAAAAATGCAATCCAGTAAGTTGAAACTGGCTATATCCCAGCTTGGGCGGGGGTAGAGACTCTTATACATCCTGAGAAGTGTAACTCTAACAGAGAGAATATACCTAGCCAGAAATGATGGACATCCATGACCTATCCATGAGACTGATATCTAATGGGATGTAACTGGTTTTAATTCCACTGGGGAGAAAGACTCTAATAACTCTCAGGAATTTTGATTCTATTCAACAGAATATACTGAATTAGAAGGGACAGGCATTCAGAATTTTCTATGACTTAGATAGAATGATCTAAAAAAAATACACTACCTCCCTAAAAAGGGGGACAGGAAAGAGACAGGAGGAGGGAGGGGATTGAATGGGACAAATCTCATTACACTAAGAGGTACAAAATACCAATGGTAATAGAGGGGAAGAAGGGATTAGAGGAGAAACACCTGAATCTTCTTCTCATCAGACTTGGCTTAAAGTCAACCTACAGATACTCAGTTAATTTATAAAACATCTAACCTTTAAAGAATTAAAAGGGGAAAAGGGGAGGGGGGATGGAGAAAGGGAACAGGAGTGGAGGAAATAAGGGGAAATAACAAAAGGAAGGGAAGGGAACAGGTAAAGGGGAAAGAAAGGGGAGGGTGTGATATAGGAGGGCAAACACACTGAAGGGGGTGGTATTGAAAAACAAAATACTGGGGAATATGGATAAAAGAGGGGGGGGAAGGGTGAAAATACAAACAAAGGGAAGATAGCACAGAGGGCAATAAAGAATTAGTAATCATAACCTTGAATGTGAATGGGATGAACTCTCCCTTAAAATGTAAGCAAGTAGCAGAGTGGATTAAAAACCAGAACCCTACAATATTCTGCTTACAAGAAACTCATTTGAAGCAGAGAGATGCATATAGAGGAAAGGTAAAAGGTTGGAGCAAAATATATTTTTCTTCAGCTGAAGTAAAAAAAGCAGGGGTAGGAAACCTTATCTCAGACAATGCAGCAGCAAAAATAGATAGCTTTAAAAGAGATAAGGAAGGAAACTTTATCCTCATAAAAGGTACCATAGACAATAAAGTCATTTCAATATTGAATATATATGCACCCAGAGGGCCAGCACCCAAATTCTTAGAGGAGAAAATGAAAGAATTACAGGAAGACATAGACAGCAAAACTCTAGTAGTAGGAGAACTCAACCTCCCGCTATCAGATCTAGATAAATTAAATCATAAAACAAACAAGAAAGAAATTAAAGAGGTAAATAGATTGTTAGAAAAATTAGATATGGTAGACTTATGGAGGAAACTGAATGGGGATAGAAAGGAATCTCTGCAGTACATGGAACTTATACAAAAATTGACCATGCACTAGGACATAAAAACATAATGATCAACTGTAGAAAGGCAGAAATAGTGAATACATCTTTCTCAGATCACAATGCAATAAAAGTCATATGCAATACTGGGCCAAGGAGATATAGACCCAGATCAAATTGGAAACTTAATAACCTCATCTTAATAAATGAGTGGACCAAAAAACAAATTTTAGAAAGAATTAACCATTTTATCGTATATAATGATAATAATGAAACAACATACCAAAACTTATGGGATTTATTCAAAGCAACTCTCAGGGGATATATTATAGCTCTAAATGCTTATATGAAAATTGTAGAAAGAGGAAATAAATGAACTGAACATGCAACTAAAAAAATTAGAGAAAGTACAAATCAAAAATCCCCAATCAAATACGGAATTAGAAATTTTAAAAATTAAAGGAGAAATTAATAAAATGGAAAGTAAAAAACTATTGAATTAATAAACAAAACCAAAAGTTGGTATTATGAAAAAACCAATAAAATTGATAAACCTGTCTTCAATTTGATTAAAAAAAGAAAAGAAAACCCAATTGATAGTATTATAAATGAAAAAGGTGAACTCACCACCAATGAGGAGGACATTAGAGTAATAATTTGAAATTATTTTGCCCAACTTTATGCCAATAAATTTGATAATCTAAGTGAAATGGGTGAATATTTACAAAAACATAATTTGCCCAGGTTAAATGAAGAAGAGATAAAATACCTGAACAACCCTATCTCAGAAAAAGAAAATCAACAAGCCATTATTGAACTCCCTAAAAAAAAAATCTCCAGGGCCTGATGGATTCACAAATGAATTCTACCAAACATTTAAGGAACAATTGGTACCAATCCTATATAAACTCTTTGGAAAAATAGGGAAAGATGAAACTCTGCCTAACTCTTTCTATGAAACCAATATGGTACTGTTACCTAAACCAGGAAGAGTTAAAACAGAGAAAGAAAATTATAGACCTATTTCCCTAATGAATATAGATGCAAAAATCCGAAATAAAATCTTAGCAAAATGACTACAACAAGTCATCACTAGGATAATACATTATGATCAAGTAGGATTTATTCCAGGAATGCAGGGTTGGTTCAATATTAGGACAACTGTTAGTATACTCAATTATATCAATAACAAACATATCAGAAACTGTATGTTCATATCAATAGATGCTGAAAAAGCTTTTGACAAAGTAAAGCATCCATTCCTATTAAAAACACTAGAGAGTGTAGGAATAAATGGACAGACTGTTCCTTAAAATAATTAGCAGTATCTATCTGAAACCATCAACAAGTATTATACTCAATGGGGAGAGGCCAGAGGCATTCGAATAAGATCAAGGGTTAAACAAGGGTGCCCATTATCACCACTACTATTCAATATTGTATTAGAAATGTTAGCATCAGCAATTAGAGAAGGAAAAAAAATGAAAGGAATTAGAATTGGGAAGGAAGAGACAAAACTGTCACTATTCACAGATGACATGATGGTCTACCTAGAGAATCCCAAGAAATCATCTAAAAACTACTGGAAACAATTAGCAATTTTAGCAATCTTGCCGGTTATAAAATAAACCCTCATAAATCCTCAACTTCCCTATATATGTCTAGCAAGAAACAACAGGAAGAGTTAGAAAGAGAAATCCCATTTGAAGTAACCTCAAACAGTGTAAAATACTTGGGAGTCTATTTGCCAAGACAGACTCGGAATCTTTTTGAAAACAATTATAAAACACTTCTCACAAAAATTAAATTAGATTTAAATAACTGGGCAAATATCAACAGCTCATGGATAGGGAGAGCTAATATAATAAAAATGACAATTCTTCCTAAACTATCTGTTTAGTGCCCTACCAATCAAAATTCCAAAAAATTACTTTAATGAGTTAGAAAAAGTTGTAAGTAAATTCATATGGAGAAATAAAAAGTCAAGAATTGCCAGGAGCTTAATGAAAAAAATGCAAACGAAGGTGGCTTAGCACTACCTGATCTAAAATTATATTATAAAGCATCAGTCATCAAAACTATTTGGTATTGGCTAAGAAATAGAGTGGTGGACCAGTGGAATAGACTAGGTGTAAAAGCAGGAGAGGATTAATCTGCTGTTTGATAAACCCAAAGAGTCAGGCCACTGGGATAAACTTTGATAAAAACTGCTGGGATAATTGGAAGTTAGTAGGGAAGAAACTTAGATTAGACCAACACCTCACACCCTTTACCAAGATAAGATGCAAATGGTTACAGGACATAGAAATAAAAAACAATACTATAAGCAAATTAGAAGATCAAGGACTAGTCTACCTGTCAGATCTATGGAAAGGGGAATAGTTTATGACTAAGGAAGAGTTGGAGAACATCACTAAAAACCAATTAGTTTTTGATTACATTAGTTAATGACTACATTAAATTAAAAAAACTTTTGCACAGATAAAACCAATGTAATCAAGATCAAAAGAAATGTAGTAAATTGGGAAACAAGCTTTACAATGAATGATTCTGACAAAGGACTCATTTCTAAAATATACAGAGAACTGAGTCATATTTTTAAAACAAAAAGCCATTCCCCAATTGACAAATGGTCAAAGGTTATGCAAAGGCAATTTACAGATGAGGAGATCAAAGCAATCCATAGCCATATGAAAAAATGCTCTAAATCATTAATTATTAGAGAAATGCAAATTAAAGCTTCGTTGAGGTACCATCTCATGCCTCTCAGATTGGCCAGTATGACCAAGAAGGGTAATGATCATTGTTGGAAGGGATGTGGGAAATCTGGGACACTATTACACTGTTGGTGGAGCTGTGAACTCATCCAACCCTTCTGGAGAGCTATTTGGAACTATGCCCAAAGGGCAACAGAAATGTGCATACTCTTTGACCCAGAACTACCACTACTGGGTCTATACCCTGAAGAGATGAAGAAAAAGGGTAAAAACATTACTTGTACAAAAATATTTATAGCAGCCCTGTTTGTGGTGGCAAAGAACTGGAATTCCAGTAAATATCCTTAGCTGCGGAATGGTTTAGCCAACTGTGGTATATGTATGTCATGGAACACTATTGGTCTATTAGAAACCAGGAGGGACGGGATTTCAGGGAAACCTGGAGGCATTTGCATGAACTGATGCTGAGTGAGATGAGCAGAACCAGAAAAACACTGTACACCCTAACAGCAACATGGGAGTGCTGTTCAACCTTGAAGGACTTGGTCATTCTATCAGGGCAACAATTGGGAACAATTTTTGGCTGTCTGCAAACGAGAGTACCATCTGTATCCAGATAAGGACCTGTGGAGTTTGAACAAAGTACAAGGACTATTCCCTTTAATTCAGAAAAAAAAACCCAGATGTCTTACTGTTTCATCTGGTTACCTCTAAGAATTCTTTTCTCTTTAAGGATATGATTTCTCTCTCATCACACCCAATTTGGATCAAGGTACAATATGGAAACAAAGTAAAGCCTGACAGAGTGCTATCTGTGGGATGGGGGTGGGGGGAGGGAAGCAAGATTGGGGGAAAATCGTAAAACTCAATATCTTTAATAAACATTAAAAAAATACAAAAAAATATAGAAGTGACTAATAAGATATCCAGGTTACTAGTGAGTTGGAACAAAATTTCATAACCGGAGCTTGCAATGTTAGGGGAAGTCTATTAGCTTTTGTTCCCATGAAACTTGATGTGAATTCTGGTTTTCCTATTATTTCCTGTATGGCATTGATAAGTTTCTAGCTCTCTCATCTTCAGATTCCTTCTTGATAAATGGAGCAGGCTACATTAACTTTTTTGATTTCTTCCAAATTCAAAGCAATGATGCTATGACTTGTGGAGTGTCTCCTTTTCACAAGAATTTTATTTTCAGAAACAGTTAAAAGTTTTCCAAAGTCAATAGATAATTAAAACAAATTGGTTTAGCTTGAGTACAATAGTTGTGGTCAGAGAGTCCTTGCTATTGTAACATTATGAACCTGATTTTCTTGGTGACATTTAAACAATCTTAGAAGGATACTCACAGAATCACTTATCCTTAATGATTCAAATGCTCTTAAAGATGCTGGAACTCAATCCCTTCCTTTTATATGTCAAGTCCAGAAAAGGGAAGAATGTGTTTTCCTCATGATGATCTCACAGATGTTCCAGAACATTCAGCTAGTCAAGCAAAGGAGCTAAGGTCTCTTGACTCTTGGTTGAGTGATCATTCTGGCTCCCCACCAAGTATTTATGGTATTGACAGATATTCCTTCAAGCTCACTTTATTCTATCCCCAAAATGACAAGAGTATTGAACTTTTAAAAAATATATCATTTTTTCCAGTATATTGACTTGCAAATTTTTCTCCCTCCCTCCACCCTTTCCCCCACTCCCAGAATGACAAGCAATCAAATATAGATTATACACATTCAATAATGTAAAATATTTCCACATTACTCATGTTGTGAAAGAAGAAACAGAGATAAAGGAAAAATAAACATGCTGCCCCAAAAGGAAGACAGTATGGCTCAATAGGTATTCAGATTCCATAACTTCTTTCTCTCAAGGTGGATGGCATTTTCCATCATTAGTCTTTTGGAATTGTATTGGATTATTGTACTCATGAGACAATCTGAGTCAATTATGGTTTGTTCAGAGCACAGTGTTGCCTTTACTACGTTCAATATTTAAGTCTGAAGACCACTGGCTCTCTCTTTTTAAATAGTTTTTTCAATTACTTGCAAAGATCAATTGTAACATTCATCATTTTGAAAGTTTTTGAATTCAACATTTTTCATCATTTCTCCCTTATATGTCCCCTCCCCATGATAGTGAGTAAACTTCTATTATTTATATTTGTACAATTATCTTTGATATATTTCCAATTTAGTCATGTTATGAAAGAAGAATCAGTTGACTCAGAAAATTAGCAAAAATGTCAGGTATTTTTGCAATTTAGGCAAATTCAGTCTGATCTTTTTGAATTAAAGGGAGCAAGAGAGAAAGGAAGAAAGAACTAAAGAATGACAGAAAAGAAACGAAGCACAAAAGAACGGGGGGAGGCAGGAAAGACAAAGCAAAGAAAAAGGAAGAGAGGAAACAAAAGAGGAGGAAGAAAAGAAGGAAAGAAGGAAGGAAGGAAAATAAAAATGAAGGAACAATGCTGATATTCTACTAAATAAAAGCAATCTAATGATTCCAGATTTCATACATCAAACTATCAGAATATGAAGCAATTCAGCAATGCAAAGAATTGCAATATGGAAAGAATCAAGCAATGAACCAATGAAAACATTCATTATAAAACAAAATTATGCCAATATAATTGATTTTTGAGGGAACACATGACTTCCAGGTGGAGCCAAGTTGGCAGCGTGTAGCTAGAATTCCCCCAGAGCTTTTCCTTACACAAAGATAAATAAAGCCTCTCCTCAGACAATAAAGGTACAGATGCCACCAAAAAAAGAGACAAGTTTGAAACAAGTTTTCAACTGAAATATCATGGAGGATCTTCAGTGAAGGTCTGTCTCTTTGGGAGGAAAGGAGTAGTGAAAACCAGCAAGGCAGGAGAGCAGATAAGTCAGCGAGAATTTTTTTTTTTAATTTTTCAGAGTGCAGTCCAGGTCCCAATAGTTTGACAATAGCTTAGGACTTGGCAGCAGAATAGCAAGTCAGCAATGAGGAACCCAACTACAAACAAGTCTGAAATCTGAGAACACTGGTTCAAAAGACAGGACTGGGTTGGGAAAAGACTACTACATAGGCAGAGCCTGGTTATAAGGGAGGAAACAAAACTCTGCAAAGACAATGCCCAGGTTGCATAGGAAATATCTTGACCAGTGATAAGTCAGTGATCAGATCCCAGTCCCACCACAAAAATATTGTATGTTATCTACACCCCAGGAGAAGAGACCAAACGATCAAAATGATTAAAATGTTAGAAAAGAGATAACCATAGAAACTACTATTCAGATAGAGATGATAAATATTTCACTTCAGAAGAAGAAAACATTGAAAAATTACCTACATAGGAAGTCTCAAAGGAGTCTGTGAAATTGATTCAAATCCAAAATCTCATATAAGAGCTTAAAAAAGAATTTAACAACAAAGGAAGAGAAGAAAAATGAAAAATAAAAAAAGAAATGAGAGTCCTGGAGGAATATTATTTAAAACTGTCCAAAGAGAGTAATTCCTTTAAAAGTAAAAATAACCTACTGGAAAAAGAATTCGATTTTTCAAAAAAATAATCAACCAACTGGAAAATAAATGTAACTCATCAAAAACTCAAATCTAACAACTGGAAATGGAATACAACTCATATAAAACTAAAATGAATCAAATGGAAAAGGAATTAAGCTCAGCAAAATAAACAAAATTAATTAACTAGAAAAGGAAATACAAAAACTAACTGAAGAAAATAAAAGTCTCAAAATTAGAAATGCACAAATAGAAACCAAAGAATCTATGAGACTATAAGATTCTATTAAGAAAAAAGACTGAAATAATTCAAGTACTCAAAGTATATTTTCAGGAAAAACAAATGAGATGGAATATAGATCCAAGAGAAATAATTTACAAGTTATTGGACTACTAGAAGACATAAATAAAAAGAAGTCTCTGGAAAATATCTTTCAGGAAATTATCAGATAACATTGTCCAAATCTGCTAGAACTAAAAGACAAACTCTTCATTGAAAGAACTACAGAGAGGCGGCTAGCTGGCACAGTGGATAGAGCACCGGCCTTGGAGTCAGGACTACCTGAGCTCAAATCCAGACTCAGACATGTAGAAATTACCTAGCTGTGTGGCCTTGGGCCACACTTAACCCCATTTGCCTTGAAAAAACCTAAAAAAAAGAACTTCAGAATTCTTCCAGAAAGAGACTCCAGAATAAAAACTTCAAGAACTATCCTTCAAAGTCCAGAATTCTCAAATGAAAGAGAAAATACTGCAAGCAGAAAAAAGATGCAATTTAAATGCAAAGGAAGCACAATCAGACTTACACACAGGACGTATCAGCTTCAACACAGAAGGACCAGATAATATGGAATCATATTTCAGAGGGCAAAGGGTCTTGGATGACAACCAAGAATTTATTACCCTGAACAATTCAGCATATTCTATCAGGGAAAAATGGATGTTCAACAAAACAGGGCTTCCAAATTTTCCTCTCCCCTCCTCTCCGGTGGTGAACAGTCAGGTTAATGCTTCTGTTAAGCATGCTTAAAGGTTAGCTATTTTTTGTATAAGGAATTAGGATTAAGGGAAATAAATACATAAGATATATACATATATATGTATATGTATTAGTATTAGTATTCTTCAGATTGTGAAGGATTTTTATTTTGTTTTGTTTTGTTTTGCTTTGCTTTGTTTTGTTTTGTTTTTCACCTTTTGGATGATAGCATTGTCTGTAGCTTATCTAATAGGGTTGTTCTAGCTCTCTGAACTGCTGAGAGCAACTGTAACCATCAGGGTTGATCATCTCACAGTGTTGTTGTTAATGTCTGCCTTGTTCTTTTGGTTCTACTCCATTCTTCCAACATCAGACCCTGTAATTCCTTCCATGTTTCTATAGCATCTGACCATTTGTGCTTTCTGATATAGCAACAGTATTCCATAATATTCATGTACCATAACTTGGCTATCCATTCCCCAACAGATGGACATTCTCTCAATTTCCAATTCTTTGCTACTTACAAAGAGAGCTGGTATGAACATTTTGGAACATGTGGGAAATTTCTTATTTTTTATGATTTCTTCTGGGCAAAGGCCTAGAATTGGAATTACTGGGTCAAAGATATGAACAGTTTTATAGTTCTTTGGGGATAGTTCCATATTGCTCTCCATAATGGTTGGATCCATTCACAACTCCACCAGCAATATCCCAATCCTCCCATAACCTCTCCAGCACTGACCATTTCCCCTTTTTTGTCATCTTAGCCAATATGATAGTTGTGAGGTAATAATTCATAGTTGCATTAATTTGCATTTCTCTAATCAATAATGATTTGGAGCATTTTTTCAAATAATTGTATATAACTTCAGTTTCTTCATTTGCAAAATATCTATTCATATTTTTTGACCATTTATCAATTGGGGAGTGACTTGCAACCTTATAAATTTGATGCAGTTCTTTATATAGTTTAGAAATGAGAACTTTATCAGAACTGCTGGTTGTGAAGATTGTTTCCCAGCTTTCAGTTTCCCTTCTACTTTTGGTGGCATTGATTTTACTAGTGCAAAACCTTTTTAATCTAATATGCCAAAAATCATTTATTTTGCAGTTAATAATATACTCTATTTATTGTTGGGCATAAATTTGCCCCTTTCCATAAATCACATAGATTATTTCTTGCTTTATTAGTTTATCTATGGTGTTGCCCTTTATGTCTAAATACTATATCAATTTTTACCTTATTTTGGTATAGGGTCTGAGATGTTGGTCTATCCCTAATTTTTGCCATAGCATTTTCCAGTTTCCCCAACAATTTTTGAAATATATTGAGTTCTTATCCCAGAAGCTAATGTCTTTGTGTTTTTTCAAGCAGTAGTCATTTACTATTGTTTCTTTTTAACTTGTCGTAATCCAATGATCCATTACTCTCTTTCTAAAACAGTGCTAGGCAGTTTTGATGACTGCTGCTTTATACTACTGGTTAAGCTCTGGTAGAACCAGGACACCTTCATTTACATCTATTTTCCATTAATCCACTAGCTATGCTTGACTTTTTCTTGCTCCAGATGAATTTTTTCACTATTTTTCCTAGCTAGTTAAAATAATTATTTGGGGGCAACTAGGTGGCTCAGTGGATGAAGCACCTCTCCTGGAGTCAGGAGGACATGAGTTCAAATCTAGTCTCAGACATTTAATAATAGCTTAGCTGTGTGACCTTGGGCAAGTCACTTAACCCCATTGCCTTAAATAAATTCTTCAAAAATTAATTATTTGCATGTTTGATTGATATGACACTAAGTAATTTAATTTTGTAGAATTGTTATTTTTACTATTTTAGCTTGACTAACCATGAGCAACTGACATTTTTCCAATTATTTAGATCTGACTTTATTTGGGTGAGAAGTGCTTTATAATTGTGTTCATACAGTTTCTGAGTATGTCTTCGGAGGTAGATTCCCAAGTATTTAATGATGCCTACAGTTACTTTAAATGGAATTTCTCTTTTTTTCTCTTACTCTTGGGCTTTGTTCTTCATATATAGAAATGTTGGCGATTTATGTGGGTTTATGTTATGTCCTCCTACATTGCTGAATTTTTTAATTGTGTTAAGGAGATTTTTAAGATGATTTACTCAGATTCTCTAAGTATACCATCATTTCATCTGCAAAGAGTGAGAGCTGTGCTTTCCCATTGCCAATTCTAATTCCTTTAATTTCTTTTTCTTCTCTTATTTCTACAGCTAAAATTTCTAAATCTATATTAAATAGTAATGGTGATAATGGGCATCCTTGTTTCACCCCAATCTTATTGGAAATGCTCTAAGTTTGTTCCCACTACATATAATATTTGTTGATGATTTTTGTTAGACACTACTTAGTTTAAGGAAAATTCCTTTTATTCCTGTACTATCTAGTTTTTCAATAGCAATGGATATTGTATTGTATCAAATGCTTTTTCTACACCTATTTAAATAATCGTATGATTTCTGTTGGTTTTGCTACTGACATGTGAAATGATGTAGAATTCTTTCATAATACTGAACCATTCTTGCCTACCTGGTATAAATCCGACCTGATCATGATATATTATCCTCATAATAAGTGCTGTAATCTCATTAATAAAATTTTAAGATGTTTGCATCTATGTTCATTAGGGAAAATTTTCTATAATTTTCTTTGTTTTGGTTCTTCCTGGTTTAGGTATTAGCACAATATTGGTGTCTTAAAATGAATTTGGTACAACTTCTTTTTCTCCTATTTTTAAAAATAGTTTATGTACAATAGTCCTAATTGTTCCTTAAATGTTTGGTAGAACAAAATTTGGTAGAATAAATCCAACTGGACTTGGAGACTTTTTCTTTTTTTTTCTTTTTTTCTTTTTGGCAAGGCAGTGGGGTTAAGTGGCTTGCCCAAGGCCACACAGCTAGGCAATTATTATTAAGTGTCTGAGGATGGACTTGAAATCAAGTACTCCTGACTCGAAGGCCAGTGCTCCATCCACTGTGCCACCTAGCTGCTGCCTGGAGACTTTTTCTTAGGGAGTTTATTGAGGGTTTCTTCAGTTTCTTCTTCCAAGATGGGGTTATTTAGGTTGCTATTTCCTCTTCTGTTAATCTTGGAAGTTTGTAATTTGTAAATATTTATCCATTTCATTCAGGTTATCAAATTTGTTGGGATACAGTTTGGCAAAAGTAGCTCCTAATCATCTCTTTTAATTTCCTCCTCACTGGTGGTTAGTTTCACCATTTCATTTTTGATACTGCTATTTGGTTGTCTTCTTTCTTTTTTTTAAATCACATTAAATAAAGGTCTATGTATTTTATTGGCTTTTTCATAAAACCTACTCTTAGTTTTATTTATTAGATCGATGGTTTTCTTGCCTTCAGTTTTATTAATCTCTCCCTTGATTTTCAGAATTTCTTATTTGGTATTTGATTGGGCATCTTTGATTTTTTTCCTTTGCCAACTTTCATTGCATACCCAATTCATTCATCTCCTCTTTCTCTATGTTATTAACATATGAATTTAGAGATCTAAAGTTTCCCTTCAAAACTTCCTTGACTGCACTCCAAAAATTTTATTATGAATTCTCATTTTTATCATTTTCTTGGTTATAATTAATGATTATTTCTATGATTTGTTTTTTGATCTATTCATTTAAAATTATGTTTTTTAGTTTCCAATTGGTTTTAGTTACTCTTTCCATGACTCTTTATTATATTTAATATTTGTTGCATCATTGTCAACTATACATTTATTATTTCTGCCTTTTTGATTGAGGTTTTTATCCCCTTGTACATGTTCATTGCTGATGACTTTTTAGTATTATAGAGTAATGCAGCTGATTTATTTAGCAGTGGTCGAATACATAAAATTGGTCGTATTTTCAATTATTAGGGAATCTCAATCCCTTCTGCTGGCATTGAGAATCTGGCTACCACACTATATATCTTCATATGTCTTATTCTTTTGTATCAGAAGTCACCTCATTATGAAAGTGTAAAAGATAACACACATATATAGGGTGGTAGACATTTTTGTTTCTTGCATAATATTTATTTGATTCAAGTTTCTGCTAAGTGATAGAGAAACCTGTCTATGGATGTATGGGTCTTGATGTAAGGAAATGCATATTGAGAAAAATTTATGTATTTATGTAGAAGAAAGGATTACGGGCTGCCCAGACAATTATGTTTGATCAGTTCAGATCTGTTGTCACAATCACATGCTCACTCTAAATTGCCTTTAAGTAAGATGTTAATGTTAATATGCTTATAACCCAAAAGATAACAAGATTGCATATACATATATATGTTTATACACACACACACACACACACACACACACACACACACATATATATATATATAGGAAAACATTAAAATAGATAACTAAAATGAATGTTAAGAGTTAAAGAAGAGAAAGAGTTATCCAATATGAGGAGATCCCCATAATCTGAAAATCTGGCTAGATAGGGAATTTGAGTCACAGCACAGACTTCAGGGTCTCAGGGAAGTCCTTTTCACAGACAATCCTCTTCAAATGGTGCTTTGGACTCTGAGGTGATCTGCTAATTTGTCCACACATTGAGCTAGTGTATAATCTTCATTGCCCTTGTTATTGAAGTAAAGTTACTCTGGTGTCTGTTGGTGATGTGAGCATCTACATGAAAAACTGAAAAGTTAGAATATTCCCATATATCCTGCCACAATTCTTTTACTACACAAAATCTTTTGCATTAATTTTCCAAACCATTAGCTACTGCCCATTAATCAGTAAATATATGGCATCATTTTCCTTGTTCAGTTTTAATAGTTGCATGAACCCCTATTAATTCTTCCAATCGACTTCTTCCTCCCTATCCAATATTTTCCAGTTCCAAATAATTGGATTGATTGCATGCTGCAACCTCCCACTACCTCACCAGACCTACATACTTAGCTCCATCAGTAAAGGAAATGTGTTTTTTTTTTCTTCCTTACTGAAGAAGTTACATCCATCTCCCTGTTTTACTAATGAATTTGCATTTATTTTGGGTGGTGACATTTCTTATTGGGCCACTCCCATTTCTGAAATTTTTTCATATAGCGTGGAAATTCCTGACTGATTTTAACTCGGTTTTGAATATACCACTTCCATTCAATAACACTAGCTTCTTAGCACATCAAGTTTTATGAGAAGCAGGTGTCCTAATTATCCAGAGGAAAATGGGAAGTTTTGGTCTCCAAATCATTTCATGCCATATGGTCAGTTGTTCTGTTTCAAACAGTGGTCAATAGGCAGCTAAGAGCTGCTATTCAGAGAGATAATTTTTCTCTGCCTCTGGTCCTTTACCAGAAGTCAAGGGCATATTTTCCTCTTGTTCTTTATGTCACAAGTTCCAATCTGCATAACCTTCCTAGGTGGAGAGGGTGATTTTATAGGGCCCTCCCCCAAAGGCCATAAATCAATGGAAGTTTGTAATGATGCCTTAGTATCTTCAAAAGCATGTTCTTCTTCTTGTTCCCAACTAAACTCATATTTCTTCCTAGTAACTCAATTTAATGAGTGTAATATTTATCGTACATGGGGCATATAAGTTCTCCAATACCCAAATAACCCTATAAATTTTATGCCACAGTTTTATTAGTGGGGGACATAGGAATTGTAGAATTTTCTGCTTAGCTTTCAGAAATATTTCTCTATTCCCTATTACAATATATTCCTAAAAAGAATTTGCTGCTTGGGTATGGCCTTGTACCATATTTGGGTTAATTTTCCATCTTTTCTCCTTCATATGTTCTATTAGCCATTTTAACTGCTCTTGTATTATGACCTGTTCCATCCCTTGTATTAAAATATCATCAGTGTAATGAGTTATTTTTACTCCAACAGCTTTTAATTCATCTTAATGTTCATCCACTCCCCTATGGCAAATTGTAGTACTATGTTTATAGACTTCTCTTCCTCATAAAAGCAAATTGGTTTCACTTGGAGGGAGCTACTGTAATGTAATGTAATTGTAATGTTAAAAAAGCATTAACTAAGTCTTTTACTGTATACCAGTGAACTGGATACTTTTCTATATGTTCATTCAGTGAAATGGTGTAAGGAACGGCAGCAAATAAAAAATGAGTTCCCTTATTTAGTATCTCTAATCCTCCAACTCACTTCATATCTTCTTAGAGGTCACAGAGCATTACTCCACTCAGTGGTGGTAGGAGTTAACACTCCTGCCTCCACATGGTCATTAATAGAGGCAGTAATCTCCTCTTCCCCTCTAGGTATTCTATATTGCTTGAAATTTATACCACAAGAGGGAGATGACAATGTCTTTAAAAGCATTTTTACTTTTCCTTAATGGTCTTAATGGCCAAGCATAGGTAGAAACTTATATTGTCCATTAGGTAGCTGCAAAGTCATTCTCCTTAATATATTAGTCCAATTATTTACTCTGGATTGGGTACAATCAGTATTACAACCATCCAATCTTAATTGGTCATGTTACTTGCTTAGCAAGTATCTGTTTTCCTCCTTATCCTGTAATTATGATAGATCTCCTTTTTTAAAATTTATTAGGGTTCCCATAAATTAAAGAGTTCTCTGCTCCCAGTGTCAATTAATGTTCTAGCCAAGGGTAGTGGAACTATTTTTCAAAAAATAGAAGCAATGGGATCTAATCTCTTCTCCTTATTTCTTTCATTTGCACTGGAGCTAGGCCTTTTTCCTAAGCTCCCTTTCAGGTGTTTAAGACTAAGATAAAGTTCTTCAGGAGGTGGTGCAGTGGATGCTTGTCTCAGCTCTCTCACTTATGAATTCCCGTGTATAACTTTATTAATTCTCTGGTTGGTTGCCTGTCTATTCTTGTTTATTCTTCTCTGGCCCTAAGAAAGGCAGTAAACAAGACTTTCAAGGATGTCTCTGTCTCAGGATGTCCTTCTTCATCTCTTTTTCTTTCCCAATTTACTTACATACCTAAGGAAGAACACCTCCCATTCTACCAGGTCTCCTACCGGAGATTTCCTCAAATACCTCTTTCAGGAGAATTCCAGCTTCTCCTAATAGAAAAGTCATAATTATATGTTTATATGTGGCAGGAGCTCTTTTTATCAATGTATTTTGATGGGAAGCCAACACTGACTGGCTGGGCAAGTTGAGTCATAGCAGTCTTCAGGGTTTTTTTTCCTCTTCTATAAAATAAACTGAAGAAGAAAATGACTAACTATTTGAAGACCTATGTCAAGAAAATTTCAAATGACGTTATGAATATTCAGCCATGACTGAAAAATAAATGTACTACATTTACAATTTATTTTCTATGGATTAGTAATTGGTCTTTTGGAAAGCTTACATAATCCTCAGAAAGCAAACTGTCCTATTATGTAAGTGGGGGTGAAATATAGGACCCAGGTCCTCTTGGGGTTCTAAACTGAACTCCCATCTGAACTACTGCCAGAGAAGTCTTTAGGAAGAGCAGTAGGAATTACATTTTTCTGAGAAAATTTGGAGAGATTTCTTGAGGAGAAAAAGGAAGCAATGATGAAACCACCTCTCTGGGAAGGACCAAATGTGAGTGGCAGTGTGTACCTCCCTCTGCAATCTCCATAATTCTCTCTCCTCCTCCTGCCTAAAAGAATTGGATGAATCAGCAAGTGTTGGTGAGGGATTGAAATCTATTTGTTTTATTAGCAGGGAGGTCATGTCCTGCAGTGATGACAATTTTCATTCTTTCTACAGGTATTCAATTATGTCTTTCTTCAAATCAAGTTCATAGGGAAGAGTTGAACTGAACAACTAGGTCCAAGAGCACTAGGTCTTACTCATTTGCCAAGATTATAAAGGTATGAGACTCTCCCTTTTTATCTAGAAACATTTCAGTAATTTTCCAATAAGTAGGCTTTGGGAGGTCTCTGACTCTGGTTAAGATAAAAAGTAAAAGAATTTTGAGAATAATTTTATAGATTATTCAAAAGGAAGCCTTCACGACAATTTTATCATATATTTTAAAGTAATAGCATGAAATTCAATGCTAAATTTAAATTCTTATGGAATCATATTTTAATACACTATATTACAGAATTGTTTCTTGTTCCATAAATTAAGAATAAAATAAAAATGATCTCCTGAGGAAGTAAAGAAAATTATCTCTCTTGCCTCTGTTTTCCAGGCCTGTTCTTTTTCCAATGAGATATTTCACAATTTCTTCTAGCTTTTCATTCTTTTGATTTTGTTTTATTTTTTTTCTTCATCCTCTCCACCTCCCTGGCAAGGAGAGAGGTCTTATGAAGTTGGTGGGCTCCATCTCAATTCTTTGCCCCAGTTGTTGACCTCATTTAACATCTCTACTCATCCAATTCTCTCCTCTTGATGCCCTTCTTTCCAAATATTTATCTCTTTTAAGACTTCTATTGTTTTTACAAAAAGACTACCTTATCTAATAAACTTTTATTCTAATATGCTTATGAGAGGAGATATGGGAATGTCACACCAAATACCTTCAAGAGACAAGAAATAATTTTGTTTGTTTTTTGATAGTAGTTTTATGTGAGTATATAAACTCCTAAAATGAATAACCCAGCAAAGAGGAGGTTGGTATAAAATCACTCTGGCATCAGTTGAAATGTATATTTCAATATATAATATAGTTAGTTGTAATTAGATTCCAATAAATTATTTACACATAATATTCTACTGTGAAATGAAATGCATCTCGTTAAGAAATCCTATTCTAAGACTTCTCTTTTAAACGATTCTCTTCCTTTTAGAGGTTATTGCCTCCTGACTAACAGCTTTATCTAGGTCACATAGAGCTCTTTAGCAACTAGGTGTCACAGTGGATTGGGGGGGGAGAAGGATGAAAATGTACAAAGCATGTGATAAAGGAGAGGAGAAAACTAAAAGTAAAAGGGGAATAGAAAAGGAAAAAGGTGAAGAAGAGGGAAGTGGGTTGATTAAAGGAAGTACAGATTGAGAAATGCAGCAGCCAAAAGTAAAACACTGGTGAGCAGGAATAAGGAACATAGAATTCAATGTTTTGGGGATGCAGCTAAAATGGTAGAAAAAAGAACAAATTAAAAATTTCCAATTAAATATCAACTTAAAAATTCTGGAAATCAAAGGAGAAATGAATAAAATTGAAAGTAAGGGGCAACTAGGTGGCATGAATACAGCACTGACCCTGGAGTCAGAAGGACCTGAGTTCAAATCCAATCTCAGACACTTAATAATTACCTAGCTATGTGACCTTGGGAAAGTCACTTAACCCCACTGCCTTGCAAAAAAAACCAAAAAAAAAATAAAATTGAAAGTAAGGCACTTATTGAACCTGGTTTATTAACAAACAATAAAATAGATAAATCATAGTATAATCTGGTTAAAGAAAGAAGGAAACTAAATTGTCAGTATCAAAAAGTGAAAAGGGTGAAATCTCTACCAATGAAGAGAAAATTAATGCAAAAATTCAGGTCAACCAAATGTAGGTCAATAATTTGAGAATCTAAGTGAAATAGATAAAGATTCAAAAAAGTTACCCAGATTAACAGAAGAGAAAATAAGACAGATAAATAAACCATTCCCCCCTTCCCTGTAGGATAAATTTCTAGACCCGGCTGGGAATATATGCTATTTCCGATTTGAACCACATCTGTTGAGAGCAAACTTAAGTCAGTTCTCTCTTCCTTCTTTACTTTTATAATATTAGGTCTGTTGTGCCTTTTCATGTGGTATTATTTATCTTCTTATGCCTTACCTCTTTCTACACAATCCCTTTTTTATATGTCCTAATTGTTATTCTCATTTCGTAAACTGTCTTATACCCACACTTTCTGGTAAGGTATCGACCTTTCAACTTTTGTGATAGAAGTTCAATTCTTGAGAATCATAAGAATTGTTGCATCAAATCAATTTATACTCATCCCCACTTTTGAAGTACAATCTCCCTAACTGTAGCAGTATTAATACAACCCTCAAGAGTTAAAAGTTTTATCACAGTCAAATTCTAACTACTCCCTCTGCCCAAGTGTATACCTTTCAAATCCCCGTAGGAGAAACACAGTTCTCAAGAATTATAAGCAGAGGCTTCATGTGAAGGGATATGGACAATTGAGCCTCATTGCCTAAATTTTTTTCTTCCATTTTCCTTTTATATATCTAATGAGTCTTAGATTTGAAGATCAAATTTTCTGTTTAGCTGTAGTGTTTTTATCAGTTAAGTTTGAAAGTCTTCTATTTAATTGGATACACATCTTTTCCCCTTGAAAGAATATGCTGGGGAACCAAGATGGCGACAAGAAGGGATCGAGTCTTGGGAGCTCTCTGATGGAACTCATAAGGTAAGGATTCTAACTAAACTTTCCAGAGACAGAACCCACAAAGGGACCCAGTGAGGCAGTTCTCCTACTCAAGGTAACCTGGAAAAGAGCAGAAAGACTCTGCTCCCTGGGGTCGGAGCAGCAGCCTGCCAGAGGGGTGGCGCAACAGAGCCAAAGAACATCAGCCTCCCGGAGGCAGCCCCAGGGTGCTGGGAGCCACAGCTCACAGCAGCGGGGAAGTCTCCTGAGCTGCACCCCGATGAGCACTGGGCACAAAGTGGGAGAACAGCAGGGGACCTCTGCCATAGCAAGCACGTGGAGCCCAGCCCTCAAGGCACATGGAGAGCAGCAGGGCCACCCCAACCCAGATCCGGAAACAGAAGCAGGCTGAGCCTGTAAGCAGAAGCCTCCAGGGCATGAGCCCATTGAGCTGAGGGAGAGGAGTGAAGAGAGACTGCAGAGTTCTGTCCTCTGCCTCTGGAACAGGACTCTGGGGCTCTGACCACATTCAGATCCTGCTCGCAGGCTAGCCCCACCCCCCATAGAACAGCAGCCCACCCCCCTCCTCAGCCCCATGGCAGAGGGGTTGCTTATGGTCATTCACAGACCAGAAGGGAGGACAGAGCCTCACACACTGAAACCCTTGTGGGAGTGTCCCAAAAGCTCAGGAAGCACCCCAAAATCAGACCCAGGCTGGGAAAATGAGCAAGCAGAGAAACAAAAGGAAGACTATTGAGAAATATTTTGCAAATAAACCCAAGAAGGATCAAAATACTCAGTCTGAAGATGAGGAAGCACAAGCTCCTGCATTTAAAGACCCCAACAAAAACAGAAATTGGGCTCAGGCTATGACAGAGCTCAAAAAAGACTTTGAAAGTCAAATGAGGGTGTTGGAAGAAAACCTGGGAAAAGAAAGGAGATAGATGCAGGAAACACATGAAAATGAAGGTAGCAGCTTAGTCAAGGAAATACAAAAAAATGCTGAAGAAAATAGCATGCTAAAAACCAGCTTAGGTCAAATGGATAAAACAGTTCAAAAAGTTATTGAGGAGAAGAGTGCTTCAAAATGCAAAACTGGCCACATGGAAAAATTGATAAGAAAACTCTCTGAGGAGAACCAATCCTTCAGACAAAGAATAGAATTCAGGGAGATTGATGAATTTACCAGAAATCAGGAATCAATACTTCAAAACCAAAATAATGAAAAATTAGAAGAAAACGTGAAATATCTCATTGAAAAAAACAACTGATATGGAAAACAGACTTAGGAAAGATAATTTAAAAATTATTGGAATGCCTGAAAGTCATGATCAGGACAGGAGCCTTGACATCATTTTCAAAGAATTACTACAGGAAAATTGCCCTGATATTCTAGAAGCAGAGGGCAAAATAGAAATGGAGAGAATCCACCAATCCCCCACTGAGAAAGAGATCCCAAAAAACCAACCCCTAGGAATATCATAGCCAAGTTCCAGAACTCCCAAGTCAAAGAGAAAATATTACAAGCAGCCAGAAGGACACAGTTCAAACATCGTGGAGCTACAGTCAGGATCACACAGGATTTAACAGCAACTGCACTGGAAGCTCGTAGGGCTTGGAGTACAATATACTGGAAGGCAAAAGAGCTTAGAATGCAGCCAAGAATGAACTACCCAACAAGGCTGAATGTCCTCTTCCAGGGAAAAAGATGGACTTTCAATGAAACAGGGGAATTTCAAATGTTCCTCTTGGAATGGCCAGAGCTGAACAGAAGGTTTGATCTTCAGAAACAGGACTCAGGTGGAGCATGGAGATTGGAGGAGAGGGGGGAAATATGAGCGTCTTAATGAGGATGAACTGCATGTATTCCTGCATAGAAAAATGACACTGATAGTACTCATATGAACCTTTTTACTTAATAGAGCAGGTAGAGGGAGCTTTTATAGTTGAAGCACAGGAGAAAGCTGAATATTCGAAGATAAAATATGGAGTAAAAATGGAGTCAATAGGAAAAAAAAGGAAATGGAATGGGAGAAAGAAAAAAAGGAGAGGGGGAATAGTCCAAGATATTTCACGCAATAAGTTTTTTTTTTTTTTTTATTACAATGAGCTATTGCAATTATATGGAAGGGGCGAGGCAAGAGGGAATGAGGGAACATTTGCTCTCATCAGAGATGGCTAGGAGAGGAAACAGCATATCTAGTCAATGGGGTATAGACATCTGGAGTAAGAAGGAGGAGGGCACAGGGGGAGGGGGTGGGGATGTGAATAAAGGAGGAGAGGATGGACCATGGGATGAGAGTGGCCAGATATGACACATTTTCTTTTTTACTTCTTCCAAGGGGCTGGGATTGAAAGGTCTACTCAGGACCATGGGGCCAGGTAGATTCTGGGCCTAAGGGGTGGTATGGGGGCTCAGGGATTCTTGGCCCCAGGACCAGGGATCTGTCTACTGCACCACTTAGCGACCCTACAGCAGAGTCAGAGTGAAAGGAGAGAGAAAATATAATACATGGTAGTGGAGAAATATGAAAGGAGGGAGTTGCGATCAGCAATGGCAATGTTGGAGAAATATGGAAGTAACTTTTGTAATGGACTTATCATAAAGAATGTGATGCACCCATGACAGAGTTATTGGTGTTGGAACAAAGACTCAAGTACATTTTGTGTTATTATTATCTGGGGGAGGGTGCAGGGCAAGTGGGGCTGGGTGGCCTGCCTGCAGCTACATAGCAGGGTGACCATTGGATGTCTGGGTCCAGATTTGGATCCAGGAGCTCCTGGCTCAAGGACCAATGCTTTGTCTGCCACCCACCCACCCCTACTATTATTACTATTTTATTTTGTTTTGGGCATTTTTTTCTTTTTTCTTTTTCTTTTTTCTTTTTCTTTTTTCTTTTTTTTTCCTCTTTTTGGTTTTTGCAGGGCAGTGGGGATTGGGTGGCTTGCATGTCACACAGATGGGTGATCGTTGGGTCTACGAAGCTGAACATGGGATCGGGTGCTCGTGGCTCCAGGGCTGGTGCTTTGTCCATTGTGCCACCTGGCCATACCTACAATTGTTACTATTATTTTTTTAATGTTAATTTTTTTTTCTCTCCCCTTTACTTTTTTCTCCCAAGCAAGTCTATCTATATTCATGGGAGGGAGAGGAATTTTGTTTACTTGTAAACAAGAATATTTTATTAATGTAAAAAAAAAAACATTTGTACAAAATGAGAATAAAAAATAAATTTAAAAAAAGGGAAAAAAAAGAATATGCTGAGTTTTTCCAGGTAGTAAATTCTTGGTTATAATAGAAGTTCTTATTCTCTCCAGAATACTATGTTCCTAGCTTTTCAATTCTTTAATTTTGAAGATGAGAATTCTGGAAAAATCCTGATTGTGATTCCCTGATATTAAAAACTGCTTCTTTGTGGCTATTTTTGGTATTTTCTTCGTAGTTGAGATTCCTGAAATTTTAATAGAGTATTCTTTCAAAATATTCTTTGGAATATCTGTATTCTCTTCTGGGGTGATCAGTGGATTCTTTAAATGCATTTTTATCTTCTTGTTCTTGTATATTAAGAGAGTTTTTCATGACAGTTTCCTACAAGATATTGTCTGATCCTGGCTTTCAGGTAGACAAATATTTTGTAAACTTTCTCTCTGGCATCTATTCTCCCAAGTGATCATTTTCCTAAATGTTACTTTATATTTACTTCTATTTTTTTCACATTCTTGGTTTTGTTTGATACATCTTGATATCATTAATTTTCATTTTTTCCACTTTTTTCAGAGTTTTATTTTCTTCAGTTAGCGTTTCTGATTCCTTTTGCAGTTGATTAAGTTTACTTTCAGATGAGTTGTTTCCTTTTAGTCTTGATCATTTTTATTTTCAGTGGGTCAGTTTTATTTCTCAAATCATTATTTTCTTCATTCATAATTCCTCTGCATGACACATTTTTATCTATTTTTCTTCTTCCTCTTTTTTTGGTATTTAAAATTCTTTTTGAGCTCTTCCAAGGGGTGTTTTTGAAGTTGAGAACAATTCATGAACCTCTTTGAAGCTTCCCATGTAGGAATTTTGCCAGTGTTTTCTCCTTCTGAGACAGTATTTTTATCATCCCTAGCAGAACAGTATCTGTCAATGTTTAGCTTTTGTTTATTTTGCTGTTTTATTTGCTCATTTTTATAGTTGAGCTCTGCTATAAAGCATCCTAAATACCAGGGGTCTGCTATTTGTTCCCTGCCTTAGCACAAAAAGTACCAAAATTTAAACTCTCCCTGATGGCCTGCTTAGTTGGAACCTGAACCAAGCTAGGACCTCAATTAGCTGCACCAGGATCTGAGTGGTCCTGAAAGATGAACTGTGTTGGGAACTGAACTGAACTGAGTCAGGAGCCTACCTCACTTGGTCCTTCTGGGATCTCAGCTGCACTTTGGCTAAGAGCTTTTCACTGCTTTCCTGGATCTCCTAGGAGCTAAATAACCTTTTTTACCAATGTGGGACAAACCTTTTCCTGAAGTCTCTCCATGTTGTCTTATTAAAAACTTCTATCACTATAATTTGGGTGGGGGTGGTTCTGAGGTTTTAGGATTTGTTTAGAGACCTTATACAAAGTTATTTCGAGAAAAACTCTGAGAATTTTCTAGTTTCCCACCACCTTATTGGCTCTGTCCCATTAGTCCCAAAAGCTTTTCATCCAAATACGTTCGAAGTAAAGGAAATATTTTTGAAAATGAGTTGTTCTCAGAAATGAGAGGCTTTAAACAAAGTGTCAGTCCTGAAATGCAGCAAAATTAATGAATTGTAGTCAGAGAATTGGCTAATTTGTCTTCTATAACTCTGATTTTCACCAGTCAATATTCCATGGTGGAAATCCCAAGATGCCTTAGAACCATGGATTCTTTGAGTTGGGGCATATCACCTGCCCTCATCAGGCTTGAATTTGTTCCAGAAATAAGAATTTCCTCATTTCCTTATTCCCCAGTGCAGCTATGAGAGTGGGATGGACAAACATTTTTTTAAAAGGGAAGAGGGATTATGACAGTAGGGTCTGTCTTTATAAGCTTGGATGCTTAGTTCAGAGTAATATTCAAATTATCTTGTTATTTCTTTAGTTGTATCAGAGATTGAATTTCAAACTGTAGATAGATACTGTGGTTCAAATAAAGTAGTGTGGATGATTTTGCTTAGTTTATTCCCATTAGCATCTGGACAAATATATTTGGGCATGTGTTTTATTGAAAAAATGACCAATAATCTTGGCTGTTAACAGGAAAGAAGGATTACACAAGTTTTTCATCTCTCAATGACCAATCTGACTCTCACTTCAGGCTTGGGATTCTACATGGTTCTCAACCCCTCTTCCCTAAATTCATTTCCCTTTTATGCTTACTTGCTTTAGGACACCTTAATCTTGATATCCCCATGTTTTGGTTAATATATGTGTTAATTGATATCCTGTGTGACTGAATGAAAATTGACAGAAGAGGCTGTATTTGTGATTATGTATAGGTTTCTGTGTTGTTGTTGTTATTGTGTGTGTGTGTGTGTGTGTGTGTGTGTGTGTGTGTGTGTGTGTAAGTATGGAGAGCAATGACACCAAACCCCTAAGTAGAGCACTTCTCTCTAGAAGGCAAGATAAATATATCCATCTCTGTGTTTCAAAGTCTGTCAACCCAGTAGGAGGGTGAAAAAAAAGCTTCCAAAGCAAAGATCATTGAACACTCTTCCTGAGTTTAGGTAATGGTTAGAGATTGTGTATCAGAAATGAGACCTGAGTTTCTCTTGGTCTTTGTTGGGATTTAAATTGCTGAATTCTCAAGCAAGTGTCCAGTCATCAACATTTCCAGTGGAGAACACCCCTCTCAGTCTCTTAAAGTTCTCCTCTTTGTCTTCCTGCATTTTATTTGAAGTGCTGTAATAGAAGCTCTACCTTAATGTCCTCATTTAGAATTTCTTCCTCAGTTCAAATCATAATCAATTTCTCCCTATGCAGAGTAGACTGGTTTCCACCTAATGACTTTTGATTGTCCCTGTTATTGCTACAAAATTCCTGTCTGTGACTTTTGATAATGCTGATCCCTCTCCTCTCCATGATAGTCTTCTTCCTCTAAATTCTCTGGTAATACTCTCTTCTTCTGTCTTCAATCTGTCTGAGCAGTCCTCTGTCCCTTTTGCTGAATCCTTACTCATGTCACACTTACTAAATCTGGGAGATATTACAAGGATCTTATCTGGATCCTCTTCTTTTCTCTCTTCCCTCCACACTATTTTACTTGATCTCATCAATTTCAGTGGATTCAATTGCCATTTCTGTATAGATGACTCAAAGATATATTGCTAAAGCCCTAGCTTCTCTCTTGACCTCCAGTCACTCATGATAAATTACCTAATATATTTTTTCAAAATGGTTGTCCTATCGGATGAAAATGTCTAAAACTGAACATATCCTCCCTCCCTACTCCATCCCCTCAATTATTCTTTCCCTAATTTTTCTATTACTATCAATGAGACATCGCCTTCCCCATTACACAGGATTGGGAAATTGGAGTCACCTTTTACCCATTACTATCTCTTAATCTATTAATCCCTAAAGAAAATTTACTGTCAAATTTTATCATTTCTATCAAGTTCTATCTTCATGACATCATTTTTGCATTTCCCTTCTCCCTTTGGTCACTGCCACCATCCTGATCCATACATTCATTACTTCAGAGCTGGTCTATTACAATATCCTGCTAACTGGTCTCCTGCCTCATCTCTCTCCACTCCAGTCCATCCTCAATTCAGAACTGAATGTCCTAAAGCACAGGTCTGACAAAATCATGACTCCCTCATTCCATAAAATCCAGGACTTCCTTGTTATCCCCAGGATGAAATATAATTCCTGCTTTGCTAATGAAGTTCTGTTTTTGATTTGGTCGCTTCCTGCTTTTCCAGTGTTTTTATATCTTATTCCTTTCCTTCTGTCATCCAGTGAAATTGACCTCCTGGCTCATTCTCAGATGCTATGCTCCATTTCCTGACTGCTCTTTTTCCTATCATCTACCACATGTAAAGCTCTCCTTCTTCTTTCCTGCCTTCTGAAGTTTCAGACTTCCTTTTCACCTGCAGCAAAAAACAAAACAAACAAACAAACAACTTTTCACAACCTTAATTAATTTTGGGGTCTTTCCTATGATATTACCAGATATTTGACATGCTTATGCCTTGCTTGTACACAGTGGTGACTCTGTTTTCTTCTCCATTAGATTGGGAACTCCTTGGTATCAGGGCCTTTTTATTTCTAATTTTTTTGTATACCAAGCGTTTATTACAGTCCTGATACAGAGTCCATTCTTACTAAATGCTGGCTGACATGATGTGACTTGAACTGGAACAGCATGTAAAATTCTATCATTACTGATGAATTGACTAGTAGCTGATTGTTGTCCCAACTACTGATTTAGTTTTTTAAAGATATTAGATAATTTTTAGAAGTAGTAATATCTCTAACACTTGAAGGGAATGGAGGTATCTTGATCTTTCATTTCATTCTTAGAAGTAGGGATGGAATGTTAAAAGAATATTGAAAGATGGGGGCAGCTAGGTGGCGCAGTGGATAGAGAGCTGGCCTTGGATTCAGGAGTACCTGAGTTCAAATCCAGCTTCAGACACTTAATAATGTGTGACCTTGGGCAAGGCACTTAATCCCATTGCCTTGCAAAAAAAACCTAAAAAAAGAATATTGAAAGAGATGGCTAGAAAGGTAAGAAAAGAGGCAAAAGTAGTATGAGATGATAAATCTAACTCCTGGAATCATACTTGCTTTCATGTGTGTAAAAGGATAACTTTGTCCCGGATTGCAAACTACACCATCCTAGCAGCACAAACAACATTAGAAAATCAATAACATTGAGATTTGCGCACTTTTTCTCTGAGGAAGTTGGCCTTCAGGGATTCAGGGTTTGTACAGCCATGTGTTAGAACTCTCCACCATATTCTACCTGGTTCCCATTACCAACTCTGAACTGTTAGAATAGGGGATCATCATTTGCTCAAATTAATTATCAAATTAATTTGGAGAATATTTTTATTCTACGTATAATACTTGTGAAGAATATACTTGGCAAAATATATTTTGTCTGTGAAAATTTTAATTTTAAAAAATAATTTTATTGATTTTTCTATTAAATTTATCAACATATTTATCTTTATTATTCTTCCCCTTTTCCCCCAGAGAACTATCCCAGAAGACAAAGAATACCTTTTTGTAAAGCAAAAGTATATCGGGGCAGCTAGGTGGCTCAGTCGATAGAGCACTGACACTTGAGTTAGCATGATCTGAGTTCACATTTGGCCTCAGAAATTTGGTAATTACCTAGCTGTGTATCCCTGGGCAAGTCACTTAAACCCCATTACCTTGCAAAAAAAACCCAGTATATCAGTATAATTTATAGCAATATTAAAAAAAATTGAAAATAAATACAGTGGCCTCCTATCTCCAATGAAAGATGCATTAGTACTATCACTTTTTTTTTTTTCATTAAAGTCCCTCTGGATTTTTGTAGTTTTGTTCAATTTCCTTTTTTGATCTTTTGGTTTTTGATTGTTTGCATTTACAATGTGTGTGTTGTTTGGTGGGGCTCAGTTTACTTCATGTTTATCAAGTCATGCAGATCTTTCTTTTGTTAAATATTTAATTGTTTTCCAATTACATACAAGAGTAGTTTCTACCAATGATGTTTTGCAAGGCTTTGAATTTTACAATTTTCCTTCTCCCTCTCTTCCTTCCTCCCTACCCTCAACAGAAGGTAATCTAACAGTCTTTAAATTTAATTACATGATATGTATAGAGGAAAATTAAATGTTGAGAAACAAACATATCCTTAAGGAAGAAAGAAAATAATACAGATAGCAAAATTATGAAAAGCATAAGATAACTTTTTAAAAAATTGAAGATGGGGGCAGCTAGGCACAGTGAATAGAGCACTAGCCTTGGAGTCAGGAGTACCTGGGTTAAAACCCGACCTCAGACACTTGATAATTACCTAGACGTGTGGCCTTGGGCAAGCCACTTAACCCCATTGCCTTGAAAAATCTAACAAAAAAAAATGATGATAATAATCTTTGGTCTTTGTTTAAACTCCATAGTTATTTCTCTGTATTCAGATGGTACTCTCCATCACAAATCCCTAAAATTGCCTCTGATTATTACACTGATGGCGTGAGCAAGTCTATCAAGGCTGGTCATGACCCCATGTTGTTTTTCAGGTGTGTAATGTTCTTCTGGTCTGCTTATCTCACTCAATATCAAATCTTGAAAGTTTTTCCAACCTTTTCTGAAATCCCATCCCTCTTGATTTCTAATAGAACAATAGTGTTCCATCACATACATGTGCTACAATTTGTTCAGTCATTCCCCAATTGATAGGCAGTCCCTTGATTTCCAATTCTTTGCAACTACAAACAGAGCTGCCATGAATATTTTTTTATAGGTGATGTTTTTCCCCTTTGTCATGACTTCTTCAGAGTGTAAGAACCAGTAGTGATAATGCTGCATTAAAGGGTATGCACATTTTTATTGCCCTTTGGGTAATTTGGATAATTCCAAATTGCTCTCTAAAAAGGATCAGTTCACAGTTCCATCAACAATTCATTAGTGTCCCAGCTTTCCCACATCCCTTCCAACATTGATCATTGCCCATTCTGGTCATGTTATCCAATCTGAGAGTATGAAGTGGTATCCCAGAGATGCTTTAATTTGCATTTTTCTAATCAGTAATAATTTAAAGCAATTTTTCAAATGACCATGGATTGCTTTGATTGCTTTTGCATATCCTTTCACTATTTGCCAATTGAGGAATTTTTTAAATAAATTTGCCTCAGTTTTCTATATATTTTCAAAATGAGTCCTTTGTCAGAAATACTAGTTGTAAGAGAGTAAGATTCAGGCAGTTGTCACTTCCTCCCTTCTTAACCCTCTATTGCAGTAGGTTCTTTGCACCTTTTCATGTGATGTAATATACTGTTTTCAATCTCTTCCATCTTCCTGTCTCTTTATTGCACCCCCTTTTTAAGGAGATGTTATTTTTAAATCATTCCATCAGAGTCACAGACAAGTCATGAGTGTCTATTCCTCTGGTTATGCATATTCACCCTAATAGAGTTACAACCCCTTTCAGGAGGGGTTAGATGTATTTTTTCAATCACTATTTTGCCCTCTAGTTCCAGGATAACAGCGCAATTCTGCTTTTCTTTATTCTGAAGTATGGAAATCAGGGTTTTTTTCTCTTCAAATTTTCAAGTAGTCCTATGATTCTTAAATTGTTTCTCCTGAATTTATTTCCATGTCTGTTGTTTTGCTGATAACATATTTTACACTTTCTTCTATTTTTTATACATTTTTGACAGATTCTTCTCTTCTCATGAAGTCATAGGTTTCCATAGATTCCAATCATTTTTAGAGAAGATTTTCTTCATTTACCTTTTGCATCTCTTTTTCCACTTGGTCAATTATATTTTAGAAGGAGTTTTCTTTTTCCATTTGCCCACTTATGTTTTAGAGAGAATTATTTTATTTTTGTACTTGTTGGATTGTATTTTGAAAGCATTTGTATTCTTGTATTCTTTTCCCAATTTTTTTGTTTAATTTTTAAACTCCTTTCTGATCTCTTCTAAAATATCTTTCAGGGGGGATGGGGAGAAGCTAAGTGGCACAGGGGAGAGAGCATTGACCCTGGAGCCTGGCGGACCTAAATTCAAATCCAGCATCAGACACTTAATAATATGCTAACTGTGTGACCTTGGCTAAGTCACTTAACCCCATTTCCTAACCAAACCAAACCAAGCAAAACAAAAACAGAACAAAAATAAATCTTTCTGGACTGGAGAACTATTCATATTCATCTCTGAAAATCTAGTCCTTTCTGAGTCAGAATCATTGTCTTCAAGTTAAGATTCAATGGTTTCCCCTTTGCCCTGCCCTTTCTTCATTTTGGGCCCTTTTCCTAGGGCCTTTGTTGGGGGAGGGGTTACCTTATAAACCTTCAGTGTTGAAATCCCTAGAGGTCTCTTGCCCATTTCAGGGGGATGCTCAGTGGGTTGATCTGTAGGGGATGCCCAAAGCTTTCTCTGGATTGACTGTGATGTTGATGAGTGGTCCACTCCCTAGGCCTGGGGAGGGGGGGGCATGGAGGCAGGGAGAATCAGGATCTGGGTTGTACTCAAACAATGTGCGCTGAGCCCTCTAATTAGATAGTTAATCTACTTAATCCTCAATCAGCTGAGGGAGATCTGTTACCCAGAGCTGAAGCTTGGGGCAAAGGGCAAACACCAGGGTGGGGGTTGTTTGTTTTGGACAAAGTCACCATGCTGTCCCACAATAATGGAAGGGGGGAAGGTGACCCTGCTGAAAACACAGGGCTTGTGCTCAGGTCTTCCAGACCAGACAATCTGACCAGATAGATGTCTAGTTGTCTTGCTATAACTTTCCCCACCTGTCATGCACGTAGCAAATGCTTCCAAGTTGTTCTCAGATTAGTTCCCTGGTCTCTTCTTCCTCCCCTCCACCAACACACACCCCTGCATTAGTCTTTGCTCTCTGGCCCTGCACACCCTGTGAGAGACCTTATTGATAGATGTTCTCTCCAGTTCTTGTCTGACTTCTGTGGTTCCAAAATCTGTTGAATTATATTTGTTCTATGGGAAGTCAGGAGGGATCAAAATAATGCCTGGTGTCTCTGCCATCTTGGCCTTAAGTTTCGCATGTCATTTCTTACAGCACTGTAATAGTTTATTGTATTCATGTAGCACAATTAGTTTAATCAATCAATTTGTCTGTATTTTGATTCCAATTCTTTACTATCACAAAAATGCCCTATAAATCTTTTGGTGTATTTTGTATGTTCATTTTTTTTCTTTTTTATCAATAGCCTACTTAGGAATAAGAGTGTTTAGCTGAAAGCATATAGACAATTCAATTACTTTATTTGGATAATGGCAAATTGTTTTTCAAAATGGCTATATGGTTTCACAGTATCACTGAAAATGTATGAGTGTACCAATTAATCCACATTCACTACAGCATTAAATATTGCCATTTTTACCATCTTTGCTTGTTTTCATGGTATGAGGTGAAAATTAAGGGATTATATGATTTTCATTTGCCTTATTACTGGTTTGGAATGTTTTTTCATGTACTGTGAATTCTTAGCAATCCTTTTCTTTTTTTTATTGATAGTTTCTTTTTTCCAAATATGTTTTATGAAAGTTTTTCAACATTCATTCATATGCGTATGAATATTTTTAAGTTACAAAATTTCCTTCTACCTCCTCTTCCCACCCCCTTCCCCTCAGCATTGAAAAGTAGGGTTAATATTGTACATGAACATTTGTGTTAAGGATATTTAAAGATTAGTTATTTTTGGTATGCAGAATTAGGATTCAGGGAATGAAATACATGAGATGTTTTTTTTAATTGAATAGTGTTCATTAGATTCTGAAGGATTTTTTATATAAATATTTTATTCGTTTGGTTTGGTTTGGTTTTTCTTTCTCTTGGATGGAGAATCCTTTTCATTTTAAAACTTAATTTCCTATGCAGTAATGATATTGGCCTTATTAAGAAGAGCCAATACTGGTTCTTCAGCATTTACTAACTCATTCACTGAAGTTTGCATTCAACTTTTCCCAAATGAAATATTTGTTTAGGAATGTGAAGAGTAGAGATAGCATCTGGATATTTGACCATTTTAGGAAGAAATGATATCCCTATGTGTCTCAACTGGATTAAATGCTGTCCTCTGTACATGCAGGAGGATGGATGATATACCAGGTCTAGCTCTTATTCCTGAAACTACAGAAAACAGAGGTGATCTTGAGGACATCCAGGCTACTGGGGAGTAAGAAAAAGCATACATTCTGACCCTTATGATGGAGAGTAAAATTTATAATATTCTCTACTAGGGGACCTTGATTTTGTTATTATTAAATGTATGACTTGGTCAAGTTACTTGATCTCTCATCCTCATATTCCTTCTTGATAAAACTAGGAGCATGTACTGATTTTTGTGTCCTATTCCAAATTTAAAACCGTGACGCTCTAAATTATGAAGTGTCTCCTCTGAAGATGGATTTAAGACTTGGAAACAGTTAAAAGTCTTACAAAGCCAACAGTGTTAAGTAAATCTAGGGGATAGCAATTTGGGTAAGAAATGCAGTAAAGCTGCAATACCATGAGAATAATTTTCCTGGGTGATCTTTGAGTATAATATTCACAGAATAACATGATCAATGAATATACAAAGATTGATTGTTCTTTGGGTATAGAATCAAATTGCTCTCCAGAATGGTTGGATCAGTACACAATTACATCAACAATGCATTAGCATTCCACATTTCCAACATTCCCTCTAATATTAGTCATTTTTTAATACTCTTATGTGAAATCTCTCAGCTTCTTCATCTCCTTTTCCTTCCTTCCAGTAGTTTCCCCCATTGCCCATTGACTCCATCCCTTTACCACATCATGCCATTATATTCCACTCCTTCCTATGTCCTGTCCATATATGCACCTTCTAACCTCTCTTATAAATGAGAAAGTTCATATGAGTTATCAATATCTTCTTCCTGTGGAGGAATACAAACAGTTCAACATCATCAAGTTCCTCATAGTTAGTCCCTCTCTTCCATTCCCTTTATTGTTCACCAGAGTCCTGTACTTGGAGATCAAACTTTCTCTTCAGTTCTGGTCGTCTCATCAGGAAAATTTGAAAGTCCCCTGTTTCATTGAAAATCAATCTTTTCCCCTGAAAGAGGGTATTCAGTTTTGCTGGGTAATTGATTCTCGGTTGTAAACAAAGATCTTCTGCCTTCTAGAATATCATATTCCAATCCCTACAAGCCCTTAATGTAGATGCTGCCAGATTCTGTGTAATCTTGACTATGGCGCCTTGGTAGTTGAATTATCTGTTTCTGGCAGCTTTTAGAATTTTCTCTTTGATTTGGGAGTTTTGGAATTTGGCTATGATATTCTTGGAAGTTTTTCTTTTGGGATTCCTTTCAGGTGGTGACGGGTGAATTCTCTTAATTTCTATTTTACCCTCAGCTTCTAGGATCTCTTGGCAATTTTGCTGTATTATTTCTTGAAAAATGAAGTTTAGGCTCTTTTCCTGGTCATGGCTTTCAGATAGTTCAATAATTTTGAAATTATTTCTTCTGGGTCTGTTTTCAAGGTCAGTTGTTTTTCCAATGAGATATTTCACATTTTCTTCCAATGTTTGTTTTTTGGGGGAAGAGTTTTATTTCTTTCTGATTTCTTGCAAAGTCATCAGCTTCCTTTAGTTTCATTTTGCATTTGAAGGAGTTACTTTCTTCAGAGAGCTTTTTTATCTCTTTTTTTTCCAGCTAGCCAATTCTGCTTTTTAAGCCATTCTTCTACTCTTTTGCCTTTTGTTTATTTTTTCCATTAGGCCTAAACTGGTTTTTAGCATATTATTTTCTTCAGTATTTTTTTGTATTTCTTTTACCAAGCTTTTGATTTGGTTTTCATGATTTTTCTGTGTTGCTCTCATTTCTCCTCCCAATTTTTCCTCCACCTCCCTGAATTGCTTTTCAAAGTCTTTTTTTGAGCTCATCCACAGTCTGAGCCCATTTTCTATTTCACTTGAGGTTTTGGATACAGAAGCTTTGATTTAGTCATCATCATTGTATGTGTTTTGATCTTCCGTAGGACTGAAGTAATTCTCTATGGTCAGATCCTTCTTTTCTGTTGCATACTCATTTCCTCAGCCCAAGCATAATTTACAGCACTTCCAAGGCTTTGGGGTTGTTTTTTTTGGGGGGGGACACCCCACTGGGACCTTTATTCTTCCAAGGTCTTAAGCTCTCTAGCCTGTGCTTTGATATGTAGATGACCACAGCACTGCCTTCTGCCCTGGGGCTGTAAGGAGGGATCCAGCTATCTTAGTAAGGAAGCCTAAACTGCACCCTGAGTCTGAGTGTAGGCAAACAGCAGAGTCCTGTCCCAGGGAGAGCAGAGAGACCTCTGCAGACTTCCCTTACCTTCTCTTGGGGTGCAGGATGCTTTCTCCTGATTCTCACTGCCGGTTCTGTGGTGGTGCTTCTCATGCCACACTCACCCGGGTACAGCAGAGTTCTCTCTTCTCCCCTTCAAGCTGTTGCTGGTGATCATTGTGCTGGACTGGGCTTTGCTGAGCTGGGCTGGGCTGAGCAGTGGCTTTTTTCCCTGGTAAAGTACACTCTCTAGGGAGGTTCTAAGTTATCTTGGACCGGGAAAATGTATCACTTAGTCTTTCTGTGGGTTCTGCCCCTCTAAATTTTGGCGAGAGCCCTCATTTGTTTGTTTTTTGGGGTTTTGGGGGCGGAGTTGTGGGGAATGCTGCCTTCACGCCACCACCTTGGCTTTGCCCCCCCATTCTGCTTTTTAAAGCACTCTTTTCCTCAGTAACTTTTTTGAGCTGTTTTATCCATTTGACCTAAATTGGCTTTTAATATATTATTTTCTTTACCACTTTTTTTGGATCTCTTTGACTAAACTGTTGACTTCATTTTCATGTTTTTCCTGCATCTATCTCATTTCTTTTCTCAAGTTTTCTTCCTTGCCAGTGTCCTAGTGATTTTTTCCTTCTCAGTGGCATACACAGTAAAGGAGATTGCCATAAACTCTGGACTGATAAGATAGGGCATGTGTTTACTTAATGGGACTTCTAGAGACTACATGTGGGCAGATAAAGGGTATGGGCCTGTACAATGGCTTTTCTAATTGTCCCTGTTTGAATCCTTCCATGGGAATGATTCTTTCTCAGAGTTGGCTTCTATATAATGATACCTTTTTTTTGTTCTCTTCAAATTATTTATTTATTTTATTTCATTTATACATTACTAAAATATTCTTGTTTAAGAACAAACATAATACCCACTCTCCCACAAAAATATAAAACCTCATGAGAAATAAAGTAAAAGAAAGAGGGGGGGAAAATGTGTTTCAGTCTGTGTTCTGATACCATCAGTTCTGTCTCAGGTGGATCACATTCTTTATCCTAAGTCCATCACAGAAGTTGCTTCCATATACTTCCAAATGATACTTTAAAGGATCATTTAGCCCTGCATTTCCTCAGCAGGGACCTATTCCATAACTACAAGGACCCCAGGTACTATTTCACTTTCCACCTCCCTGCCATCCTCCCTAGGGTTATTGTCTATGTGGGCTCTTCTCTTTTCAGACTGTCCCTCCTCTGTTGTCAGGATTGTGTACAATTGTCTGGGCAGCACCTGACCTGTACTACATTCCTGGGGACATACCCATATCTTTGCCTGTCTATAATGTTATTGTTGTGGAACCTCACCCTTCAGTCTGGGTGATCATGGTTTTTTCCTCCTGCCCCTCATCATAGGAGGTGCTATAGTAGCCTCAGGATTGGGAACAGGAGAGGGAGTGGGAGTGATCACTCTTGTGAATTCACAAGAGGTCTCTAAGGCCCCAGCTACAGAAATAGCAGATATGAATGATGACTTCGCAGAGATGAGGAAGAATCTGAAGGGTCAAGTTGACTGCCTGGCAGGAGTAATGTTACAAAACTGGGAGGCATTGGATTCCCTTTTAGCAGCAGAGGGAGGAGTCTGTCTTTTCCTTGGTGAGAAATGTTATTTTTATGTTAATAAATGTCAAGAGATATGGGATAATACAGAGAAATTTCAGAAGAGGGCCATTCAGTTGAGTGAACAGGCACTGAATCAATCCTGGCTTGACATGTTTAGTGCTCTACCCTCAGGTAAAGGCAACTGGATTCCATCTATCCTTTTGTCTGTTGCTGGACTACTGGCCAATATCTTTTGTAGAATGAGTAGTGGTAGCTGTGGCCACTAGATGTTGTGCTACTATGACAAATAAAATAATGACATCTGTAGTCATATCACCTGGGATGGAAGAGATAAATGCCCCAGGATCACATGAGGAATGTTTAAAAGAACTTCCCTTTATATCCTCTGAGGAAATGTAAGGGTGAAAAGTTCTTTTTTTCTCTTTTGGTCTGCAGGTGGCATTATGTGACCTTTTGACTAAAGGGTGGGGGAGTGATGAAGTGATAGTGATATAAGATTTAGTATGATTATTAGTATAGTTTTGTAACACTAGTGTTGCATTTTCAAATGATAGTGATTCTTTAATAATCAAACACATGAATAATGTTCTCAACTATATATATATGTATATATATATATATATACACACACACACACACACACATATATATATATATATATGTATATATTTATCAGCTGGGGTTACTATGCTTTAAAATTTTTTATAACTATTCATTTTTTCATTCTTTCTCCAATTTTCCTGCAATATATGTGTGTGTGTGTGTGTGTGTGTGCATTCCTACATTGTTAATTCAGAAAATCTGTTTGTTTTATTTATATGTATATGCATATAGTGAAACATATTAATGGAAAATTTTAAAGAAATTTTTTGTTTCTATGTGTTATATGTTTCAGACCTTTTGATGTAAAATAATCTGTGCAACATGAAAAACATTCTGCGATTTTTCCTGTAATGTTCATTGTTACCACTATACAATCATAATCAAAATATGGCATTATTTCTGATCCTTTAGTCTATGAAGTTGTTTATTTTTTAGGTTTTTGCAAGGCAAATGTGATTAAGTGGCTTGCCCAAGGCCACACAGCTAGGTAATTATGAAGTGTCTGAGACCGGATTTGAAACCAGGTACTCCTGACTCCGGGCTGGTGCTTTATCTACTGCGCCACCTAGCCACCCCTAGTCTATGAAGTTTTGAGATGACTCTCTGTCTTACAGGAAAATTGCTATAAAAATGTCATAAGACTGAGGCAGCCTTTCTATTTTAAGTCTGAAATCCAGGTATCAAAGGAAAACAATGGAGGATCATACATAGTCCATAGAAGTCAGAAAAGGAAAAGAAACCTAAGAGCGGTTTGTTGAAATTTACAGGTGAAAAGGTTTGTTTGGAGTAAGACAGTAGGAAATACAGCTTTTCATTCTGATCTGAGGTTGGACTTTTTCTTGACTCAGTTACCCACAAATGTGACATTCAGAAAAATGTCCCCCATCTGGCAGAATGGGAGTCTGGCTTGAGACAACTGACTACCTATATGACCTCCACCTAGAACAGACCTCTAAAATACATATGGGGCCATCGTCCTTTCTTTATGTCTCTGATTTTTATGGTAAATTGCTATGATCATGCCAGACAGTCAATGTTAAAATCAAGAATTGAAATTGAATCAATTCTGGTCTATATATATCTAAATCTAATATAGTCAGCTAGGTTAGTGTGTAGTTTTGGATAACTGCTATGAAAGTTTATCTTGTTAAGGGAAAGGTATCCTCCAAATGGGGTAATAAAAAAATAATGATAGTAATCCCTGTAATTGAATTTTCTGTGACTATCAAATTAAATGATAAATCATTAAGATCTAAGGGATTTCAGAATTTCATTCCCTAGTAACAATAACAGTAATTGACTGTGCAAAATATTAAAAGGAAAAATCTCAGCAAATAACCTGCATTGAAGAAATCTCTGAAGCTACATCCAAAGCCATAGAACTTCATAAGGTGATTTCAGAAGAAATGAACCTGAATCTTTTCCTTGCTGCTGTGTGCTTTTATCTATATGATGTGTGTGTGTGTGTGTGTGTGTGTGTGTGTGTGTGTGTGTGTGTGTGTGTGCAATCAAAAAAGGATTGTCCCCTTTTGGATCTCTGTAATTGTTTTAAATTTGTGATTGCATTACTCACTTGAATTACTGTTATGGATCTCTCTTGCCCATGGTTCTTAGAGAATCTAAGTTCCACTGATATGTGATTCCCAAATATACTCATTATTTTCCTAAATTTTTATATGATTGAGCTATAAATGACATAAAGATCTAGATCAAAATGGGGGAATTTCTAATCTGATATATTTCTGATCATAACTTAATCTCTTAACTGTTAACCAATAGTTATAAAATGTCACTCTGCTATGTAAGGACTGCCTCCCATAGTGTTGACTTCACCTGTATCAATACTAGCTGGTCGTCTCAATGTTAGCCCTACTGATCAACAAATGTCAAGATATGAGACATTTTGGATAAGCAGAGAAAAAATCCTTTTGTTATTGTCAATAGTAATTTTAATTTTAAGTAAATATTGTAAAATTTGATCATTAATTATTAGAGAAATGCAAATTAAAGCTTCTGTGAGGCACCACCTCACAACTCTCAGATTGATCAATATGACCAGAAAGGATAATGATCATTGTTGGAAGGGTTGTGGGAAATCTGGGACACTATTACACTGTTGGTGGAGCTGTGAACTCATACAACCTTTCTGGAGAGAAATTTGGAACTAGGCCCAAAGGGCAACAAAAATGTGCATACCCTTTGACCCAGCAATACTGTTACTGGGTCTATACCCTGAAGAGATGATGAAAACGGGTAAAAACATCACTTGTAGAAAAATATTTCTAACAGCCCTGTTTGTGGTGGCAAAGAACTGGAAATCAAGTAAATGTCCTTCAATTGGGGAAACGGCTTAGCAAACTGTGGTATATATGTATGTCATGGAACACGGTTGTTCTATTAGAAACCGGGAGGGTAGGGATTTCAGGGAAGCCTGGAGGGATTTGCATGAACTGATGCTGAGTGAGATGAGCAGAACCAGAAAAACACTGTATATCCTAACAGCAACATGGGGGTGATGATCAAACTTGAATGACTCCCTCATTCCATCAGTGCAACAATTGGCAACAATTATTGGGCTGTCTGCAAAGGAGAATACATCTATATTCAGATGAAGAGATGTGGAGTTTGAACAAAGTTCAAGGACTATTCCCTTTAATTAATTAATTTATTAATTTATTTATTGCTTATTTATTTATTTGTTTGTTTTAGGTTTTTGCAAAGCAAATGGGATTTAAATGGCTTGCCCAAGGCCACACAGCTAGGTAATTAAGTGTTTGAGACCAGATTTGAACCCAGGTACTCCTGACTCCAGGGCCAGTACTTTATCCACTGTGCTACTGAGCTTCCCCTATTCCCTTTAATTTAGGGAAAAAACCCCAGATATCTCATTGTCAGATCTTGCTACCTTACAGTTTTTGTCTGTTCCTTAAGGATGTGCTCACACTCAATTTGGATCAACGTACAACACAGAAACAAAGTAAAGACTGATAAATTTATTTCTGTGGGGAGGTGGGGGAGGGAAGTAAGATTGGGGGGGAAATTGTAAAACTCAATATCTTTAATAAAAATAATTTTTAAAAATATTGTACGATTTGAGAGAATCCTCTTGAAAAAAATTGTGTCATCTATGTGCAGTTTCATCTTTTGGCTGTGAAAGGTTTGGATTCTTTCTTCATTTTGTATAAAATACCGCCCAAATATTATATCATTGTTGGCATTTGCGAGGATGCCATCCACCTGTGGGTTTTGTAAGATCCGAGATTATTAAAACTTCATTTCTAGACTAATTTTGTCATTTCCTTTTTAGTCAGGGAAATCCTGGTTAACAGCAGCCGGACTCCACTTGTAGGTCATCCTGACTTCCAACCCCCGCGCCCACTGCTGCCCTGCACGGCAATGAGGCCAGGGTCAAGGGCAGCAGTGAGGAAGAGGAGGGGCCGGGGGGCGGCTGGTGGCTATGCACTCCCCGCGGGGGGCTGGACCCCACAGTTGGGGGAGGGGAGGGAATAGGCCCCGCCCTGGCTGGCTGCCCCCTCCAGGCCTTGCCCAAGGGCTTTGCCCCTCTGCCTGGCATTCCCTCCATCTCTCCTGCCTGTATCTGAGGCTGCACCGGTCCTTGACCCCAATCTCCCCCACCCGCCCCTAGAGCCAGGACCTGTGCCCTCGGCTCAGCTGGAGTGATATCCAGGCCTCCCTCTGCCCCAGGATGGCAGTGCCCCCCGAGCCAGTCAGTGGCCACCACCCCTGACTACATGTCCCAGAAGGCAGCTGGAGGAGAGGCAGTGCCTTAGATTTCCCCATATATAAAATGAGAAGTTCACATTAGTTGGTCTCTGAAATTTCTTTCAGCTCTGAATCTAGAATGTAAATAGGAATGAGATACCCTGCAAAGCCTCATCCACCCATGGTGTGGTGACCCAAGCTTCCATTGAGTAAGGGAAGGAAATTCTGGGTAAGGGAGGCAGAAATAAGATTTGAAATTGCCCTGGCATCCACGGGTTTACATTACAAGTCTGGGGTGCAAGGGTTGCTATCATTCTGTCCCTGTCTTACGCATATCCAGATTTTTCAGAATCTAAAGCTCAGATTTGTTGTGACTTGTCCAGATAACCCTGAGAATAAATGTCAGAAGAGAGATTTCTACAAAAGTCTCTTTCCTGATTGCAGGTCTGGCATCTTTAGCATTGATAATGTGACATTTCTGTAGTGATCTAAGGTTTGTAAAGAACAAAATGTTCATTTGATGTTTGGGTTTTTATTTATTTTATTTGTCCAGAACTGTTATTTCATCACTGAAGAAAAGGGGGAGATTCCTGGAATCAGATGACCCAGGTTCTTATCTGACTTTCCCTTGCCTTTTCTGGGTCCTTGTTTTCTTGCCTATAAAGTGAGGCATTTGGAGTAGACTACCTCCTGTTCTACACCTCCAATTTTACCAAAACCTTTGGCAATTAGGTAAACAATGCATTATTTCTTCCAAACTGACTAAAAGTCAGAGCTGACAGGGCCTTTCAAGATCATTGAATGAAATCTATCATACAGATGGGAAAACTGAGGATTTAAATCAAGAATGGGACTCACCTAGCTATAAAGGAGCTATAGCTGGTGGCTGAGCTGGGGCTGTAACCCCAATCTTTTGAACTTCAAGTCAGGGTTACTACAGACACATTACATTTCTTTTTTACAATTTTTTTTATTAATTTAATGTTTATTTATTCTCATTTTGTACAAATAATATTTTTTATACATTAATAAAATCTTCTTGTTTAAGAGTAAGCAAAATACCCCCTCCCCCAAAAAAACATAGACTCGCTTGAGTTTGTACAGGGGAGAAAAAAAAATCAAAATTTAAAAACAATAGTAATAATTGTAGGTATGGCCAGGTGGTGCAATGGATGAAGCACCAGCCCTGGAGCCAGGAGCCCCCAGAGGCCACATCTGGCCCCTTACACCCAATAATCACTCAGCTGTGTGACATGCAAGCCACCTCAACCCCACTGCCCTGCAAAAACCAAAAAGAAAAAGAAAAAACCCAAAATAAAATGAAATGGTCATAATAGGGGTGGCTGCGTGGTGGACAGATCATTGTCCCTTGAGCCAGGAGCACCTGGGTCCAAATCCAGCCACAGACACCCAGCGATCACCCTGCTATTCGGCCCCAGGTAGGCCACCCAGCCCCATTTGCCCTGCATCCCCCCAAAATAATAATAATAAATGTGCTTGAGTCTTTGTTCCAACACCAACAACTCTGTCGTGGGTATATCACATTCTTTGTGATAAGTCCATCGCAAAAGTTACTTCCATATTTTTCCACCTTTGCCATTGCTGATCACAACTCCCTCCTTTCATATTTCTCTACTACTATATACTACATTTTCTCTCTCCTTTCACTCTGACTCTTCTGTAAGTTAGCTGAGTGGCTCAGCAGACAGATCCCTTGCACTGGGGCCAAGAGGCCCTGAGCCCCCTTACCACCCCTTAGGCCCAGCATCCACCTGGCCCTATAGGACAGGTCAGGTCATCCAATCCCAGCCTCTTGCAAGAAGTAAAAGAAAAAAAAAAAACCTGTTATATCTGACCACTCTCCCCCCATGGTCCATCCTTTCCTCCTTCATTCAAATCCCCCCTTCCCCCTGCCCCCACTTTTTACTCCAGATGGCTATACCCCATTGAGTATATATGCTGTTTCCTCTCCTAGCCACCTCTGATGAGAGCGAAGATTCCCTCATTCCCACTTGCCTTCCTCCATTCCATAACATTTCAATAGTTCATTGTGATAAAGAAAAATCTTATTATATGAAATATCTTGGCCTATTCCTCCCCCTCCTTTTTCTTTCTCCCATTACATTTCCCTTTTTTCTATTGACTCCATTTTTACATCATATTTTATCTTCAAATTCAGCTTTCTCCTGTGCTTCATCTATAAAAGCTCCCTCTACATGCTCTATTAACTAAGAAGGTTCATATGAGTATTATCAGTGTCATTTTTCTATACAGGAATACATGCAGTTCATCATCATTAAGTCCCTCCTATTTTCCCCTTCTCCTCCAATCTCCATGCTTCACCTGAGTCCTGAATCTGAAGATCAAACCTTCTGTTTAGCTCTAGCCATTCCAACAGGAACATTTGAAATTCCCCTGGTTCATTGAAAGTCCATCTTTTTTCCCTGGAAGAGAACATTCAGTTTTGCTGGGTAGTTGATTCTCGGTTGAATTCCAAGCTCTTTTGCCTTCCGGGATATTATATTCCAAGCCCTACGAGCTTTTAATGTAGTTGTTTGTTGTCAGGCGGGGCTCTTCCCTCTACGGACTATGGGGGACTGCTGAAGACAACTCACACAGGCAAACAGGGGGCAAGTCCAATTTATTTCTGCATATGTAAGCTTATATATTATATTCTATATGTTGAAGCAGGTTATGGGAGGATCTCCTGAGATCTATATCAGATTGGCCTGAGCCTCTTACATTGCCTTTGTTGACTGTCTCTATGCAGAAATTTGTCAAGCGAGGGACGGGTGAAATAGAGAAGTAGATGGGCAGATATGGGGGGGATAGATATGGGGGCGTCTCCCAGTTTCCTTGTGGCCGAGGATTTGAGGCGACCAAGGTTTGCCTTGGCCTACATCCTGGAGTTTGCTCTACAGGACTTCATCTCATGTCCTGCAAGGCCAGTAGGTATGCTGTGGGGCGGCCTCCTACAGTTGTTGTTAAGTCCTGTGTGATCCTGAGTGCAGCTCCACGGAATTGTGTCCTTCTGGCTGCTTGTAATATTCTCTCTTTCACTTGGAAGTTCTGGAACTTGGCTAATATTCCTAGGGGTTGGTTTTTTGGGATCTCTTTCTGGTGGGGGGTCAGTTCCTCATCTTCAGACTGAGTATATTGATCCTTCTTGGGATTATAGATAATGTATTGCTCAATGGTGTTCCTCTTTTTTCTCTGATTGCTCATTTTCCCAGCCTAAGCCTGTTTTGGGGGTGCTTCCTGAGCTTTTGGGGCACTCCCACAAGTGTCTCAGTGTGTGAGGTTATGTCCTCCCTCCTGGTCTGCGAATGATCATAAGCACCCCCCTCTGCTACAAGGCTGAGGTGGGGGGAGCCCTGCTGTCCTATGAGGGGGCCCTGGACTGTGATCAGGATCTGAATGTGTTCAGAGCCCCAGAGTCCTGTTCCAGGGGCACAGCACAGAGCTCTACAGTCTCTCTCTCTTCACTCCACTTCCTAGGTTCAATGGGCTCATGCCTTGGGGGCTCTTGCTTGGGGGCTCCGCCTGCTTATGTTTCCTGGATCTGGAATGCAGTGGCTGCTAGCCGTATGCCCTGAGGGCTAGACTTCATGTGCTCCCTCTTGCAGAGGTCGCGCCCTGCTGTTCCCCCAATTTGTACCCGGTGCTCCCCGGGGCATAGGTCAGGAAATTCCCCTGCTGCTGTGAGCAGTGATTCCCAGTGCCCTGGGGCTGCCTCCATAAGGCTGAAGCTCTTTCACTCAGGTGGGCCACCCCTCTGACGGAGGCCCTTCCAACCCCGGGGAGCCGAGCCTTTCTGCTCTTTTCCAAGTTACCTTGAGTAGGAGAACTGTCTCACTGGGTCCCTCTGTGGGTTCTGTCTCGCAAAAATTTTGTTAAAGTCCTTCGTTTCAAAGATTTATGAGAGAGCACCTAAGACATGATCCGCTCTTGTCACTATCTTGGCTCTGCCCCCTTCTAATGATTTTAAGAAGGGAAAGAAGAGTGTAAGTTACACTAATTGAGAAAAGAGGAATGGAGGCAAAGCTTGATATTGCTCATAACTGAGGTGCTTGAAAAAGAGAATGTACAAACATGAGGGAACGAGTGGATTAAGTAGGCATCAGATAAACCTCAATCCAAGTTGAAATGGGTAAAGGAGAGTTGAAAACACACACATTATGCATCAGATTCAGAAGGAAAATAAATAATATGGCTGGGTAAGAGGAAGGGAAATTCCAGAGTCATAAAGCTCCTCCCCCCAATAAAATTTCTCTAGCTCAAGGGGGTATTAAAAAGGAGGAAGAAAAAAACCTATAATATAAGCAGCTTCTCTGGAATAACCTAGACCAATTATGATAGACAAATGCAATGGAATATTATTGCAGTATAAGAAATTATGAAAGAGATGATTTTAGAAAATCCTAAATCACATGAATTGAAACAGAATAAAGTGAACCAAATGAGAAAACCATTTTATACAACATAAGAAGATAAAAATTAATATTACTTAGAGTTTCTACTGTATTGATTCTACAATGTAATTGATTTTATTCTGTATTGATTTTTACCTTTGAGTGTTTGTCAGTCTAAAGCCACCTTTCTGTGTTCTTGAATTGAGCTCTCCAATTTAGCTTTCTCTCTGAGTTAAAATTATATTAAAAATATTATTTCACATACTGGTAGCCCCTTGAATACTAACAGGATATCTATTTGCTCTCTTTAAGCCCCATAAGTTAATTTGGTACCAGCTCCAAAAGACATTAGGGGATGAAATTAGGAGAGATTTTTATCTCTTCAAAGGAGGCAGTAAATCTGGTAGTTATGACCTCCTAGAAAGAATTGCAAAATGCAAGTGGGTACCATAAAACAATTAATATTCCTTGTCAGAGAAGTTAAACCTACCCTAAATATCAGTCTCCCTTTCTTAGGAAAACAAATCATAGTGTCCATGCCTTTCCAAGACCACTTCATTGTTGTAAGGCAATAAAAAGTGTCCCCTCCTCCTTGGGATTGCTGGATTTACTCAGTTCACCAATCCATTTTGATCACAGGTACACATATCACTAATTTTTGTTTGGATTCCTGTGCCTCAGTTTACATTATTGATTTTAATTGCCAAAAAGGGCAACTTGTAAAGATAATCAACTTTGAAAGTTTTAGGAATGCTGGTACAATGACCAACTGTGACTGAAGAGTGCCATAATGAGGCAAGCTTCCTATCTCCTGAAGGTGAGGAAGAGGACTTCATACTAGAAAGAACATAGGTTATTGGGCATGACCAGTGTGGAAATTCATTTTTCTTGATTATACTTATTTCTTAATTTATTTTTTATTCTCATTTTGTACAAATGTTTTTTTACATTAATAAAATATTCTTGTTTACAAGTAAACAAAATACCCCTCCCCCCCAGGAATATAGATAGAATTGCTTGGGCAAAAAAAGTAAAGGGAAGAGAAAAAAATTAAAATTAAAATTAAAAAAATACTAATAATTGTAGAATTGGCCAGGTGGCGCAATGGACAAAGCACCAGCCCTGGAGCCACGAGCACCTGAGCCCACATCCAGCCTCGTAAACCCAACAATCACCCAGCCATGTGACATGCAAGCCACCCAATCCCCACTGCCCTGCAAAAACCAAAAAGAAGAAAAAAGATCCAAAATAAAATAAAATAGTAATAATAGTAGGGGTGGCTGGGTGGCAGACAGAGCATTGCCCCTTGAGCCAGGAGCACCTGGGTCCAAATCCAGCCCCAGGCACCCAAAGATCACCCTGCTATGTGGCCCCAGGCAGGACATTCAGCCCCACTTGCCCTGCACCCTCCCCAAATAATAACAATAAAAAGTGTGCTTCAGTCTTTGTTCCAACACCAACAACTCTGTCATGGGTGGATCACATTCTTTATGATAAGTCCATCAGAAAAGTTACCTCCATATTTTTCCAACATTGCCATTGCTGATCCCAACTCCCTCCTTTCTTATTTCTCCAATACCATGTGCTATATTTTCTCTCTCCTTTCACTCTGACTCTGCTGTAGGGTCGCTGAGTGGTGCAGCAGACAGATCCCTGGTCCTGGGGCTAAGAAGCCCTGAACCCCCATACCACCCCTTAGGCCCAGAATCCACCTGGCCCTATGGTCCTGGGCAGGGCTTCCAATCCCAGCCCTTGCAAGAAGTAAAAAAGAAAATGTGTTATATCTGACCACTCTTCCCCCATGGTCCATCCTCTCCTCCTTTATTCACATTCCCACCCCTTCCCCCTGCTCACCGCTCCTTCTTACACCAGATGCCTATACCCCATTGAGTATATATGCTGTTTCCTCTCCTAGACATCTCTGATGAGAGCAAAGGTTCCCGCATTCCCCCTTGAATCCCCCTTCCATATCATTGCAATAGCTCATTGTAATAAAAAAATCTTATTATGTGAAATATCTTGGACTATTCCCCCTCTCTTTTTTCTTTCTCCCATTCCATTCTCCTTTTTTTCTATTGACTCCATTTTTACACCATATTTTACCTCCGAATTCAGCTTTCTCCTGTGCTTCAACTATAAAAGCTCCCTCTACCTGCGCTATTAAGTGGAAAGGTTCATATAAGTATTATCAGTGTCATTTTTCTATGCAGGAATACATGCAGTTCATCATCATTAAGTCCCTCATATTTCCCCCCTCTCCTCCAATCTCCATGCTTCACCTGAGTCCTGTATCTGAAGATCAAACCTTCTGTTGAGCTCTGGCCATTCCCAAAGGAACATTTCAAATTCCCCTAGTTCATTGAAAGTCCATCTTTTTCCCTGGAAGAGGACATTCAGCCTTGCTGGGTAATTCATTCTTGGCTGCATTCTAAGCTCTTTTGCCTTCCAGTATATTGTATTCCAAGCCCTACGAGATTCCAATGTAGTTGCTGCTAAGTCCTGTGTGATCCTGACTGCAGCTCCATGATATCTGAACTCTTTGACTTGGGAGTTCTGGAGCTTGGTTATAATATTCCTAGGGGTTGTTTTTTTTGGGATCTCTTTCTCAGTGGGATCAGTGGCTTCTCTCCATTTCTATTTTGCCCTCTGCTTCTAAAATATCAGGGCAATTTTCCTGTAGTAATTCTTTGAAAATGATGTCAAGGCTCTTTTCCTGGTCATGACTTTAATGTATTCCAATAATTTTTACATTATCTTTCCTAAGTCTGTTTTCCATATCAGTTGTTTTTTTAATGAGTTATTTCACATTTTCTTCTAATTTTTCATTTTTTTTGGTTTTGAAGTATTGATTCATGATTTCTGGTAAATTCATCAATGTCCCTGAATTCTATTCTTTGTCTGAAGGATTTGTTCTCCTCAGAGAGTTTTCTTATCTCTTTTTTCCATCTGGCTAATTTTGCTTTTTAAAGCATTCTTCTCCTCAGTAACTTTTTGAACTGTTTTATCCATTTGACCTAAGCTGGTTTTTAGCATGCTATTTTCTTCAGCATTTTTTGGATTTCCTTGACTAAGCTGCTGACTTCATTTTCATGTTTTTCCTGCATCTCTCTCCTTTCTTTTCTGAGTTTTTCTTCCAACTCCCTCATTTGATTTTCAAAGTCTTTTTTGAGCTCTGTCATAGCCTGAGCCCAATTTCTGTTTTTCTTAGAGTCTTTAGATGCAGGAGCTTGTGCTTCCTCATCTTCAGACTGAGGATTTTGATCCTTCTTGGGCTTATTTGCAAAATATTTCTCAATAGTCTTCCTATTGTTTCTCTGCTTGCTCATTTTCCCAGCCTGGGCCTGGTTTTGGGGTGCTTCCTGAGCTTTTGGGACACTCCCACAAGGGTCTCAGTGTGTGAGGCTCTGTCCTCTGTCATGGTCTGTGAATGACCATAACGCCCCCCTCTGCCACGGGGCTGAGGTGGGGGAGCCCTGATGTTCTATGGGGGCGGGGGCTAGACTTCGATCAGTATTCGAATGTGGTCATACCCCCAGAGTCCTTTTCCAGAGGCAGAGGACAGAGCTCTGCAGTCTCTTTCACTCCCCTCCCTCAGCTCAATGAGCTCATGCCCTGGGGGCTCCTGCTTTCTGGCTCTGCTGCTTCTGTTTCTGGTTCTGGGCTGCAGAAAGACCAAACTGCAAGCTGTGTCCCCTAAGGGCTGGGCTCCATGTGCTTGCTCTGGCAGAGGTCCCCCAGCTGTTCCTCCACTTTGTGCCCAGTGCTCCCTGGGGTGCAGCTCAGGAGACTCCCCCACTGCTGTGAGCCGCGGCTCCCAGCACCCTGGGGCTGCCTCCAGGAGGCTGAAGTTCTTTCACTCTGGCAGGCGGCCCCTCTGATGCCGGGGAGGGGAGCAGAGCCTTTCTGCTCTTTTCCAGGTTACCTTGAGTAGGAGAACTGCCTCTCTGGGTCCTTCTGTGGGTTCTGTCTCTCGAAAGTTTAGTTAGAGTCCTTAGCTTATGAGTTTTATCAGAGAGCTCCTAAGACTCAATCCCTTCTTGTCAGATTATGCTTATTTCCTACAAGGGTTTTTTTTTTCCTTTCTATTTGGATACCAAGTTGGATATTCATTTTTTTTTTTTTTTGTAAATGCATAGAAAAGAAAAGAAGATGGTTCAGAAGGAAGCACGGGCAAGCAGGACAGTTTTGAAAGTAATATGCTAAATGTGTTATAGATTTTTTTTAAAGTAAGCAATATGAAGTGAATACTTCCAGTTTCACATACAGTTTTTTCGCATGAGTTTTGTGTCAATGGAAATGCTCTATTTAGGTGCTTAAATTTTGAATAAGAATGAAATAAAAATATTTTAAAAACAAGATAATGGCAAGGGTATGGACAGAATGGGAGGGGAGACACAAGCAGATGGAGATTCAGAAGATGAAGAAGCTATTAGTTTGGCTGAATCTAGAAAGAAGTATTTTCAAAGTTAGAGGTGAGAAGGTAGTGCATGAGGGGATAGATGAAGAAGTCAGTACTTAAGCAGGATCTGGAAGGAAATTTAATATTTTAAGAGATGGGGATGAGAAGAAAAAGCATTGAGAGCCTGGATGGTCAAGACATAAATATGAATATTTTGAAGGATGGATGTTCATCTGGATCACAGAACATGTGGAAAAGTAGGGAGGGGCCAGGTGATAAGTAAAAGGCTTTAAATATCCAAGAGGAGTTGACCTTTGATCCCAGAGGTAATAGAGATCTACTGTAGTTTACTTAACAAAAGTGGAAGATTCATCGCTCAGCTCCCCAGTCTCACAAAATAGGAAATGGGTTCAGATAGGGAATGCATACACATGGGATGATTGTTACTTCAGTCTTCAATGTGGTTCAGCACCAAAAGGTCTGCATTTGGAGTGAGAGTACCTCAGTTCAGCTCCTGGTTCTGATGTCACTGCCCTGTGTAATGTCAGATAATCCCACCACCAGAGTGGTAGTGAACTCAAGTTTGCTTTTCACTATACCCATTATTCATCCACCTCTTTGGGTGGGTATGTCATGAATGTATTGCTTCTTCATTTGGAGGCAAAATCAGAGCTGCATTGAAAGTGAATGCTGTCTCTGTCCCTACTATCTGAGACCTTGGGCTTAGTACTTTACCTTTGGGGCCTCAGATGGTTGACTAGATGATGTTCAAGGCCCCTTCCAGGTCTACATGTATTATCTTTATGAAGTCAAGTCTATGAGCATTTACTTCAGCACTTTCTGTTGCCCTACACTGAGTTTAGTGCTGAGAATACAAATATAAAAAGAAAGATGGACCCTACCAGCAAGGAGTAGGGACATGGTAAAGGAAACCCAGAGTCAGGAGTGCAGTGTGGAGAGGAATGAAGACATGGCCAGCCTTGGCATCCTGCTTGAAATGAAGATTCTTGGACGAACCAGTTTATCACAGAAAGAGGCCACAAGAGCAGAAGGTGCTTCCAGTGTAAGAAGTCATTCAAAGGAATATTTATATGTGTCTGGGAAGGGATGTGGGTGCCATGTTGGCCCAGGTTCTCATTTCTTTCTGTCTTCCCTCCCCAGGTTTCCCATGGGAAAGAAGACATTTTGCACCATGACTCTCTCCAGGTTGTATATCAAGAGAACCACTATCCCCCCAACATGTCACCCATCTGCCATTATTTTTTTGACTTCTCCTACTTTGTCTCCTTTTCCTGGGTGCAGACAGGCAAGAAGGATGTGCATATAAGGTTGCCCACTAGAGTAACCCTAAGTAAGGGTGGGAAAATGGGACTTTACTTCAGATGGGAAATTTTAGAGGGTGTTGATAGTATGTGTTCCCTGAATGACAGTTTTCTCCCCTGCTTGACCTAACCCATGTTGGCCTTTTTCTGAGAGCTCTTCCACCTTCTACTGCTTAGAAATCTTATATTTCATGGTATCCTTCACCCTCATTGGAGTAACATCCAAGATGAACTCACAATACCCCACTCCAAACACACACACACACACACACACACACACACACACACACACACACACATACACATAAACTTCCCCATGACTAGTTCCAGACCTGCTACATGTTTCTCAATCCATTCCTTTATCCCTTGTGTACCATCTTCACCAGACCTTCTGTCCTTGGGCATACTTCCCTCTCTGACTACCTACCCAAGGTCATATTCTGTACTATCTTGCCTCTGCCCATTAGGCTGTCTCAGCCATGATTTAAGCTGAGCCTCGGAAGGTTATTCTGGCAACTTATGAAAGTTGAATCAGAAAGGAGATAAGAGCAGAAAAATAATCAGCAGCCCAGAATTCCAGAAGGTAGAGTGGAGAAGGGGTCTCATACAGATCAGTGATCTAGGAGGCAATCTTCCTGGGTTCACCTTCTTACCCTAACTTGTTTGTGACCATACACAAATCAGTCTATGGATGGAGAGTTCAAAGCGATCCTAACTCTGATAGTCACAGATCATAGAGAGCTAGAGGGCACTTCAAAGGCCCCCATTTTACAGAGAGGAAGCTGAACCCCAGGCATTTTACATGACTTGCTCATAGTCAAAGGCTGCCTCTGAAACCCTCTGCAAACTCATTTGCTGTTCCTGGCTTCCCTGGATTTCTTCAAGTACCAGCTAAAATCCTACTAGTTACAAGGAAGCCATTCCCAACCTGCTTGATTATTATAGTTAATTATGTCTGATTTATCCAGTCTGTTGCTTGTGTGTACATAATTGTTTGCACAATTTGTCCCCATTAGACTGTAAGCTCTTTGAGGGCAGGGACTGTCTTTTACCTTCTCTGAGGTTGGCATAGTACCTGGCACACTCCTTTTATTTCTTCCTAGATGGTGCTGTAGGTGTATCAAAAAATAGATCAGCCGCAAGTGGAGAAGAGAGAGCTAACCAAACTAAATCGCATGCCACCAGTCATGGCCCAGGCCCACACAGACATTCACCATGTCTTGATTGCTTACTGTGGTGACATGATTCTGTGGATCTTGGGGGATCACAGCAGTGGCTTCAAGGAGCACTGTGTGTTCCCTTGCTGCTTCTCCATCAGCTGCCTGGCCTATCACCAGAGGACAGGCTTGCTGCTATCAGGAATCGCAGGGGCTGTGGTAACTTGGGTCATTGAGCCAGGAGGGAAGGGTCTCCATGTCCTGCAGACACTAAATATGTCTGGCAGTGAGCTGGTACAGGGGATCAACCTGGATGGACGCGAGAATTCTCTCCTGGCTATGTGTGAGAGCTTCTTGCGCATCATTGTCTGGCGGAGCCATACAAAACTGGTGGAAGAACAGAATTTCTCATCTCCCACCAGCGATCACTAATTAACCTGCTGCTGCACTTGCTTATCTGAGGGTTACCTCTTTGGAGGGAATAAGGCTGGGCAGATACACATCTGGAATCTGGATCCAAACTTGGAATGGAGGTCTTTCAGCTTCCAGGCCCACACAGGTCCTGTGGTGCTGGTCTGCTCCCTTGCCAGAATCCACACCCTGCTGACTACTGGGGCCGAAGGCAGGCTGAAGGAATGGCATTTAGCACCAGGCAGTCTGTTGCATGAGCTGAGCATCTGCAAGGATGTGCTGTAGTCTCTGCAATTCATCGATGACAGCACCTTCTTTTGCCACTCCCAATACAGCTTCTTCTTATACCACATGTCTTGTTTCTACCAGCTGTCTAACAACTGTGGTGCCAACCCCTGCCACTTGCAGCACATCCACCGTGAAAGCAACCGGACCCTCATCTTCTGCCATACTGATGATGGTCTCTTTCGCTTCCTGTGCCCCATAACTGGCAACCTCCTGTTTCTCACCTGGACCTTTTATTCTCTAGACAAAGCTGTGTCCTCAGCCTATGATCCAGAAAATAAGGAGCTGTTTGTGGCCATGGGTCGTGCCAATGTGATCATCTTTGATACCACCAAGTACCCATCTATGCCCAAATGCATCCTTCAAATTGGCAATGACACTGAAGATCAAATACAATGTCTGGCCTATGAGAAGCCTTCCCTGGGCCAAGGCATTGAAGAACTGATCTTCTGTGGGCACAAAAGTGGCCTTGTGAGCTTATTGTCCCAGCACATCTTTGTTCATGTGAAGAAACACTTGCATTCTGGACCTGTTCTGATCATTTCCACCGTGAATGGATCATCTACCAGCTCCAGGGAGAATACCTTGCTTTGTTCTTATGGCATGGATCGCTACATACACTTGTCAGAGGTCATCTTTGAGGGCACTAAGTTGAGCCTTTATGCTTTCACCAGCATCTTAAGCAACTGCCACTTCCACCACCTGGTCCTGCTACCTAAATCTGTGGGTGCTATCACCGAGAATCGCTTTTGACTTTGGGAGTATTCTGACTTCCTGGTATCTTCTGAAATGAGACAAGATGCATCTTTCCAAGAAACTGGGTATCTGCACAAATGGCCAATTGTCTCCTTTGATATTTCCCTGACCATGGGAATCTTTGTCACAGTGGACAGTGAGGGTGTTGTGGTCATCTGGGACATGCAAGGTAACTCCTCAGTCAGATTAAACTCCAGGATGCAATTTGGCCCAGTTGGCTTTGACAACGAACAGGGAGATCTGCTTGTCACTTTGAACAATTGTATTTACTTGGTATCCTGCACAAAACTGCTTCCTCAATCCTTGCTCAACCATTTGGCTGCTCTGAACCTTGAGGATGAAGTGAAACAAGTTCCCATTCCATTCTTACCCAGCCTCTTCTTGTCCTTTGGCACCATTTTTGCACCTCACTATATCTGCCGAGAAAAAGGAGCACAGAAGCTTCAGGGGATGGATGCCCTCATCAATTCAATCGGTGAACCATTGTCTTTGACCGTATAGTCCCCCATGTGGTGGAAGAGATCCATGACCAAATAAACATAATGGGTTCCTCTGGGAAAAAACGCAAGTTTGTTTTCTCAGATCAAGCCCCCAAGGAAAAGGCTCCCCTGACAATTATCTCCCCAGAGAAGTTAATGCTCAGGAATGCCCTCTGCCCTATTCAGTTGTTGAAGTGTTGCTTTGGCCAAGGACGGAAGTGGATCATTGCCCCTGATGGCTATATCACTAATTCAGTGGTGAGGGCCTTACTCTGGCCTGAAGGAACCCCACTCTGCCTTCAATGCATTCTAGAGAGTTCCCTGTGACATGTAAGCCATGACAGTGATGAATTTTTTTCCTTGGAAAGGCTTGTTGGTGAAACAGGACTGAGCTTGGATTTCAGGAAGGAACTGACCATGAGTGCTGGAGACCAATGCCAAAAGGACCTGCTCTTAAGCCTTACGGACCGAATCTATCAGATGAATGACTCATCAGCCTACAGGATCATAAGGACCCTGCTGACCATGATGGCTAATGGTGAACTTGAGAAATACAGACAGTGCATTAACATCTTGGCACATATTTTCGCTGACTACTATGTGACACCACAGGTGCGGTCAGACACTGCTAGGCAGCTGCTTGATAACACAGTGCACTTCTAGGCTGAAATCTAGCTTAAAGCCTGGGAAGGCTTGGAGCGGCTTGGCTTTATCAGCCATCTTTTTGCTATCCCCCTGATCCGCGGGTTGCTGGATAGGAATCAGAGTGTACAGCCAAAGGCCTGGAAGCTCATAAGGACTCTCACTGGCATCCAGAGCAAGGCATCCTTATTGGAGTTGCTCCAAAATTGGGAGACCTTTTGCCTGTTGAAGTAAGTGGTATGGCTAGACATTGATCACCTTCTATGATTTCCCCCTCTCCTTGTGCTTGTCTTTTGCTTGCCTCTATTCCAGAGAATAACAGTCCAAGAACTGTCCAGGCCTTTGTAGCTTACATTCATCCCACAGGGGCACCAGTCGGCTAGGGGAGAAACTGTGGGTGAAGGATCATAGGATTGCCCATAATAGCAATCCCCATGGGGGAGTGTGGGCTTCTACCTTCTTTAGTCCCCTCCTCAGAATGGTCCCTTAACCTGCATTTGGACCCTTGTCCTCACACCCTTTTCACCAATGCCTCTCTCCTTCCTGGGATCCTCTCATCATCATCTCCTGGGGTCTTCTCCATCATGCCTTACCTTCCCCAGAGTCTTTCCTCCTTCCCCCACAGGACATCATTCCCTCCATCTTGTACTACCCAGGCAAGAGAAGATCAGTGAGGAATCCTTGGACCGTATTTTGGGAATACAGTTCCATGACTTTCAGGATTTTGCAGAGTTAGTGAAGCGCTGGCTCAATGAGGACCTGACCCCTTCTGTCAACATTAGCAAGAGTGTTTCCTTTCACACAACCAAAGCAAAGGCTGCTCAGCACCCAGCCTTCAAGGATGCCGTGAGCACTTATGTCTCTGAACCTTTGATAGAACAAAGGAAACAGATGGAAATCCAGTGAAGGGCAGGTATAGAGTTGGTTCAGAGAATCCCTACTTGTCATTGCCTTGAATTGCAAGGGGGATGAGTCATCTAGGGAAGGGTCCCCAATGGGATCAGAGGGGAAGGGGAGTAGCCAAGGAAGAGCCATCCCCAAAACAAAAACTCTTTACTTCTCTGAGCAGCTTTTCCTACTTTAAATTTAATTGCCTTGTCTGTAGGATGAGAGGTTGGCATATAGACTAGTACCAGAATCTACTTGACGGTGTCTTGTAAGCAACATGAGGCAAGGGGCAGTTAGGTGGAACACTGGTTCTGGACTCAGGAGGACCTGAGTTCAAATCAAGCCTTAGACACTTAATAATTGCCTAGTGTTGTGACCCTGGGCAAGGCACTTAACCCCATTGCCTTAAATAAAAATTTAAAAAAAAGCAAATGAAGAGTGAAGTAGACAAGAAAAAGAAACACATAAGGCTGACCAAGGCTTTTCTGAAAGTATCCCCAGTTCCATTTCTGAAACTAGCCAAATAAGGAAACATGTTCTGCATGACTTCAAATGTATAGCATGAAGTCTGGCCACATCCATATGATCTGGGTCAAATTACTTTTCCTTATTTGGGCCTCAGTTTTCTCTTCTGCAACAAGAGAGGATTGGATTGGGTAAAAAAAGGTTCATTCCAAGTATATCCTTAAAGTGAATTTCTTTATTTGTCCCTTTAAACCTACCTTTTCCTTTTGATTACAATATTTCTGTCAGGGCCCCAAGCATTCATAAAATCATAGATTTTGGAGCTGGAAGGCACCTGAGAAAACATCACATCTAACTCCCTCATTTTAGAGATCAGGGAACTGAGGAAAGAGATGGCAAGTGATTTGCCCAGAGTCAAAGTTAAGAGCTGTATGAAGCTGTTCATGACTCAAAAGGAGATATGAATTCCAGGATAATCAAGATCATGTAGCCAGTAGCACATGCCAGATCACCTGCTATTCATTTCCGATTTGAGAGTCAACCCCTAGGATACAAGTCTCAGTGTAGTTTTAACCACAAGAAATCCCAGAAACATAAGCCAAAGGCAGTGAATATTGTTTCTGGTTCAGTCAATCATGTCTGACTCTTAATTATACCACTGAGCATAGCATACCAGACCTTTCTATCTTCCGCTATCTCCCAACATCTGGAAAAGGAATGTCATGGAAGATAGTTTTCCTCTTTAATAATGGAATTCAGTTATCTGACCATCTCATACATTTGAAACATGATGTCTTTAAGCCTCAACAGACAAAAATAAAGGTGACCAAAATTCTTAATGCAAAAAAAAATGTGATGAAACCTCCATCTATGGGACTTTATAACTGCAACACCTATGGGGAATCAATTACCAGTGACAAGAACCACATCACCAATCCAACAGAGACATTGGGATATAATTCCTTCTGTATTCATTTAATGGACAAATCTTACATCCAAATTGTTGAAGAATGGTTCAGTATAAGGTTATGTGATATAACCTACCTAGTCTAAAACAGGAAATGCAGTGGATGGGGTTCAAGAACATTACTGTGAATAATATTGAACCTGAATTCAGGAAGAATCTTGTGGTAGTACTTTGGGAGTGCTAGTAGACAGAAATCATTTAGCTTTGATGGGCTAAGTCCCACTAAATTAGGAAGGCTATACTGTATTCAAAAGAACAGTAGTATTGAATATAAAGAAGATATATTCATGTGAGGAAATCCAGGAACCAAATGGAAGAAGCACAGAGGAGAGCACTGGGGTGAAGATCGTTAGAAACAGAATCAATATTGTCCTCAAATTATACTACAGATATCAGTCCAGAAAGAAGAAATTGGGGTGGCTAGGTGGCGCAGTGGATAAAGCACCAGCCTTGGAGTCAGGAGTACCTGGGTTCAAATCCGGTCTCAGACACTTAATAGTTACCTAGCTGTGTGGCCTTGGGCAAGCCACTTAACCCCACCTGCCTTGCAAAAAAAACTAAAAAAAGAAGAAACTGAAGAATATTTGAAAAGTATGTAAGTCTGGAACAGAGGTAAAATATAACAATATTGAGGGGCTTATCCAGACTTCTTCTACTGGATCTCTCTCCCTCCACCCCCCAGAAGTGAAACAGCTTAAATAATTTTAGTTTTCCTCAATGATAACTTCATTTTTCAAAGGTAGAAGAATCAGTGAAGGAGAAATTCTATCTTGGCTCTGATTCTCACCACCAACAAGGAGGAACTACCTAATGCAGTGATGGTGTGAAAATAATAACCATGTTCTGGGCATGGGAGAAGTATCAGTATCTCCCACTGACTATAGGGGGCAACTAGGTGGTGCAGTGGATAGAGCACCAGTCCTGAAGTCAGGAGGACCTGAGTTCAAATTCAGCCTCAGACAGCTAATAATTGTCTAGCTGTATGACCTTGGGCAAGTGACTTAACCCCATTGCCTTAAATAAAAATAAAAAAAGTCAAATGAAGAGTGAAGCAGACAAGAAAAAGAAATGCATAAGACTTTTTGAAGGTATCCCCAGTCCCATTTCTGAAACTGTAGCCAAATATGGAGATACGCTCTGCATGACTTCAAATGTATAGTGGAAATCATATTGTTTGCCTTCTCAATGGGTAGGAGAGGGTTGCATAGGAGGTAGATATTTTAGAACTAAATTTTTTTAATAAGTAAAAAAGAAGGGAAGAAAGAAAAAGAAGGGAAGGCGAAAGGGAGGGAGAGAAAGAAGAAAGAAAGAATAAACAACCCCCCCAAATAAAATTGTGGCAAATTAAGTATGCTAGAGGGAGGAGAGAGCATCAGTGGCCCCCTTTGAGGGCTTTCTTTCTTTACTACAGGTCAGTCCCACCTTTGTTCTTCAGAGGTATGCTAACAATTTTTGGATGAAAAATCCTTAAGAGACATGAATCTATCCTATTGGACACACCTGGAGGCTTCTATCCTTTCACTCTATTTAATAGCTTTCAAAGACTTTTGCCAGTCTAAAAGGTTCTTTCTTAACGTTTTTGGGTTATGGAATCTTGTGATAGTCTGAAAGAGCCTGAAAAGACTCCTCAGAATTATTTTTTAAAATACTATAAAATAAACAGTATATTCTGATTATTGATATAGTATGCTAACATCAGAATAAAATGCATAGGATTCTAAAGAAAACCATTTATATTGAATTACAGTTGTGCAAACACTGGAATTATGCCAAAGTTATTTTAATATGGAATTTGGGATTTCATTTGATTATTGGGATTTCTTAATGTGAAGCAGTAGGGGAAATATATCTGAGAGGAAAATACCTGAGTTTTACCAGAATCTAGGAATATTTCTGAAATTAGTGTATGGACAGAAGGACAGAAGACATCCAAGTTGCTTTACAAAGAAAAGTAAATCCTACATCGATTTTATAACTTTTAAAAGTGAATTTCTCTTTTTCTTGGGAAATATCATTCTTTTTCTCTCCAATTTCTATTGAGAGATGAGGGACGAGCCCTTATAGGATGGTTCCCTGAGCATTTCTTAAAATAGGAGGACAGCAGCAGTTTCCATAACAAGACTCAGCCTTGCAGAGGTGGGCAGTGCTCAGAATGCAGGAGGGATAAAACTGGCAAAAACCTGAACCTGTGAAAACAGGACATTAGCAGCACTCAGACCACATCACTGGGGTTGTTATCAGGTCCCAGAAGTGACAGGTCCTAGGATTAGTCATGTCTTGGAACAGGGGTCACTGTTGAACTTCCATCAGGACCTCCAGTTCCCATAGCCCAGACCTAACTGGCCACAGTGGGGCCAAGCACAGTGAGCTACTGCTTAAATCCTGAAAAAGAGAAGAGGTGCCACGCTCCAGTTGTGGCAGGGATGCAGAGAACTATAGGCAAAGACAATATTGACATTAATTGGAAACCAAACTTTGCAAATCTCTTCATCACTTTGCTAAAACACTCTGTCTTGACCTCCAGTCTAACCTTGGTCACGTTCTCATTAGTAAGGCAAGGTAGATTACTCAGATTCTGAAAGAACATCTGAGACCACCCAACTCCCAAATCACCATTTCTTCCCATGGACACTCGGGTGGGGGGGGGGGGATTTCAGAAGATTTCGGGCAATGCTCATGCTTGAGCCTATTGCTCTTCTTGCTTCTAGACTTCAGCTTAACCTGGCAGCTGACCTGCCAAGATTAATTAGTAACCCATGTGACTTTTCTTTAATAACTTCTTGAATTCTGTATCACTTTCTTTTATGTTGTAACTTTTTTAAAAAACAAATTTCTATTTTCTTTTTACACCTGCATTCCTGGGTCAGGGAGGGATTCATCATCACAGAATACCAAACTCAAGACAACAGCAGGGTCTATAGCAGAGTTTGGTCAAATACTATGGGAGAGAAGGAGGATTATTTTTGAGCATTGAGAGACTTCATCATTGCTCTGCTAACACAAAGGGAGAGATCTCAGGTGGAAGAAGGAAGGAAGGAAGGAAGGAAGGAAGGAAGGAAGGAAGGAAGGAAGGAAGGAAGGAAGGAAGAGGAGCATTCATTTCATACTCATATTTGCCAGTCACTGTGCTAAGTTATTCACAAACAATATCTACTTTAATCCTCCCATGTCCCTCAGAGGTAGCTGCTATTTTTATCCTCAATTTTATATTTAGGAAAACTAAATTGAGGAAATTGAGGCAGAAAGAGATTAAGTGAGTAGTCCAGGGTCAAATAGCTATTTCTTTCTTCCTTAGGCCCTGAACTCTATCTACCTTACCACCTAGTGCCCATGATCTTGAGGGATTTTACAAAGCAGTCATAATGCAAGAAGAAAGGACTTGATGCAGATCCAGGAAATGGACAGTTGAGACCCTCATGTCAGTTGAAAGTGATGAGGATTCCAAGGAACGGCCCCCATGGCAGCAGACTTGTGGAGCCCAGGGGAAAGGGCATTGCCTTGAAAATTCCAAAGACAAGCCTAGTGAAGTCCTTTGCTTGCTGTAATCTGTCACTAAAGGAACCTCTCAAGCTGCTACCATTACTGTATCAGTTAGACAAATGTTTCCTAGGAAGGGTTTAGCAGATGAAGGACTGGCTACTGATGTGTAGCTTGCTTTCTGATAATGGTATGTAATGGTAATGGTAGGACAATTGATTCAACCTACCCTGAATGATGGGCTGTTCCTCTCTCAGCTGAGGTGTCTAAAAGAAGAAAGATTTAAATTTTTTAATTTTTAAAGAAAGTTCATCTTTCACCACCAATGCAAATGCCACAGAAAGGGAGAGCCTGACTGGTGAGCTCTGAACCACTGTGTTACTAGTATTGCTGGCTCTTTAGTACCAAATTTAACCTTGGAAAAGCAAGAGAGTATGGACCTCTTATCACCCTTCCTTCTAGCTTTCTAATTGTTTAAAACAAAAATTATATTCCTTTCTATCTCCATTCAATTTTCTCCATAGGTCTTCCATACCTAGGTTTTTCTAACAATCTAACAATCTATTTACCTCCATAACTTCTTTCTTGTTTATTTTATGATTAGATTTATCTAAATCTGAGAGTGGGAGGTTGAGGTCCCCTACTAGTAGAGTTTTTCTGTATATGTCTTCCTTTAACTCCTTCAACTTCTCTTCTAAATATTTGGATGTTATAACACAGGGTGCGTATGTATTTAGTATTGAAATTGCTTTATTGTTTATGGTAACTTTTAGGAGTCTATAGTTTCCCTCCTCATATCTTTTAATGCTATCTATTTTTGCAACTGCTTTGTCTGAAATAAGGATTGCTACTCCTGCTTTTTTTCACTTCAAGTGAAGCAAGGTATATTTTGCTCCAGCCTTTTACTTTTGCTCTATATGTATCTCTCTGCTTCACATGAGTTTCTTGTAAGCAGCATATAGTAGAATTTTGGTTTTTAATCCACTCTGCTATTTGCTTACATTTTAAGGGAGAGTTCATCCCATTCACATTCAAAGTTATAATTACTAACTCTTTATTGCCCTTCATGTTATCTTCCCTCAGTTTGTGTTTTTCCCCTTCCCCCGCCTTAATCCATATTTCTCACCTTCAGTGTGTTTGCCCTCCTATATCCAAACTACTACCCTCTTTTGCCCTTTCCCTTTGCCCTTATTTCCTTTCCTATCACATATCCCACTTGTGATGGAGTCTCTTTCTCTTTAAGGCTTCAGTATTTGAGGTCTCCTCTCCTGCCCCCCCCACAGGTGGATGGGGTACTTAGGTAGACTCAGTCTAGGGTTCAAGTCTTAACAAGATGCAGGAGGGAACCGATATCACCATGTGTCAACCGACCAGCCCCTTCCCCCAACCCAAGGAGAAAGCATGGGATCTTTCTCAGACACTCATAAGGAAAACTCCCCTCTCCTATAACTTCTCAATCTTTCCCTTAAAGGTTCTTTCTTCTCTTAAACTTCTTCTAAACTCTCCCCAAAACACAAAATGGTTCAAAAACTGCAATTATCCCCATGTCTGGATTTTCTTCCCAGTACTTTCAGAACCACTTACTCAGACAATTCAGCTCACATTTCCTCAATATACGGTTCGACCATTCTTTTTCAATACCTCTGCTTGACTTTAATTCATACTCTTCTGAACCAGAATTACATACCTTATATAGCTATATAAACCACAGATATGATTCCCCTTTTCACAATACATTTTCCATTCCAAGGTTCTAATATTTAACACTTCTGGATTATAGCTACTAACAACCTAGAGAAGACAAGCAGTCATCCAAAAAATCCCTTAGCCTAATTAGAATATTCCCTTCCCCCCTTTTTCAAAGAGAGTAAGCAGAATAACTTTTTAAAAGGGACAATACTTCCGGGGAGGGCAGTTGATCTTCTATTCTTGAATTCTCATATATCCCATAATTTTCTGTAATAACCAACATTATCAGAATTTATATTGATAAACTCCTTAAGCTTTAATGTTACCATATCATTCTGGAAAAACTTCAAGTATTTGGTTTCCCATATACTTGCATATCTTGGTAACCACATTATATAATTTAGGATTAAACTGACTCTCTTGTCTTTCTGAAATTTTCTAACAACATTTTTTTAAATTAAAACAACATTTCTTTCCATAATATCTTTGTTTACATATTTGGTAATATTCACTGTCTCTTTCCTGTTTCTTTGACTTCAAAATAAGGTCCCTTTTTAACACTTTTTTTTTTGCAAGGCAGTGGGGTTAAGTAGCTTGCCTAAGGCCACACATGTAATTAAGTGTCTGAGGCGGGAACTGAACTCAGGTACTCCTGACTCTAGGGCTGGTGCTCTATCTACTGTGACACCGAGCTGCCACTTTTAACACTTATTTTACTAATTCTTCCTGAAGTAACTCTCTCTCTCTCTCTCTCTCTCTCTCTCTCTCTCTCTCTCTCTCTCTTAATCTTTTTCTAAAAGAGTGTGGGGGGAAACATTCTAGCACCACAGAATCACAGAGAACTGGGAAGAGAAGGGAACATAAAAGAGGAAAGGGGGGCCCTTCTCATAAGGGTAGAATAACAGGGTGAGTAGTTTGGCCTCAGTCAATTTAACACTATAATCCATACAATATAATCCATTCCTTTTGAATTTTGAATCAAAATTGAAATGCCTCTTTTAAGTGCTCAAGAGATAACCCAGGAGTGAGGAGGGAGTAATCATATTGTCCATTGTAACATAGGCAGAAGGTTCTAGGGAAGAGCCAGGGAGTGTTAGATGGATACTGCCTCAAAATCCAAAATAACAAGATGAGGCTTCCCAAGGAAATCTTTAGGGGAACTCGCTAACTCCCCCTTTCCGCTGTTTAACAAGTAAATAGACAATCTAAATACATAAAGACAGATGAGGCACAAACACAGATAACACAAAATGTGTTTAGGACTTTCAACAACAGATTTTTCAAACCCACAATTTCAAAACACAGGACAAGGGCAAATTCCTGACGTCTCAGGAATGCCAAGAGGGGAGATTTCAGATTCTCAACTGACAATCTCTCCCTCCCAAAGGCAGACCAAATGTTTTCCTTCTCCTGTATCTTTATTTCCCCATGCAAGACAACAATATTTAATCATTTTCTTCTTACTTTTCCCTTTGTATTTTAGTCTTATATAACTGATTTACCACAGGGGAAGGGTTAGGACAGGGCCCTTCCCATTTTAAATATTGACAGAGATCTCTCAGGATCATGTAACTTTAGATCCAAATCTCTTATGCCCAAACTAGAAGGGCTCACCCCCAACCTTCAGTCACCCAAATGGACCCTCTAGGAATCTAGTACCTGCAGATTCCAAGGTCTTGGTTTACCCTCTCTTTGGCGTTTTGTTCACAAAAGTTGCTGACTGCTTTTTGTCCTCACTGACCAGTCAGGTTCTTGCTGCGGATTCACTCTTCTCTTCCTACCCAGTCTCTCTGCTTTGGGTCACTTGCATAGATGGGAAACCAAGACTCCCAGAAAATGGTAAACTGCTGAATTTGGGCAGTGGCACCTTTTTTCCAAGTCCTAAGAGGTCAAGGTCCCCAATGGGCATGAAATCCCGAAAGGGCCCCCAAAGGTATGAAGAGAAAGTTTCTCAAGGAACAGACTCCAATCAATTAGAGACAGACTGAGGCAAAAGCAAAGGGCCCAAGAATCACATTTATTGTAACTTGATCTCCCCCCCAACCGACCCACCCTCATTAATGTGGAATGTGTTTTTCATAATCTAAAGAAAAGAGCATATAATTCAAACTGTAACCAGAATACCCCTCCAACTGTTTGCTTTGATTTTTTTTTATTATAACCAAAAGAGTTTCTTGCTGATAGTAGTTCAAAAATAAATTAAAAACAAAATCACAAGTGATTGTTCAGTTAAACAATACTTTTTAAAAAAGCATTTCATAGATAGAATCTCTTTCCAAATATATTGGTTGCCTAACTTTCTAAGGTAGAAAATAGAGTCTTTAAAAGCTGAGGAAACCTTACTAACTTTGTGTTTTTATTTGACAAAATATCTACCCAAATAAGATTACAATCTTGGCATACTCCTCTCTCATCAAGGCCAAATAATGAACTCAGTTTTAAAATAGTCATACTCATCCTGCCTCCAGAAACACTTTTCTTCCTTTTAGATAGATATTCTCCATATTCTGCTTCATTTCTGTTATCAAACATAAGTAAATCTGAAATGGGTGATTCATTGGTTTGAGCAGTCTTTTTCTTGTCAAAAATATAAATAAAATCTCATGTAACTTTTCTCACTCATTTAAAAAAAAGCACCCTTAAATTTTGTTAAAACTTAGAAATCCAAGATACATTCAAAAATGTATCTCAAAAAAGTGAAGGTAAGGGGTGGCTAGGTGGCACAGTGGATAAAGCACCAGCCCTGGAGTCAGGAGTACCTGAGTTCAAATCCAGTCTCAGACACTTAACAATTAAATATCTCTGTGGCCTTGGGCAAGCCACTTAACCCCAATGCCTTGCAAAAAAAGTGAAAGTATTCCACTGTACAATGATAAAGAGATGCAGTGGTTATGATCAACATACAAGAAGCAATTTCTTCAAACTTTATGTCACTGGGATCTTACACACACACACACACACACACACACACACACACACACACACACACACACACACAGAATTATTGGAGATTAGAAACTGTTCAAATTGACCACATCAGGTTTAATGTGAATAATATACCATATCCTTCAAATACTTTTTTTAAAAAAAGTTTATATGATTTAAATAGTAAGGAGTCAAAGATTTTCAAACCAAAAAATTTTACTCTAGACCCAATTAGAGAACATAGAAAGGTATTCTAGTAGTGAGTCAGATGTTACCAGGAGGTTAGCAATAAGTATTAGCAACCTAGGGAAAGGGAGGATCATGGGATCAACATTTGGACAAAAGTTTAGGACTGAGAGAAACCTTAGAAAACATATTCCAAAACCTCATTTTACACATGAGAAAACTGAAACATTGGAGAGATTAAAGAACTTGCCCAGAGTCATAGAGGCTAGAAAGTGACTGAGTCAAGATTGAAACTGAGGTCTTTTGGAATCCATGTCTCCATCCAATGTACTTGCAATTGAACTCTTGCAATTGAAAGGGCACCTCTTCAAAGAATCAGACACCAAGAGTGGCCTTAAAAATAAGGTCATCCAGCCCTCCTTCTGTTTTCAAATAATGTAAGCAAAGCCCTGAAGGTGAACTGACTTGGCCAGCACAAAGCAAAATTTATCTGTTCATAATTTCACAGAGAAGTAACTGTGTTTTGTTTATTTGGGGAATCATGTTGCCTTTTGTCATGTCTCTTTTATCAACTAGAATTCCCATATTACCAGACTAGCTAAATAAAGGTTTCAGCTGATTATTGCCACAGACCTAATGAACAGTCTTAAAATCTGGGATATATAAATTTCTGTATATACCTGTTGTAATCAATTATTTTTTTATATTGGTGATTTAGATCTTTAAAATAAAATTATCTAATAGTCTGTACAATTTATTACTCTTTTATCTTTTTTAAATTAAATTTTGTTTTCTCAAAAAGGAAAAAAAATAGCCCACATTTACTCTTTAATGAGCCCCTGCAAGAGAAAATGAAAGAAAAGAAAATTTCTGAGTAAGGGAGAGAGGGAGGGAGCAAATGAAGGAAAAGAAAATTCACTGTTTAAGGAAGCAAAACAACTGTTTGCATTGGTCATGTCTGAAAGGAAATAAAATATAAATATATTACATATCTACATCCATGCATATGCCACAGTTTGTAATCTGTCTTTTTCCTCTGTATCAATAAGTGGGAAGCATGTTTCATCATTAGTCCTCTTGAATTGTGGTGGTCATTATACTGTTCAGAATTCCTAAGCTTTTAAGAGTTGTCTTTAAAATAATTTTGTTGAATTAGAAATCATTCTCCTAGTTCTACTCACTTCACTTTGCATCATTCATATAACTTTTGGAGTTTTGGGGGAATGAGTTTCTGGGAATTCCTACCTTCATGCTGCCATCTTGGCTCTGTCCTCCAGTTTAATACTTTTAAATTATTTTTCTCCCCAATCTATTATCCAAGTCAGCTTCAATTTGGTTTTTATTTGTTCGTTACAATAAGATATCTTTCACTCTATTTTTCAATCATCTAGAGACTCTTATAAAGCAGTACAGTTTCCATCAAAGGCTTCTGGTATAATCCATACATAGTATTGATGATCTTACTTTATAAGCATGATATACCTAGAAGGGAAAGAGACCTAACAGGGAGTCTTTTACAAACTAGGAAAGTAAGGTCTAAGGAGATTAAGTGATTTTTTTTTAGGAATACACAGAAAAATAAAAGATAGAGCTTCAACTCCAAATCCAGAGTTTTTTTTTTCCTTTTGTATCATGCTGCTAAACACACATCACAGGCATCAGATATATATTTTCAATCTTACCATGATTTAATTTTTAAATTAACCTGAATTTCTTGAAATGTTAAGCCAGTTATGAAGCTCAAATCTGGAGTCAGACTATAGATGCAAAAAGAATACTAAAAAGAGGTTCATTCCCACAGTGCATTCATTTTATATACAGACTATTTCCTTCAAAGCCCACAAAGAAAAGTCACTATGTCACAGGCAGATTGACCTCTCTGGAAAAGGAATTCTGGAAAGAAACAGCTGACTCTAACTAGGCTTAGTGGCTGGTCAATACAGTTTAGTATGAGAAAAGCAAAGATACATCCAGGTGTTCCTCTCCCACATCAAAATGTCCTACTTGATCCATTATTCTAAATCACAGCCCCTTATATGGTTCCTGAAATCTTTGATACTTCTGACAGAGTCACTTCAAGTCTATTAATCACAACTGATTCTCAGAACTACCTTAGCAGGTTGGGGATGCTGGTATTATTGCTACTTCACAGTTGAGCAAACTAAATCCCAGAAAATGTCAGTGATTTGCCCAATCATTCTGTGAATTACTGGCAGAGGAAAATCTAGAAACCTTGTCTCCTACCTCATCTACAATTGCAGATGGCATAGAATAGAGAGCTGAGTTCAGGTTTTGGAGTCAGATGATGTCATCTAAATCCCTTGCACCTATACTAACACCCTCTATGACATTAGGCAAATAATGTAACCCTGGTGGTTTTCAGTTTCCTCATTTTTAATGTTAGGAGTTTAGACTATATGACTTCTGAGATCCTTTCCAGGTCTAAATCCATGTTTCTACTTTAAAGGTGGAGTTCGATTTAATCCAGGAGTCTAAAGGCCTAGATCTTTTTTTCTAATTATTATTATGTTTATTTCAGCCATATGCACATGTACATGTTTAAGTTACAAAATTTCCTTTGACCTCCCCCCACCAGCAGTGGATAGTCAGGTTAACATTGTACATTCATAGTTTTGATAAACATGTTTACAGATTAATCATTTTCAGTATGAGGAAATAGGATTAAGGGAAAGAGATACATAAGACATCATTTGGGTTTGGGGGGGGGGGGTTAGGTTTTTGCAAGGCAAACAGGGTTAAGTGGCTTGCCCAAGGCCACACAGCTAGGTTATAATTAAATGTCTGAGGTCAGATTTGAACTCAGGTACTCCTGACTCCAGGGCCAGTGCTCTATCCACTGTGTCACCTGGGTGGCCCAGGAGATCATTTTTATAAAGCGTTCCATCAGATTCTGAATGGTTGCTTTTTTTGTTTTGTTTTGTTTTGCTTCCTCTGGCTGGGGATAACATTATTCACAGTTGGTCTTATATGGCTGTCCTAGCTCTCTGAACTGCTGAGAGGAGCAACTTCCACCAAGCCTGATTAACTCACAATGTTGTTTATGTGTGCATTGTTCTCTTGGTTCTAGTCCCTCCACTCAGCATCAGATCCTGTAACTCATTCCATTCTACTTTAGAGTCCAACCATTTATGGTATCTTATAGAATAATAATATTCCATAGAATTCAAGTATCATAACTTGTTTAGCCATTCTCCAGTTGATGGGCATGCAGGCCTAGATCTTAAGGAGACTTTGCCCTTTCCAAATCTTGTGACCTTGAGCAACTCTAGGAACTTCTCTGAACTCGGATTTCTACTTCTTCATGGTAAGAAGAATAATAAGGGAAGTAACTTTTGTTTTATTTTAGAGACAAGGGATTGGTGCAGGGAATAAATGTTCCAAGATGAAGGGGACCCTGTACCTGAAGGAAGTCCAGCAGCTGAGTCACAGCAGCTCTTGGAAGGAAATGAAGGTTAGCAGCCCTAGGTCCCCCCACAACATGGAAGCTCGAGGAGGAGTTTTCCAATGGGAATATATTTGTGGAGCATAGTGAATTAAAGGGAATATAGAAAGACCAGTTCAATGTCCACCCCCATGTCACAAAAGAGTTGTATTTTCAGATCAAATTAGAATCAAACCTGCTAATCCCTGTTGTGGTTTATGGGTAAGTAGACAATAAGCATCCAAGAGTTCTACCTACTATCAAGAGTTGAGGAAACAGTATGCTCTATGTGAAAAAGGAATGTGGTCTGATTTTAAGGAAGTGAAATGAGTCATCAAGGTCTCATGCCTCTTCACCATTGTGCCCCTCTGGGGGAGGGGGTCTTCTTGTCTCATTTCTCCTGACAAACTTTCATATCACTCTTTCTTAATAACTGTCAGAATGTTTTCTACAAAAAGGTTCTGAACAGTATCTTTTTCTTGAGAGTCCATGTGAGGATGATCCTGTTGAAATGAAGTTAATCTGTTCCCACATCCCTTATCTTTTCCTGCTATTGTTAGCACAAGCAAGGAATCTAGGTGCTAGATCAGGAGACTGATGATCCATTCCCCTTCCCTCCTTACCAAATTTGTTCCAGGACTCTTTTCTTTCCAGAATCTCTCCCAACTAATCTTACCTCATTCTGATTATTCCATTACTTCATAATTTGCCATAGCACCACTGCTAAGCAAATCTTTTTAAATTCAAGCCAGGGAGTATGCCCAGTCTTCCATAATTCCTTTAGATACAGTGGATATCTGTATCTTGGATGTGGCTCACAGATCCCCCAAGTTCTCTTCCCAGTCCTCATCCCTTTATATTATATCCCATCTTCTTAACTGATACCTTAACTGATAGTCTTCTCCTAGAATAGTTCCTCTTTTCAAGTTTTTATTGTTTTTAATCCCATCTTGTACAAAAATCCCCTTTGTCAAAATATACTCCTCTTATCTGTCCTGATTGAAGTACTATTCTCCAAGGTTGATTGATTGATTGATTGATAAACTAGCATGGCCTCATAGTCACTAAGTACCCTCCCCTCGTGAATAACATCAAGTTATAATCACTTTATACCTTACCAATTTTTCAAGTATATTCCATGGATACACAATCCTTATGAGCCAAAGCATCATGCAAAGTCAAATCATTTCCTAAACTATCTGTACCATTCTTCCCAAGCATACTCCCACCAATTGTAGCCAAAGCATCAAGTAAAGTATATCTCTTCTTGAGGCTTCATGTTCAGTTCCTTTAAGAATACCCTCTCCCTCAGTCTGTAGTACCCCAACCATAGCCCTAACCCTCTCCAAACAAAATATCAGGTATAATCTCTTTTATTATCCCTTTAGCACCCCATCCATGGTACTAAAACTCTCCTTAATTAATGTATGGATTAAGATCCAATCTCTATCTAATCTTATTTATTTTCTTTTTTTTTAGTTTTTTTTTTTTTGCAAGGCAATGGGGTTAAGTGACTTGCCCAAGGTCACATGACTAGGTAATTATTAAGTGTCCGAGGTTGGAATTGAACTCAGGTACTCCTGACTCCAGGACCAGTGCTCTATCCACTGCACAACCTAGCCACCCTCTAATTTTTTTTTTTATTTTCAGCCCTTTCTCACCTTCTATCACTATGGTACTACAAAATAGCTAAGTATCTAGTAATGTTAAATAGAGCCTCTAGAAGTACTGGGACACCCTGAGGTCTCTCTTAAGAACTTTAGCATTTGGGGTGGAGTCAAGATCACAGCTTGAAGGCAGGAATTCCCAGTGAACTCTTTCCTAGAAAACTCAAAATGCTTGGAAATTTTAACTCTAACCAAATTCTAGAGTGACAGAACTCACAGAAAGACTAAGTGAAACAATTTTCTAGTACAAGACAATTTAGATTCATAGGAAAAGTCTCTTCCATGGCATCTGGGGTTGGAAAGAGTTGTAGCACAGCCTGGCACCAAAGCAAACCAACTTCCGTCTTCCAGGAACAGCTTGTGAGGCCCCAGGTGGGGGGAGGCAGTGGAGTGGTTTCTAGATCTCTTGGCCTTGGGATCCCTGGAGATAGCTTGGAGGATCAATGGGGGAACACTGACACCAGAGTGAACATGGAGCCTAGGCTGGTGCCGGCCTCAGGGAAGCTTCACCCCAAGAACCTGAAGAGCCACCCAATAGCTGCTTTCATAGCACTCAGATGTTAAGGGGATGGTGAGAGACTCCAGAGATTTCTCTATTATTCCTGGGCCAGGACTCTGATGATATCCAGGGCCCTATCTGGGCCCCTGAGGAGCAAGGATTCTTCGCATAGCTCCAGGAGGTTGACCCAAACACCCCAAAGCTTTGGAAGCATGATAAAATCAGGTAATAGGCTGAAGAAATGAGCAAGCAACAGAAGGAAAAAAAGAATCTGACCTTAGCAAATTACTTTGGACACATGGAGGATCAAAATAGATACTCAGAAGATTGCAAAGACAAAGTTTTCTATATCCAAAGGGAAGAGAAATGAGGGTGATGTAGGAAAATCATGAAAACCAAGTCAACAGCTTGGTGAAAGAGAATTTAAAAAATGAAAGAAAATAACATGTTTAAAACTGGTTTAGGTCAAATGGGAAAAAACTGTCCAAAATACAAATGAGGAGAAGAATGCCTGAAAAAACAGAATTGGTCAGATGAAAGTCATGACCAGGAAAAGAGCCAAGACTTCATTTTTCAAGAAATCATCCAGCAAAATTGCCCTGGTGTCCTAAAAGTAGAGGGTAAAATAGAAATTGAGGAACTCTACCTCCTGAAAGAGATTCATCCCCCCAAAAATAGTCCCAGGAATATTATAGTCAAGTTCCAGAACTCCCAAGTCAAAAATAAAATACTACAAGCAATCAGAAAAAAAAAAATTCAGTTACAAGGCACCACAGTCAGGATTGCACAGGATTTGGCAGCATCTACATTAAGGGAATCATAGGGCTTAGAATATGATATTCCAGAGGGCAAAAGAGCTAGAACTACAACTGAGAATCAACTACCCAATAAAACTGAGCATTCTCTTTTAGGGTAAAAGATGGACATTCAATGAAATAGGAGATTTTCAAACTCTCCTGTTGGATCAAAGTTTTATCTTCACATACAGGACTCAGGTGATGGGAAGGGCTAATTATGAGGGTTTAATGATATTGACCTGTGACTATTCCTGCATGGAAAGAAGATGCTGATGACTCACATGAACCTTCTCATTTATAAGAGCAGGTAGAAGGAGCATTTATAGACAAGGCAAAGGAGGGAGTTGAATATAATGGTGTATAATATATTCTAAAGATGGAATCAATGGGTTAAAAAAGGAATGTACTGGGGAAAAGTGGAAGGAGAGATGGAATGAGCTAAGATATTTCATGTAAAAGTGTCAAGAAAAGGCTTTTGCAATAGAATAGAAGAAGGCTAAAGTGAAAGGTAATGAGTGAACTTTCATACTCATCAGAAATGACTCAGAGTGGAAATAACATACATACATACTAAATAGGGTATAAAAATCTATTTACTGTAGAGGAAAATAGGAGGGGAATGGGATGGGAGAAAGGGAACAGGGGGAGGGGAGTGGGAGTGTGGGTGATAGAAGAGAGGGAAGATTATGGGAGAGGGTGGTCAGCTACACCTCACTTCTGAGGAGGCGCAGGGTGATAGGATAGAGAGAATAGAATAAATGGGAGTGAGGAGAAACAGAATGAAGGAAAATGCTGTTAAAAATATAGAAGGAACTTCTCTGATGAACTTTTGAAAAAGAATGCAATGCATCCCAGAGACATGATATCTGAACACAGACTGAAGTACAGTTTTTTTCTCTCTCACTTTATTTTCTTGAGGTTTCTCTATCTTTTGAGGGCAGGGAGGGTTTTGCTTATTTTCACAAGAATAATATAAAAACAAACAAATAAATCATTAACAAAAATAATAATAATAATAAAGAATAATGCTTCGATTAGAATAATGATAAATAAAATGTCTCTGGCAGACCCGTACCTAAAATTAAAAAAAAAGAACTTTAGCATTGATTGTAAGGTATGAGAGACACAGGCATAGCATAGGAGTCCCTCATCAGTAAAATTTTTGAGCTCTGTGAATTAAACAGAATTAAAGTAGCTCAAAGCTCATGAAATACATACGTTCTGAGTTAGTATCTTAGGAATTCACCTGAACTACTTGTGCCCAAACTGTGGTAGAGCATTCTGAGCTCATATTGTTCTGATCAGCCATAGTCAAATGCACTGTAATTTGTCTCTAACATAGTGATGTCATTTTGGTCTTCTTTGATAATGAAGGACAAGAACTAACCATATCTATATCCTCTAAGTGCAACCTCTTCAACTGTGTTCAACCCTTTAACTATCCTAAGAGAAATACAGTTCTCAAGACTTACAAATGTTATCTTCGCTTGTAGGGTTGCATATAATTTAATGTTGACATTTTCCCCCCTTTTCCGTTTACCTTTTTATGCATCTCTTGAGTTTTGTATTCTAAGATTGAATTTTCTGTTCACTTCTGGTCTTTTTATCTGAAATTTTCAAATTCCTCAATTTCATTGAGCATCCAACAGGCTATGCTGAAATTTTGGAGGGTAGTAAATATTTGGTTATAATCCAAGGTCCTTTGTCTTCCAAAATATAACATTCCAGATTCTTTAATGTTAAAGTTGATAAAACCTGTGTAATACTAATTGTGTTTTCTCTGTATTTAATTTACTTCTTTTTGAGGAGTGGGTAGGTGGCATAGTATATAGAGTAGATAGAGCACCAGTCCTGGAGTCAGGAGTACCTGAGTTCAAATCTGGCCTCAGACGCTTAATAATTACCTAGCTGTGTGGCCTTGGGCAAGACACTTAACCCCATTGGCCTGGCACAAAACTAAAAAAAAAGATTTTATTTCTATTGGTGGGGGTGCAGCACTATGCCACCTAGCCACCCCTCTGATCCATCTCAGTTCCCCTGACCTATTTTCCCACTGGAGCACTGATCATGGAGTCAGGCCAACAGGAATTTGAATCCAGCCTCAGATCTTCTAGCTCTGTGATCTTAGGCAAATCACTTAACCCTGACTTCTTTGCATCCAGGGACATCTTCAGTCATCCTAATTTATATCTAACCACTGGATCCAGATGATTCTGGAGAAGAAAGTGAGACTGGTGAATTAGCACAGCACCCTCTCACTCAAATCCAATTGAAGTGCTTGATATGGCATCACCTCCTTGATATCATGATTTTCTTTGATAATGAAAGACAAAAGTCATCACATACAGAGATGGTTGATCTTGCCTTAATGCTATTCCTCCTCACCTCTGCCCCCATTGCTCCGAATTCTTTCAGAACAGTTCAAAGTCCACCCTCTGTAGAACCTGTTTGCCCTCCTCCCTACCCCTGCCTTCCTCTGGTATTACTCTCCCTTTACACTGCATATAACTTGAATTTATGTAGTTATTTTCATTTTCCAACTTTAGAATGTAAACTTCTGGAGCACATCCTGGATATTTGTCCTTCCTTGCATATCTAGTCCTTAATACAATGCCCAAGACCTAGTGACTTATGTTTGTTGACAGTTAACAAACTGACTGGATCCAAACCCCTAAAGCCACATTTGAAGAGATCTGTTTGACCTCTACAGGTGTACAACACCTTCCCATGACTTCTCCAGGCCCCAGGTTACAGTAGACATTCAATTATGTACTTTGTGTACTATCTGAAGTGAATAGTAACTGAGGTCTCTGGCTATCCCACAGACCTTTGGAAAATTTAACTTCCTTTAACTTCATTCTGATTCTTGATGATTCATAGAGTCATTAGCCTCTACTACTCCAAGTCTATTCTTCAAGAAATTATTTCTTCACTTAACTTTTTCATCTCCTTTTCTTTCATCAATTCTATTTTTAAAGGAGCTGTTATCTTTTTCCCATTTGTTATTGCATTTGCCCAATTGTATTTTTAAGGAAATTCTTTTCTCCAGGGACTTTTTGTGCTTCCTTTTGCAAGATGTTGAATTTCTCTTGCATTTTTTTTCTCCAGCTTTTCTACTTGATTTTCTTTTTTTTAAGATTTTTGCAAGGCAAATGGGGTTAAGTGGCTTGCCCAAGGCCACACAGCTAGGTAATTATTAAGTGTCTGAGACCGGATTTGAACCCAGGTACTCCTGACTCCAGGGCTGGTGCTTTAGCCGCCCCTTCTACTTGATTTTCAACATCCTTTTTGAGTTCTTTCAAAAAGTCTTTTGGGGCTAGAGATCAATTCAAATTCTTCTCTTCAGCTTCACATGTAGTGCTTTTTCTGCCATCCTCTTCTGACATGGTGTTTTTTCCACCTTTATCTCCAGCGTATCTTCCTGTAGTACAGGCTTTTCTCTGACCTTTCTTACTTCTTATAAGATTTGTTAATGTCCCAAATTCCCGTGTAGGGGAAGAGTTCTCCTCATAGACCTTATTAGTTGAGAACTCTACAGGCTTACTCACAGAGCTGGGACTGGTCAACACCAGCAGCTTCCTCATTGGGCTAAGGTCTTCTGCATTGAGAATGCTAGGGGTTAGCTGTCTGGAGCAGCGGGACATCTGGTGAAAATACTTACAGTCAGAAAATATGAATCTTTTCTTTTTGGAACAGCACCCTCTCAAACCAAACTATTGGAAACATTAGGCCAATCTGTTGTATCTGGTACAGGGAAGAATACTCAGATATTTCTAGAAAATGCATGTCCTAGAGTTTAAGGTCTCATCTATTCTATTGATTTTTCTTTAATTCTTAATAAGAATTCCCTTGCCCCTCAAAAATCCTAAATTCTTGAAAACAGGTAACTCATCAGTATTTTCAATTTAAAATAAAGATTTCGAATACAGTTTCCATAAGCTATAAAAACAATATAAAAACAGGCATAAGCTATAATGTAATGAGACTTTGTAGTTTATAGGATCAGCCTTATTAATTTTTCAGCATGCCTAATATAACCATCCAGTTATATGTGGATGTTAGAGCTTCTCATCGAATATGGATTGGATATGTGGTGTAATTTCCATAGGGAACTCCATTTATCCTGCAGGTCAGTATCTTCTCTGCAACTTAGAATCTAGAAAATTGCTTAGATCAGTGAGAGGTTCAATGACATGCCTACAGTCACACAACTCATATGTCTCAGGGGCATAACTTGAACTCTGCGGTCTTGCAAGCTTCCAGGGAAACTTTCTTTTTCTTTTCTTTTTTTTATTAAAGATTTTATTTGAGTTTTACAATTTTTCCCCCCATTCTTGCTTCCCTCCCCCCACCCTACAGAAGACATTCTGTTAATGTTTACAATGATTACATTGGTTTAATGTTATACTTTGGTCTCAGTTGAATGTGATGACAGAGAAATCATATCTTTAAGGAAGAAAAACAAAGTATGAGAATAGTAAAATTACATAATAATATAACTTTTTTCTAGTTTGACTTCAATAGTCTTTTGTCTTTGTCCAAAGTCCATAATTCTTTCTCTGGTTACAGATGGTATCCTCCATTACAGATAGGTCAGAATTGTCGCTGGTTGTTGCCTTGAAGCAATGAGCAAGTCCTTCAGGTTTGACCATTACCACCATGTTGCTGTTAGGGTGTACAGTGTTTTTCTGGTTCTGCTCATCTCACTCAGCATCAGTTCATGCAGATCTTTCCAGGCTTCCCTGAATTCTCAACCCTCCTGGTTTCTAATAGAACAGTAATGTTCCGTGACATACATGTACCACATTTTGTTAAGCCATTCCCCAATTGAAGGACTTTCACTTAATTTCCAATTTTTTGCCACCACAAATAGGGCTGCTATAAATATTTTGTACAAGTGATGTTTTTACCCTTTTTTATCATCTCTTCAGGGTATAGATCCAGTAGTGGTATTGCTGGGTCAAAGGGTATGCACTTTTTTGTTGCCCTTTGGGCATAATCTGAAATTGCTCTTCAGAAAGATTGGATGAGTTCACAGCTTCACCAATAATGTAGTAGTGTCCCAGATTTCCCACATCCCTTCCAGTATTGATCATTGTCTTTTCTGGTCATATTGTTGTGCAAACTCTTAATTGTGAAAATATGCAAATCATTATTTGAGTTATTAGAAACAATGAAACTGTCCTGTTGTATATTTGCCCCCTATTCATTTCATTTCCATTATCTTTCATTTATTAACTTGTCTATTTTTGCCAATTAAGAATATATGTAAAATTTAGTTTGTACAAGTAAAACATGCACTTTGAACCATCTAATTTCCAGTCAGGATTTCATATATAACCATCCTTATCTTATAAACAGATCTCATGAATTAAGGAGCTTGAGGAACTGTGAAGTGAGCATTTTAGAATATTAATATATATGTTAAAGTATGATATATATGAGAGGAGACAAAGATTGTAAGTAACGTTGCTTAAAACTATATATTTATATAAAACTATATATATATATATATATATATATAGTTACATGCAAGATAGATTGGGAATTGGGTGGGGGAGGGAAGTAAGATTGGGGGGGAATTGTAAAAGTCAAATAATATCTTTAATAAAAAAAAGATTGGGAATAATTTCATGCGGAAAGCACTAGTTTTAAGGGAAACCGAGAAAGGCTTCTTGTGATAGATGAGATTTTAGCAGAAACCAGAAAGAAGCCTGGAAATGGAAGTGAGGAGGGATGGCACTCTAGCCATGGGGGCAGCCAGTGAAGACTGTCATGAGATGGAGTTTTGTGTGTGAGAAATAGATATTTATTAAGGATCTACACCAGGCTAAGAGCTGAGGATACAAAGGGGGAATAACAGGAAACAGCTAAGCACAGACAAGATTCTACCTACTGAATTAACTTGAGATAATCATCAGAGGGAGACATCTGCATTAGAGGGGACTGGGAAAACCTGATTGTGGAAGGCAGGATTTTATTTTGTACTTAAGCCAGATAGAGCATGAAATGAAGAGGAGAGGGGAAAGAATTCCATGCATAGGGAGATATCTAGTGAAAATACCTACAGTCAGTGGGTAGGAATGTTTTATTTTTGGAACAATACTTCCTCTCTCAAACCAAACTATAGGAAACAATAGACCAATCTATTGCATCTAGCATAAGATAGAAGACTGCATCTCATCCTACAGTTTGCTCCAAGTTTTTTACAACCCTCTCAAATGACATATTAAGAAAGGTCACATCTATTCTATTGATTTTTCTATAAATGAATCTAATAAGAACTCCCCTACCCCTCAAAAATCCTAAATTCTTGAAAACAGGTTACTCATCAGTATTTTCAATTTAAAATAAAGATTTAGAACACAATTTCCATAAGTTGTAAGGACAGCGTAAAAACAGGTATGAATTATGCCTGTTATGTAGAGAGACTGGTTTTTCATGAGTATTTTATGGAATCAGCTTTATTAATTTTTCAGCATACCTAAAATAGCCATCCAGTTACATGTGGCTGTTAAGAGCTTCTCATGGAATATGGATTTGGATATGTGCTTTCCTTGTTATAGGGAACTCCCTCTACCACTGCAGGTCAGTATCTTCTCTGCCCCTTAGAATCTAGAAAATTGCTTAGATCAATGAGAGTTTCAGTGACTTGCCTAGGATCACACAACTAGTCTGTCTCAGAGATATGACTTGAACTCTGTTGTCTTGCAAGCTTCCAGGGATATTTTTTATCTGTCATATTTTGCAGCCTCTACTTAGTTTATAAAACAATATATACAATAGAAACTGCAAACATGAGTCTCAGAAATCTTATGTGTGGAAGATAAATTCCCAATGCATTTTTTTAAAGGAGAAGCAAATTTATTTAAATATTGAAAATATATGGAATCCTGATTGGAAATTTGATGGTTCAAAGTGCATTTTTCACTTTTGTATAGTTTGTATAGTTTCTCAATTGGTGAAAATAAACAATTTTTTGTATCATTAGAAACAATGAAACTGTCCTGTTGTAAACTGGCCCCACATTCATATCATTTACAATAGCTTTCATTCACTAGTTTTCAAAATCAAAATAGGCTGTATTCTGAGTTTTTCTTAATATTTTTTGTTGTCCTAAATTCACTGGTATGTTGCTTTTGGACCTAGGTCCACATCATTATACTGGACTTATGTTTACAGAGTCAAAGTTGATTACTTAAATGAAATCAACCCCATAGGTCATTGCAGTTCAGGCTCACTGAAATGGCTGAAGCCAGAGCTCTTTCATGGTTGGCTGACTATCCTCAGTGACTTCCTTGTAATGGATATTCTGTGATTTTCAGATTAATAACCTTTTCCCATCATATGTATATGGTTGTTAAAACCTAAGTCTAATTTCCATAAGAATATAGGACCTGGCAAATGTCAACATTTTAATGGAGTCTATTAATCATGTTTTATTTATGTGATTATTAAAAATCACTTAAATATAGTAAAGATTAATGGAAATGGGTGTAAGCAAAAAATGGTTTAAAATACAAATGTTAAATGAAACTAAAGAAAATAAAAATCCTACCACCAATGCTAATCCCTTTCCAAGATTTAGATACTTTTAAATGTGTTCATTTAAAGAAGAGAATCCTTGCCAGTGAAATTTGAGTAGTGTGTCAGCTAGATTTTAAATCACTAATTTCAAAATCAACTGTACTTTGTCCATTAAGGCAGACATTACCAGAGTCATGAACACTGGTTTCACAAATACCAGCTGCATATGAGCGCATATTGAAAGCTGTCACAGATTCTTCTCCCCTCTCCCCTTTACTCTTACGTTTATATCCTATCCTAAAATTCACAGCAACCAAATTTCCCTCCCCACCATGGTGCCAGTCAACTGGCTGAACGGCTGAATCTTTCTCTTTGCCCTTTTTTTCCCTTAATATGAATCTTTTATGTTACTTTGTTTCCTTCCTTTCTGATTTCTTTCACTATTCACTTGGGTTTCTGCTTAAGCAGTTTCACAATTGTCTATCAACGTATCTTTCAAAACCTTTTCTCCTCCGTCAATTCCTTCCCAAGACTATCTCTCTATCCACCCTGACCCTGTCTGTCCTTTTTTTGACTGAAAACTCCTACCTTAACAACAAACCTGGATTAAAAAAGAGAAAATTAGTGTAACATGAATTAACATCTTAATTTTTTTAAAGTTCCCTTCATAGTTTCCATAATAAAAGGTTTCACTTTTCTCCCTCCTTTTCTACTTAAAATTTTTTCTTTAAGTATCAAGAGATGCAAAAATATTCATATATATTGTTTAATTATTAAAGTCAGTGTTGTCTTGAGAAAACCTTTTTTAAACTGTGAAAAACTGTGAATAGAGTACTGAAACTGGAAGGTCAGTTCCAACTCAGAAACTTTGTATGCCCCTGAGAAATTATTTAACCTCTATGGTCTGTTTCCCCTACTATGAATGAGCATAATAATAGCACTTCCTTCTAAGAGTTATTGCAAAAATGAAATGAGATAATATTTGTAGAGTTTTGGCACAGTTTTTTTTTTTTTTTTTTTTTTAGAAAATGGAAAATGTCTTATTGATGAAATATTAACAGGCAGGGTGTCTCAAAATACAAAGGAGCACCAGCAACCAGCACAGACCTCCCATGTACTGATGTCTCCCAGTTCCTGGGGCAAAGAGGGATGAGGAGCCATCATTTCAAATGGAATAGGTTTTCTCTGCTGCCAGTTCTGTGCACATTATACGCAAATCTAGTCTACACAAACAGAACAGTCCTGTCACCTACCGCCTGCTTGGCTCCACTGAGCTAATGATATGACAATGATACTAATAAGTCTGTGTAGCTGGTCATCACCACAATCACCTTTGTTGGATTTCAGATTCTGTTTCTTCCCTGGTCTAGCTGGAAGGTTGTATTTTGGAAGGAAAGGTCATGAAGACTTGGAACATGCGATGAACATGAAGACGCCCCTATCTGTTAAGCTGGGAGTGTGGGTGACCCTGCAGGGTGTGGGGTCACTGCCAGTGAGAACATTCAGGGAACATGAGAGGGGTCTTTGTAGTTGCTTGCCTGCTTCTTGTTCTTAACCACAGAGGCTGGATCATGTCACACAGAAAAGGTCATTTGGAACAGCTAAGAAAGACAAGGAGCAAGTAATACTTGTGACTTTCACTTCGGACAGGCGGTGGGCAGGACTGATTTTATAAAGCCACTTCATTGGATTAGTTGATGCACTGGACTCTCTCCCAGACAACATAATAGTACACACTCTCCCCTTTTAGAACATAGGGCCAGCTGCTGTAGAATCTTCTCCATTATGGGCAACCGGCCTCTAAAAAAAGAAAGCTCTCATCCTGCCAAGAAAACACTCTCCCCAATTCTGTGCCACACCGCCCAGAACAAGGGTACAGAAATCCAGACAAGGACAGGCATGCAGATCATGAAATCTATTACCCCACATCCCCAGGGACTGAGGCCAGAGATCAGACTGACTGGTGGCCAAAGGACAAAAATTTAGATAGAGAGAAAACAAAAGCAAACAAAAAAATAAAAAACAAACATAAAAAACCACCCTCCAACAATTTTAAAAAGTACTTGAATTTACAATTTAGTTTTTTATAATTTAGTGAAGACAATTTGGATTTTGGAAGGTACATTAGGAATTTACTCCATGCTACATTGTAAAGAAATATACAGACAGATACAGAGACATACACACACACACACACACACACACACACACACACACACACACACATACACAGACACACACATATATCCATCCAGGTGAGAGCTTCATCAGAAGTCACCTTCTTTGCTCAGTTGGCATTTCTCTGACGAACATTTTGTCTATCTTTGTCATTTTGAGACAGGCTGCTTTTCAGTGGGGTAGACCCACCATTCCTCATCCCCTGGGGGTTTAGCTGCTGGGATTTCATCAGGGTTTCTCTTCCTCTCACAGATGAAAATGATAATGAAAAGGATCAGCACCTCTGCCACGATGCCTAGGAAGGGCCAGAGCGGATCCAGGTGGCTACGGACTTTCAGGGTGATTACAGCAGAATCAGAGCCCTCAGAATTGGTGCCGTTGCAGATGTATTTTCCAGGATCCTCCAAATCCGCAGCTTGAATGTGCAGCTCTGTTTTTTCAGGGGTCTCAATGATGATGATCCTCCCTTCACTACCATTTAAAATGTTCCTATAACTTCCAGGTTCAGATAGTTTGGACCAATTCCAGTGATCGACGGGAGGATATGAGGTACTCTTACACATAAGAACTATCGTGTCTCCCTCATTCCCATCTTCAGACTTCTTGCTCACCACAATCTTTGGGGGGCCTTTGACTTGGACGTCAGCCTTTCCAACAACTGCTGGAAGAAAGACACACTGATATTCCCCGGTTTTGTCCCGTGACCTAACCTCATACCGTGTGTCTGGACTACTCGACGAATCCTCTTGCAACACCTTGTCACCCTTCAGCCAACGATGACCCTGAATTTGTGTTGAATTTTGATTCAGTTTACAGGTCAGGAGTGTTTTATGGTCAGAAACATCTACGGCCGTCCAAATGTTGCTTGCCGTCGCGGAGGCGGCCGGAGCGCAGAGCAGCGCGGCGGCCAGCAGCAGCCGCGGCAGGGCGGCCCCCGGGGCCCGGCGGCCCGGCGCGCTCTCGGAGCCGGTGGCCGGCGCTCCCTCTCCCCCACGGTGATGCTTACTTGGAAAGGAGTTTCTTCCCAGGCGACATGAAAACGCCATCACTATTGCAGCTGGGAGTCTGGGGAACAAACAAGTCTTAGACGCTCTGGAAGAAGGCAAAAGGCAAAAGGGGCCTCCTGAAGAACAAGAAAAGATGAAGAATTTGTTTGTATACACAACAGATGAATATTTGCACCTACATTACTTGAGGGATACATGAGTTTGTTTATGGGGATAATCCTGCCCCCAGGACATATCACAAACTTCCTTACTTCTTGGTAGGTGGTCTGCTAGGAGCAGTAGATAGAATGCCAGACCATTTGTCCTTAAGACTCATTTGTGTGAGTTCAAATCCATCCTTGGGCACTAACTGTAACCCTGGGCAAGTCATTTGAGCCTGTTTGCCTCGGTTTTTTCCATCTCTAAAATGAGTTGGAGAAGGAAATGACAAACTTCTCCAGTACCTTTGCCAAGAAGACCCCAGATGAGGTCCTTTAGAGTTGAAACAACTGAAATGATTTCGCAAGGCCCTTCTTCAAGTAAATCTTCCATGCATTTTTATCCTAGCCCTTTGGGCAGCTGAAGACTTTCCCCAAATTGTCTCCAAGACAAAGTATTTTGCAACAGCATTCAAGTCACTGAATCTCACTAGGCCCTACCTAAAGTCATCTGCTTAATTAATGGAGAGAGTTGTCCTACTGTTCCCTTCTCCACTCAAAACCATACCCTCTACCCCATTAGGGTACAGGAAAAAGAAAGTAAGACTTGATAGACACAAGGGTTTGAAAGGTAGAAACCATTCAGAAGAGAGAACATGGTCTCCTCACTTTGCCTCAGAACATTTGTTGAAATACAATTCTCATCTTTTCAATATGATCCAAAGATTTTGATTTTGTACCAAACCCACAAAATTCATCTTGGCTTTTTAATTTTTTTTTCATTTGGAGAAAGAGATAGATATATGGAAGAGGAGAGGATACAGTTTAAATTGGAAATACTCTGATTTGGAGAAGTCCCTGCCAATTCTCTCTGTTCTTTTCTACAATCAGAAAATGATGAAGGATAATAATCTCATGCATCACCTGGCTATCTGGGAAACTATGGAGAATGTGAAGGCCATGTGCTCAGACTGGAAAGGCACACTGACCTTGAACTGCATGACTGTTCTGCAGATCTAAATAGGGGACAATCACTACAAGAAAGTCACTAGCCCAGATGTCATTGCACTCAATAACATGATCCTCCTTGACAGTGGCATCACCATCCACAGTGGCTACACATCCAGTGGTCTCCCTCGATGCTAAGCTTTAACTGTATAGGCAAAGGGAATTTTAAAATCCTTGGGCAAAGAAGAAATGCTTAAGTGGCTTACCTGTGGTCACATTAGTAGAAAGTGGCAGGTTCTCTGTTCACAAGTCAAGAATTCGTTCAACAGCACTACAGAAATTGAACATCAATATACCATATGAAGACTTATAGTTCAAAATTAGTTAATATGGAAGTATGAGTAAGAGTATTGTGCCCTAGACATGCCTAACAAGTCTCAAACATAAATAACCTTTTGGGGCCAAGAAAGTCTCACTAGCAGACAAGATATATTCCCCTTTATCCAAAGAATGAAAGCCCTTCTCCAGAACAGGCTGGAAAATATGTCTAGGGGAACAGGCCATTACTCTTCTTTCTCCAAATCTTTCACTGTCCTTGAAACAAACAAAAAGTCATACATTCGGGAAAGGACTACCCAGCTGGGCTGCAAGGAAAGTCTGAGTAATTCTAGGTGCATTTGTCTTCCTTTTGTCCCCTCTTTTCTTGATTTAGGACTTTTCATTTAGCCTCTATACTGTTTCTTTTTAAGCCTCCAGAATAAGAAGCAGGGATTCCTGGGTAGGTGGCCAAAAAGACTGACTGAGCTTGTTCAAAGATCTGAAATGTGACTACCAGACAATAAGATAAAAGTTGCCTGAGGAAAAATTCTACAAAGTCTACACCTTCAGTTCAACATGAAAATCAATGAGCACAGTTTTCAAGAATCCAAATGGGACTTTTTGAACATACAGTAAGGGGGCCTCAGAGATTCCCCTCAAAAAGTAGGCCATCCCATAGTCCATTTCATAAGGTCCTCCCTCTAAGAAAACTTCCATGCAGTTTTATCCTAGCCCTTTGGGCAGTTGGAGACTTTCCCCTTATTCTTTCAATGCCAACGTGGTGTGGGGCCATATTCATATCACTCAACTTCACTAGGCCTTTCCCAACTTCATCTGCTCAATAGATAGAGTCCTTCTACTGTACCCTTCTCCAACCAAAACCACACCCTCCACCCAATTAGGGTACAGAAAAAACTAAGTAAGATTAGTGTGACAAAAGGGTTTTAAAAACAAACTAAACCAGGGAATCCTGTCCTTTTTTTAGTGTCATTGACCTCTTTGGCAGTCTGATGACTTTGAATCTCTTGCCATAATAGTTTTTAAATTATAAAATAAAATGCAGATTATTCCAAAGGAAAGCAAATGCATATAGTGAAATAAAGGTGTCATTTTCCCCTAATCTAAAGTTATGGATCACCTGAAATATATCCATATGTCTAGCTTAACAGGTCCTGAGGTAGAGGGAACCCAAGTATTTTGACATAATTTTTCTGAACTCTTCCACACAATACCTTTATGAGAGCACACCTAAGTGTATACCTCGTTAAGAGTGAAATAGTTTAAAGGAAGTGATGACTCTGATGGTGGAGTGAGGAGTATAGTAAATAACTAATTGGCTGTCACCATCTCAATTTCCTATTCTGTCAAGTTGAAGAAGGGTCATCATGTTTCCTTCCTGTAGAACACTGAGGGTGAAGGAAGGTTATAGCACCATGGATCAGGTTGGGAGTTGGCCATGTTCCCTCAGGAGAGAAAACAGAGACACCTCACTTTGCCTCAGAACATTTGTTGAAATATAACATCCATATGGGTCGGCTAGGTTATGCAGTGGAAGGAGCACCATCCTTGGAGTCAGGATTACCTGAGTTCAAATCCAGCCTCAGACACTTAATTATTACCTAGCTGTGTGGCCTTGGGTGAGTCACTTAACGCCATTGCCTTGTAAAAACAAACAAAAATGTTTTAAAAAAATTCAGCATCCATAATAGGGAGGGACCTCTTTCCCATTTGGTCATCATTTCAACATCCTCCATAGATTTTGATTTTGTACTGAACCCACAAAATTCATCTTGGATTTTTTGTTATTCAGAGAAAGTGATTAGTGAATAGGAGAAGAAAGCAGAGATTTTGAATTGGAAGTGCTCTGTTTTGGAGAAGTTACTGCCAAACCTCTCTATTCTTCTTTTCAGGCAGAAAATGATGAAGAATAATAATGTCATGCATCATCTGGATGCCTGTGGAAGTAGGGGAAATGGAAATGCATCGGCCATTTGCTCAGAGAAGAAAGGCACACTGACCTTGAATCTCACAACAGTGCTGCAGGTCTACATAGGGGACAGTCACTATAAGACAGTCCCTGGCTGAGATGTTATTACACCCAAATACCCAGATCCTCTTTGTCCATGGCATCACCATCCAGAGTGACTACAACTTCAAGATCATGGTATGCTTGCTGGTGACCCTAGGCTTTAACTGGATTGGAGAAACAGATTTAAAAATACCTGGGCAAAGCAGGAAAGCTAAGTGACTTGCATGAGGTCACATTTCTGGTAAATGGCAGAGTCAGAATTCAAACAAATGTTCTCTGTTCGCAAGTGAGGAATTCTTTCAACAACACAATAAATCCAACCTGAACATACCATATGAAGACTAAGGGTTTGAGATTACATAATATGGAAGCATGAATGGGTTCTTGTCCCCTCTAGGTACCTGTCAGGTGTCAAGCAGAAACAACCTTTTGGGGCAGATACTTGCTTGTATAGCAAAGAAAGTATCACCAGTAGACAACAGATATTCCCCTTTATCCAAAGAATGAAAGACCTTTTCCTTTCCTCGTTGAGAGAGAAGTAATGGGTGACTTGGTCAGATTTGTCCTTTCAAGATCATTTTGAATGTTGAATGGACTGGAGTAGGAGAGACTTTAAGCAGAGAGAGCAGATGTCAGGTTTTTTTTTTTTTTTAATAAGTCCAGTCTTGAGATGATTTCAATTTTCACCAGGGTGCTGGCAGTATCGGTGGAAAAAAGGAGACAGCAGATATTCTATGAAGATCCTATCAGCAGGACTTGTCAAAAGATTGGAATAGGAGGAGGATCAAAGTGAATGAGGAGTTGAGGAGACTGGCTGACTGGGATGGTGGTGGTACCCTCAACAATAATAGGAAAATTTAGGGAGAAAGCTTTTGAGTTCAATTTTGGACATAGCTTAAGATATCTATATGACATCCATTTTGAGATGTCCAATAGCTAAGTGGAGATGTGAAACTAAAGGTAAGTGAGAGGTTAGACTGGTCTGTAGATTTGCAAATCGTCAGAGATGGTAATTGGATCCATGGGTTAGGCAACATTTAAGATTTGGCATTTATTCTCCAAAATGGGTGTGGGGTGGAACTCTCCCTACTGGATCTGGGAAAAGCCAATTATCCACAATAATAACTCCTTATGGCTGAGTTCTTGCTTTTGGTCCCAAGGCTTTCCTATGTACCTCCAAGATTTGAAAGTAGCCTAGGAGGGACATGGACTGCTTTGTACAATCATTCATCATCTTTTAGAGAAGGAAGAGCTTATCCCTACCTTTTTCATTCTTCTTCCCCAATTCTACCCTTCAGGGGCAATTTTTTAAATTATAGGAAAACCAATCCCAGAGATGAAGTATAAGATATTATCTTAATAGGATCCCACACAGGTAGGCAAAGGATTAAAGGAAGTGAAGTCACTGCTGGTGTAGTAAGGAGCAGATTTTGAACTCTACTTTTCCAGTACCAAAGCAGAGCACACATAAGAACAGAAGTCATTTCAGAGTTAGGCGACAATTTAAGTTGGAAGTAATGAGACTAGACCAGAAGGTGAGGATATAAACTTCCTATCCTCAGGAAGGTGGTCTTTTTACAAGTATAAAAATCTCCAGAAGAATGAACCTCTAGAATCTCCGAGTAACAGCTTAGGAAATACTGGTAGTGATACAAAATGATAGAGAAAACCTAAGTTGCAATTTCCCAAGCTACCGTGTTAAATGTCAAGAGAAAGAGATCTTGTTCTCCTTTTCCATGGAATCTTCTAGGATGGGATCAGTGGTGGGTGGCTCATTTGAGAAAGAATAAAGTTAAAATATCCAAGCCAATCATTCCTAAATAACTTACATAGATTGTGAAGGGAGGTTCCCTCTGATGTAGGAAAAAGCCTTACATTTTCTGGTATTGCAGAAAGAGCAAGAAGACCCTAGTCATTAGAATACTCTAGGGGAATAAGTATGTCCTTCAACATCTCCACAAGTTTTTCTTTGGACATTCTTTTTATCCTCTTTCTTCTTCCTGCTCAAACTAATTAGTAAAAGTGTCTGGAGATTAGCATGAGGGGTCATATCTGTTCGAGGGCAGAACTCTACAAAGTCACAAATAAGACAAAGAAATGGGGATGGGGCAGCCCCAAAGAAAACAGACATCTCTCTGGCTTGGGCTTATTACCTTTCTTGCCTTTTCTTCCTTCCTTCTTGGTGCTCAATATGGCAATGATAACTGGTATCTAGACAGATCATGAGGTTATCTGATGACCTGGAGCTTTTCAGGGATATATCCAACTTGCTCCTACAGGGGTTCCAGGTTGAATGAAGGGGGACAATGAGTAGGAAAGCCTGCAGTTTCTACTGGTCTCTCCTGTACCAACTCCCCTCCCACCCCCAAAGTGCCTACTGCTGGGAGGCCAGAGGTGGTAAATAAATGTTTCATTTTTCCAGAAAGGTTTGTCTACAGCACTACATCAGCCTGGAGCCCTAACTATCTATCCATTCACATTTCCACCTCTGATCTTAATCAGATTTAATAACCTTCTGGTAGGGAAAGTGAGGTGGATATATGTGGGTACACAGGCTATTCTAACAGCCATGACACAAATCATGTACAAGTAAAACCACCTCCTGGACAATCTCAGGAGCTGGCAAGCCTCCCTGAGAGATAAGGTGAGCTGGAGTCCTTGGGAGCCAAAGTCCTTGGGAGCTGGACATTCTGCCCCACTGACCAAGAGCACTAGACACAGCTGTGACTTATTTCCACCCTAACACCCCCCTATCATGTAATGCAAGACACTGCACGTATAAAACGCTTACAACCCCATTCCCTCATTATACTTTGTTCTACCCAGGAAGACTAACAGTATATATGTAATAGCTAAGAAGTAATAAAATTCAGCTGAAGGCATAAGGCAGTAGTGTCTTGACTCCTTATTCTCAGCTCCCCTCAGGGAGGGAGGTTGCCACTGTGGGCCTCAAGGAAGCAAGTCACAACAAATAGTGTCCAAATTCGGGAACCCCCTCTGAAGGATGCTTCAGACTCACACTACTCCTTGCTGGCCAAGGTAAGTGCCCCATTCGGACCAGTCTCTTGATGGTCCCCAGCCCCAGCAGCCCCACAGCTATTACCCTGTACTCCCTTAATCTAATGGGGGAATCTTCCCCCTTCTTCCCAAAATACGCAAGTACAGGTTCTTAAACAACTCCTAAGTTCCCGTCGTCTGAAATGCTCTGAAAAAGAATGTAAGACAACACTCCAGGCGGTTTTTGTTTTGGCCCCCTGGACTGAAGCTGGCCAAATCCAGGATCCTGATGTTTGGGGGCGTGTTTTGACACTTGCCAGCAGAACTCAGGTCCATGGCGACTTTTCTGCCCCGCTGCCCTTCTATCCTGTTATCACTGCAATACATGCCTGCCTTTCAGGGAGAGAGGAAAAGCCTGAAGTTACTTTACAGGCAGCTTTAGATGCAGAAAAGGCCAGAGCAGAGAGCCCATGCCACCTCACTGAGGTCTGCGATGAGGGCACTCAAAGTGATGAGAAATCCACTCGGCCTCTCCTCCTAAGCCTTCCCCGGATCCTCTGCCAGAAAAACCACCCCCCTATAGCCTCCTTTTTTTTCACCCTGAGTTGCCTTGGGAAGACGGCTGGATCCAGCCTCCCCTGAAACATCAAGATGCACCCTCTGCCCCCTCAGCAGCAGCTAACGATTTCACGGATGCCTTTCAGATGAGAGATTTTTTCTGGGTCTATTGGTAATCATTACCCGTCTTCCCCTCTCCTCAAGGGGATTTCAGCACTCCCCGTTCTGCTCCTCCTCTCATTTCCCTCCCCCTGACCCATTCCACAGGTTTATGTAGCTTTTACAGATGCAAACAGAAAGCACCTGGGCTACGTAATCTACAGTAATGGATCCGTTTTATTCACTCCCAGTAGCCCTCACACCCAGTCTGTGCAATGGGCAGAATTGCAAGCCCTAGCCTTGGTCCGTGCCCGCTTTCCTTCCTCCCCCCATCCTAACACAAGGGAGATGGTTTGCTTGTGTTTTTCCCACAGATTGCCCTGCCCTGCTGTAGATTCCCGACCATCTGATCTGACAAGTAGCAGCAGCAGCAGCAGCAGCAGCCCTCAGATCACTTAGCTCTATAGCAGCCCTGACCAAAGGAATGCAAAGAATGTCTCTAAACAACAGTAGATGAAACCTGAGACTCAGAGGACTGAGGGGGAAAAGATGATCCCCCCAACCTTCCCGCAGCACTGCAGGATGAGCTCTTTACCTTGGCAAAAAGAGTGATGGACTTTAAACCGAGAGGACACTTGTCTCTTCACATGTTACTATGTTACCCCCAAAGCATGGGTCACCCCTCAGTGTGTACTTCTCCCCACCCCCAGATTCATTTATGATGCATCTCTTTTCCCTGCTATCTTTGCCAGTAATGGAACTGTGGGTCTCTCCACACTCTCACCGGAAGAACAAGCAGCCACACCATATCCCAGGACTCTTAAAGTTTCCAATTATTTTGGTCCTTTGCATATCTATACTAGGTCCCACTAACCTGTTCATTCCAAGTGGACCTTTTCGCCTTTGACACCTCTGCTATGAGGATCAAACTCCACACCCCCCCTGCCCTTTTCTCCCTGACACTGGACACTCCTCCCACTTCTGTTCCCCACAGATCCCCTGGATCCCATGTAAAAAAGCCCCTGTATGTTTCATTGTTTATTATGTTTATTACTATTTCTCAAATATCCAGGGCCCCCCGGGCCTAAATGTAAAACAAGGGGGATATGTGTGTACACAGGCTATTCTAACAGCCATGACACAAATCATCTCCAAGTAAAACCGCCACCTGAACAATCTCAGGAGCTGACAAGCAACCCTGAGAGATAAGGTGATCCGGAGTCCTTGGGAGCCAGAGTCCTTAGGATCTGGACATTCTGCCCCACTAACCAAGGGCACTAGACACATCTGTGCCTTTTCATCTCTTCCCTAACATATCCCCTATCCTGTAATGCAAGACACTGCACATATACAATGCTTGCACCCCCATTCCCTCAGTATTCTTTCTTCTACCCTGGAAGACATAACAGTATATATGTAATAGCTAAGCAGTAATAAAATTGAGCTGCAAGCAAGCATAAGGTAGTAGTGGCTTGACTCCTTATTCTCAGCTCCCCTCCAGGAGGGAGGTCGCCCCTGTGGGCCCCAAGGAAGCAAGCCGCAACAGATATATGTGGTGGGTGGAGATAGTGGTCATCAATGGACCTTTTCTTGATTTCAAAAGTGGACTTGGAAACATTAGGGAGAGAAATAGGGAAAGGGGTCTGAGGGAGGAAAACAGGCCTATGCACCAAATTGTGAAGTTACCTTTGTCCTTCTCTAGTCTGGGAGAGTCCTTTAGATGAAGAAAAAGGTTTAGCCCCTAAAACAATGGAAGGACTCAATTGGTCTAGGCCAGGATTGTGAACTACTGTTTAATGTTTTGATTGCTTCAAATAGCAGAGGGTTTTAATACTAAGAACACTGGAGTTGGACTGCCAAGAACCGAGTTCCAATCCTAACTTTTTGTTAGTTTTTATTAGTTGTATAAGTTTGGACAGCTCACTCCCTGCTCTTGTCTCCAGTGTCCTCATTTGTAAATTGAGAGGGATGGGCTAGATGAGCTCTGATGTCCTGTCTAGCTCCAAGTTCTATGAAATGCAGTGGTCCCTTATTTCTGGTATATGGTAACAGACCTAACACTGGAAATGTTAAGTAAGCATAGTGTTATCATGCAGAGAGCCTAGGCCTTGGAATGGGAAGAGTTGTAATCTGCCCTTCCTTCTCTTTCTACCTATATGACCTTGAATAAATCACTTAACCTGAGGAAGACTCACTTTCCTTTGGAAAGTGAAGTTTTCACTAAATGACCTTCCAATTTCAGATGAACCTAAGTATGTTTGCATGCCTATGGGGGGGGAGGGTATATAAGAAAGACCATGTCTTCTTTGCCTAGCAGTAGCAGAAAAGCTTTAATATCTTAAGAAAGATTGTAAGGTCCTTGAGGACAGTAGTTTCAGATTCAAAGCCCTTGGATCACTGTCTTGTTTTTAAAGGAGGAGGTATCTGCATATTCCTAGACCGAGAGTTTATCAGACTGACGGTAGGAAACCTGCACAGTAAGGACAACTTTAGAGTGGTAGCAGAATTGGTGGCAGGAGATGGGGGATTGTCGAGAGTCCTGACTTCTTATGTTTATTCTTATGCAAGTAACCTTGTCAAGAGCTGATACTCTACCCGCTATGGCACCTAGTTGCCCCAAGATGAGGTATTTTTCCAAACAGGTGGAGTGGTGGCAGAAATGGGAGCAGAGAGGCTACTTCTCCTAGAATGCTATTGTTGAAGCTGATTAATGGCAGCCTTGCCGGGTGACAAATGGATCCTCCTCCCTCTCTTCCCAGATAATAATGCTTGTTTGGGACTTCCTTTGAGTCTAGAGCTGAAAATTATTACTCTTTTGCTAGTTGCCTAATTGAGTTAGAGGGCTCACCAGAGAAGCAGCTGTATACACTCTCAGACCATCATTCTCTGAGTGAGTTGAGAGAGTGATAGCACTCTGCTGCCCAGAATGCCTAAAAAAAAAGCTTCTACAATTCAATATCTGGCCTGCAAATCTTTCTGAGCCTTGGCTTCCACTAGCTACCTAAGTACTAGGGGACAAGTCCAAGTCCACTATAGACTCTTGGTCAGACTGGGACACAGTTTTCTCACAATATTTTTCCTTCCCTATTCTACTCTCCTCTGTACTCATGTCCTTCTTGAGTGATCCGGAAGGTATTGGAACTCAAGGATGGCATCTTGCTGAGAGTATGAAGGGAGTTGTTTTATATAAATTCCAAGCTGGGTGCAGTTAAAGAAAAGCAAGGCGGATGCAGTAAAGAAAAGCTTCAGGTATAGACTGACACTTTCATGCTTGTGTGTTTGTATGTTGTTTTTGTTTTGGAGCAAGGGAGGAATATAACCTCTGTTTTTAACACATGAATGCAAGCTAGAGTTAGAAACTGGTACCAATGGGAATTGGGAATAAACCCTACCTTTTTCTAGAGTATGAACTCTCAAGTAATACTGTCTGGAATGTAAACTGACTTTCTCACCTTCATTGCTTCAATTTCTTTTCTTTATGGGCCTTATTTCCATTGTGATTGATAACCAACTGTAAGGGAGATTAGGAATTCCTCATGCCTTTAGCTTTGAGTGAAGATGGGTGGATGGTTGTGGGCTAGAAGACAGGGAATTCTAGTGATGAAATATTAAAGGTCACAGGATTGTATCTGATGATGGTCACATAACAGATGTGAACTTTTTTTCTCACCTCATCAATCTATTAGATAAGTTGATTTAATTTTGCACTTTCTGAGTTTTCTTCCAAGAGCTTAAAGCCTCTTGCCTATCTTGAAGATCTCATTCATCTCTATCTTCCTCCTTACTCAGGAGGTTGGGGAAAGGCAAGATTGTCTCTTTCTTATTTGATGGGATGGGAAATGTAATCCATATTTTGCTAAAATGTAACCTGGGAACCTTTAAAGATATGGATATGACTGTCCCCAGAGCCAGGGCTGGGATGGCTTTGTCTTCTAAATCCAGAATCCAATCCTTGGTCCATTAGGCTGAGCACTAACATTAAAACCCCTATGGATGGTTCAAGAGTTCAATTTGAGAACCAACATGATGGTCTACTAACTTCTGTTCCAATCTGGACACAAACCTTGAAAGAAGAGTTAAACTGAGCCGGATTCTATAGCATAACTGATCTTAGTAGTCTGTATGAAGGAGGTTTGAGGCATGGGCACCAACTCTATTCAGACATTCCAATCTGCCCCCAATCCCAAAGTCCCCTGAAGGCTCCTTCAAAATCAAAGATCTGGAGGTTAACATAGCTTAGATGATTCCAAGTTCACTAACAGGAGAGGCAACCCAAGTCAGTAGAAACAAGCAGATCTGAGAGATTTTGATGCTAGATTATCATCTATGGAACCAAGGGTCAGCCCTCAGAGTCTCAGTTTCCATATCTGTAAAATGGGTGTAAGAATTTACATTCATAATATTGTGGCAAAGAAAGATAAACTCCAGTTTGCCCTTTAAAAATGACTGCTATTTTTGCTGAAGAAAATGATCTGGAAGCTCTTCTTTCATACACCCCAATTGTACACACATGGAAAATCCCAGAAAAGAAACCACTTATCTGGGGAGGAGGAGGAGGAAAAAAACTCTGCAAACCCCAAGAACCTTGTGTGGATAGAGTTCCCCCATATTTTGGAGAAAGAAGAAGGCAAAGGGTGTCTGTTGTTGAGAGGTGGGATTACCTGTCTGCCTACCTCTAGGTGCCTGACTGAAGGAGAAGGGCAAATATTTTTGTCCCTTATGATCCTTGTAAAGCTAATTAAATATTCTTCCATCTTGTTCTTAATTAGGTGCCAGGTCCTTTGACTCTTTTGGCTTTTTTCTAAAGATGTAATGTAAGCAAGGCTTCCTTCCTCAGTGTCTGATCTAAGGGTTCCCCTTCTGTCAGAGGAAAGCAGTTTTCAATTTCACCTATTGATGTGTGGCATCATCTCCCACAGAAAAATATAGCTGCCTGCCTTCAAAAATGAGCTTGAGGTGGTTTGGCTTCTACTTCACAGTCAACGTTTAGCTTTTGTGTTTGGGGAGGCCTGCTACTTTGTCTCTCTCTGTGAGGAAAAAAGAATATTTATCATTATAAAAGACTACATTTATATATGCCTCTTCAGTTTACAAATTATTTTCTTCACAACAACCTTAAAAATAGGAAAGTTACATATATTAATCTTCTTTTGCAGAGCCATAAACTCTGACCCAGTGGTGAAATGACTTCGGCTGGTACATAGGGTTAGTACTTGACAGAGCTGGAGCTTCTAGCCTAGGTTTTCTGACTTCCAAGACCCTCTTTCCCTACACATAGCATGGTATTTCCCATGACTGAATTACTGAGTGGATTTGTGGAGAACTCCTAGCTGTGCTCATTGCAAAGCAGTTGAGACTAACTCATTCTCCATCTCCCCCTTTGTAAACACATATCTAAATTGATAGACATTTTATCTATATTGTCCCAGAATACCTCTTTATCACTTGTGTCTACATGGACTGTCTCTTCTCACTGATTCTTCTATCATCTCTTAAGATAGACCCCTCCCCCATATCTTTAACTGCCAATAACTGCCAGAACCTTCAATTTACCAGTCAAATGGAGAGAACTGTAATTAGTCCCCCGAGTCCTCTGCTTCCTGAAGAGCCATCACATACGTCTGCTAGGCTGTCTCTTCCATGTTGGGGGTGGGGAGGGAAATTAAAGCATAAAGATGAGTTCCTATTCAAGGACTGATAATGAACCTGAACATAGAGCCTTTATTTAGACCCTCCAAAGGGGTAGAGACCAACAGGGTAGTGTGTGTATATGTGTCTGAGGGCTTAAAAATCAGAGGAAAGGGCAGATGAAATCCCTAGAGAGTATTAGTGATGCAGGATAGAGGTAAAAGAGTGGGAAAGAGCCGGTTCACAAGTTTTCTTTTCCCCAAGTGCCAGTGTCATGGGGCCTAGAAGTCAGGAAGACCTGAGTTATTAACTGTACTAGATCCATGAGCAAGTTATTGTAAACTCTCTGTGCCTCTGTAAAAATTGAGGAAATTGGACTTCCCAGGTTACTGTGAGGCCCAGATGAGATAATAATTGTAAACAGGGGATACTTCATCTTAAATAAAATCTTAGCAAAACGATTACAGGTTACCACTAGGATAATACATTATGATAAAGTAGGATTTATCCCAGGACTGCAGGGTTGGTTAGGAAAATGATTAGTATAATTTCATCAATAACAAACCTATCAGAAATCATGTGATTATATCAATAGATGCTGAAAAAGCTTTTGACAAAATACAGCACTCATTCCTACTAAAAACAGTAGAGAGAGGGGTGGTTAGGTGACACAGTGGATAGAGCACTGGCCATGGAGTCAGGAGTACCTGAGTTCAAATCCAACCTTAGGCACTTAGTAATTACCTAGCTGTGTGGCTTTGGGCAAGCCACTTAACCCCATTTGCCTTGAAAAAAAACTGAAACAAACACCACTAGAGACTGTAGGAATAAATGGATTTTTCCTTAGAATAATAGGCAGTATTTATATGAAACCATTTAAAAGCATTATATGCAATGGGGACAGGCTATTCAATATCATATTAGAAATATTAGCTTAACCAATAAGAGAAGAAAAAGAAATCATAAGAATTAGAATTGGGAAGGAAGAGACAAAACTCTCACTCTTTTGCGGATGACATGGTATACCTAAAGAATCCCCAAAAGTCATCTAAAAAACTACTAGAAATAATTAGCAACTTTAGCAAGGTCACAGGATATAAAATAACACTCATAAATTCTCAACATTTCTATATATGAGTAGCAAGATGCAGCATAAAAAGCTAGAAAGAGAAATCCCATCTAAAGTAAATTCAGACAATATAAAATACCTGGGAGCTACCTGTCAAGGCAGACTCAGAAACTTTTTGAAAACAATTACAAAGCAATTCTCACACAAATAAAATCAAATTTAAAAAACTGGACAAATATCAACTGCCCATGGATAGGCTGAGCAAATATAGTAAAAATGACAATTCTTCCAAAATTAAACTACTTCTTTAGTGCATTACCAATCAAAATTCAAAAAATTGCTTTAGTGCGTTAGAAAAAATTGTAAGTTCATATTGAGAAATAGTCAAGAATCTCCAGGCATTTAATGGAATACAGCAAAAGAAGGTGGCTTAGGCCTACCAGATCTAAAATTATAAAGTATCAGTCATCAAAACTGTCTGGTATTGGCTAAGAAAGGGAGTAGTAGATCAGTGCAATAGACTAGGCGCAAAACCTTGAATTGATTATAGTAATCTTCTGTTTGATAAACTAAAAGAGTCCAGCTATTGGAAGAAAAAAACCTCTTTCATAAAAAATGTTGGGAAAATTGGAAGTTAGTATGGCAGAAACTTGGATTAGACCAACACATTACACCCTATCCCAGGATAGTATCAAAATGGATACAGGATGTAGACATAAAAAACCAATATTATAAGCCAGCTAGGAAATCAAGGAGAAAGAAGTTCAGATCTATGGAAAGGGAAGCATTTTATGACCAAGGAAGAGATGGAGAACACCATTAAAAATAAACTAGACAATTTTGATTACATTAAATTAAAAAAAAATTTTATTCAGACAAAACATTGTTTCCCAATTTACATTACTTTTGATCTTGTTTAACAAATTTTAATGATTAATATTTCTGACAAAGGACTCATTTCTAAAATACATAGAACTGATTCCAATTTTTTTAAAAGACAAAGCATTACCCAATTGACAAATGGTCAAAGAATATGCAAAGGCAATTTACAGATGAGATCAAAGCAATCCATAGTCATATGAAAAATTGCTCTAAATCACTATCAAATTAAAATTAATTAGCAAATTAAAACGTCTCTGAGATACCACCTCACACCTCTAAGACTGGCCAATATGAACAGAAAGGACAGTGATCAATGTTGGAAGGGATGTGGGAAATCTGGGACACTAACATTGTGTCATCCAACTCATCCAACCTTTCTGGAGAGCAGCTTGGATTTATGCCCAAAAGGCAACAAAAATGTGCATGCCCTTTGATCCAGCAATACCACTACTGGGACTATACCCTGAAGAGATCATGAAAAAGGGTAAAAACATCACCTGTACAACAATGTTTGTAGCACCTCTGTTTGCGGTGGCAAAGAAATGGAAACCGAGGGAATGCCCATCAATTAGGGAATGGCTTAATAAACTTTGGTATATTATGTGATAGAACACTACTATTCAATTAGAAACCAGGAGGGATGGAAATTCAGGGAAACCTGGAAGGATTTCCATGAACTGATGCTGAACAAGATGAGCAGAACCAGAATAACATTGTACACCCTAACAACAAAAAGGGAGTGATGATCAACCTTGATGGACTTGCTCAAACCACAAGGGCAACAATCAGGCACAGTTTTGGGCTATCTATGATGGCAATGCCATCTGTATTCTGAGAAAGCTTTGTGGAGTTTGAACAAAGACCAAAGACTATTACCTTTAATTTTTTTTAAAAAAGTTGTATTATTATGTAATTTTGCTATATATCATACTTTATGTTTCTGCCTTAAGGACATGATTTCTCTCTCATCACATTCAACTTAGATCAGTGTATACCATGGAAACAATGTAAAGATTAGCAGACTGGCTTCTGCGGGGGTGGGGGGAGGGAAGCAAGATTAGGGGGAAAATTGTAAAATTCAAAATAAATAAACTCTTTCAAAAAAAAACAAAAAAAAGAGTAGCTCAATTTGATAGGTGTGTAAGGAACATGGATGAGAGTAGATTAGATTCTCCTGAGCTGTCAATAGCATCAAAGATCCTGTCTCCAATTTTCTACAGTCTTGCTCACTGCTAATACTATCTGTAATCTGATTCTCAAAGAGTTCCAATTCCAAAAATCAGAAGACAATGGATATTAAACAGTCAAGCATGGATTATAGCCTCTGGATGACTTTCCTTCACTTTGGCTTTACTATCCTCATTGAAAGTTCCTGTTTTTTGCACTAGGCAGTGCCTTCAGGACAACAGAACATTGGCATAAAAGGCTTCCACCTAAAAGGACTTAACTGGCATGTTTTACTCCTAGGCTCCAGCCTACCCGTGTTCGGCAGGTTTCAGCTTGCTTTGCTTTCATGTAGAGCCTACAATAAAGCTGCTTCCTGAATGACTAAGACTGGGTTCTGCATATTCCTAGGTCCTCTCACTGAGGCAACTAGATGGTCCAGTGGATAGAGCACTGGCATTGGCTTCAGGAGGACTGGAGTTCGAATTTGACCTCAGACACTTGCCACTTACTGTAGTGACCTTGATCAAGTCACTTAACCCTAATTGCCTCATATCCATGATCATCTCCAGTCAGTCTGATCCATATCTGGCCACTGGACACAGATGGCTCTGAAAGAGAAAGTGAGGCTTAGTACAGCACCCTTCACTAAAATCCAGTTCATGTGTTTGTACAGGTAGCACTTCCCTGATGTCATGGTCTTCTTCAGGAAAAAAAAAATGAAGCATAAATATTATTTTAAGCCCTCTCGTTAGTAAGGGTTGGGACTGGGAATAGAAAGCAAAAATGAAGCCAAGCAACAGGGAACTCTTCTTACTAGAAAAAACAAGTCGTGTTAGACTTGTTTATTGGACTGACAAAGACCAGGATCCTTGAGCCCCAGTGAGGTGAAGCCATAAACAGCCTGTCTGATGATTTTGCACAGGTCTTTGTCACCTCTGAGAGACCACTGCAGAAACCTACCTCTTATTAGCAGTCTATTTTGGGGGAGCTGGGGTTGAATGAGATAGAAGAATCTCAGCGAGTCTTGAAAAAATCTGTTGTTTCCCGCCCCCACCTTTCCCTGTATCTCTACTCTCAGCAAATTTATCTTGAACTGAGGAGAATTATGGTTCAGTCCCCCTCTAGGGAGCTACATAGAAGACACATGTTCTGGCTCTCAGATGCATCCAAGATCCTGAGGTTCTAGCTGCCCAAGTTCAGTTCTACAATACTATGTAATGTACCATGACTCAGATAATCCCCCAAGTCCATTTTTACTTTTTATCAGTTGAAAAACATTTATTAAACTCCTGCTGTATGGTGTTAAGCGCTGGGGATACAAACAGTGACAAAAGAGAACCTCTGCACTCTTGGTGAAGTAGGAGAAGATTGAGGTGGAGCCTCTCTTACTTTACCAACTGCTCACGTTGAGTAAAAGTCCTTTTTGAATTTTGACTCTGCTTTGGGTAGAAGTGGTAGCCAAGTCCAGGATGTCTACAGAGAGTAGCATCTTGCCTATATAACATCCCGGCTGTTGTTCCCTATCTCCTCTTCTACCCTTTCTCTTTTCTTCCCTCTCCCTCAAATCTCCATTTTCCTGCTTCTGTAATAAGCCATGTCTGTGGGTTCTTTAGGACTTAAGGAGAGTGTTTTCAGAGTGCGACCTGAAGCAGACCCTCAGAATTAATCTTGGGCTTGGACCAGAAAGGGTGGGGAGAGGGGGAACCTTTAATGACCAGAGAAATCCAGTAGCACTGGGAGTCCTATAAGAAGACAGAAGAATGTTTCCATTTCATTTGGAGTTGATTGATTGATTGTTAATGAATTTCCCCTTTGTATTCACCCCAAACCCCACTTCTTCATTCCTTGCCTCTAGAAGCCATGAGGGAATGATATTGTGGTAGAGAAAATGCTCAAGACTCAGTCAGGAGAAACCTGGCTCTGATGCTTACTAGCTTAATAACACTAGGCCAGTCACCACTGAGTCTGTTTCTCCCTCCATGAAATAGGGATGCTTCCATTTCTATTTCTTGTGAGAATTGAGAGCTATCATCCAGAGAGGTAAATATTCAGAGAGATCAGGAATGAGTTGGGTACCTTGCCTGCTGTGAGAGCACCTGACATTTTTTGGGCACCAAACTTAGAGCCACTTTTTCTTTGGAAGTACCAATTTATTCAAGTTTATTCAAGCCCCATATCTTGAGATTTGTGGCATCCCTTCCCCTGACCCCCCCCCCACAGGTGGCACAGTTGATAGAGCACTGATTTCGAAGTCAGGCCAGGAGTTCAAATCCAGCTTTAGGTTCTTTACACTATGTGACCCTCGTCAAGTCACTTAACCCTGATGACCTTACATTCAAGGTTATCTCCAATCATCCTAATTCATATCTAGCCACTGGACCCAGATGGCTCTGAAGGAGAAAGTGAGGTTGATGCCTTTGCACAATACCTCCTTCACTCAAATCCAATTCATGTGCTAGTCATATCATCACTTGTCCTGATATCATGTTATGAGAGTATACCTAAGTGGTGCAGTCCAAGTTTCTCTGCACCTAGCATGCTGGTGCTGCTAGATGGGGTGGTGAAGAAAAAACTTCCAGGCAAGAAAGGGAATATTGGATGAGGTGTAAAAGCATATGGGAAGTATTAGCCTTTTCTTTCTCTGATCATTTTTACAAGGGTCTCTCCTCCTCATGATGCTGCTGAACAGAAGTAACTTATTTCATTTGGTATGACCACTACCTTCCTTCTCTTTATCTTCTTCTCCTTATATATATTTCCATAGGTCCTTGAAGCCATTCACAAGTGCCAAGGGGTTGGCATTGCTGTTCGCATGGTGACAGGAGACAATATGAATACAGTCGGAGTTATTGCCATTGTATGGCATCCTGAGTCATAGTGATGAATACCTGTGTATAGAGGGTAAAGAGCTCAACCGAGTTATCCAAAATGAGAAGGGTGAGGTGGGTGCTGGGATTCTAGAGCATCTGGGGCTTGAGGCTCAGTGTCACAGTAATGCAGAAAATGAATGAACTTCTGCAGAATTAATCCACAGATTGCAGAAGGCAATCACCTCAATTCTACAATTGCTTCTGAAAGCCAGAGTATCCAAAATCAAAAGACTTGGATTTCTAATGTGTACTAAAAGTCTTGGGTTCTGGCCAGGATTAGTTTGAGTGCTCTGCAGTCAACAGATTTGGAGGTGGAGGGAATCTCCTTCATTCTTGACCAACCTATAGGGTATGAGCTGCAGCAGCAAGTCAAACCTCTGTCTCAGGCATCATTTGGGGCAGAGTCCTGTGTTAAGGGAAGAATCAGCATGAACAAGTCTCTGAGTCTTTGGGAAACTCAGTACAGCTTAATACAGCTTAGGGAAGATTAATACAGAATGTCATGCTCCAGGGTTTTTTGGCACTGAAAGATACCAAGGCAATGCTGATTAGAATATGGTCACAGAAAAGCCCAAGACCCATAGGAAAGAAAGGGAGAAGATGACCAAAAAGGAGGGAAAGGGTGAGACTCCAAAACAAGACTTGGTGCAGGAACAAGAGCAAGAACACTTGTGACTATTGCACTTAGCACATGTATATTACAGGCATCATTGAAAGCCCTGTGGGTGTGCAATGGCAGGTGGTGGCTGTTACTGGGGATGGTACCAACATTGGGTCAATCTTGAAGAAATGAGATGTTTGCTTTGCCATGCTAGGTTAACCAGTTTACTCTTTGGCTCAAATTTCATTCTCTAAATTAGAAGTCAAAACAAGTTTCTGGTGTCCTTGCCACTTCATGTCTTTATGTTTCCTCACTCCACCCTTTATAACCCTTCCCTAAATCTCTATTATATGCTGTGTTTTTTTGCGGGGGAGGGAATGAGGAATGGAGGAAACTGGAAAGCAATTTGAAAGACTATAAAAAGCTCATAAAAATATTCTGAATATATTCACTTAGTTATATGTTTTCATTTTAATAATATATGTTAATTTATTTCCATACACATAATACCACTGGCATGCATATAGTTATTGTATTTGTCAGTTAATCCTTTTTATAGTTATTTGATCCATTCATGAAAGAAGTCATATAAAATAAATTTTAAAAAAGATTTACAATAATTTCAATTTTGAATCCTATTTTGTAAAAAAAGAAAATTGTTTTAATAATCTCAATGACTTAAGTCAGTGTTTTAATTATTGATTACTGAAAGAGAAAGAATGTACAGCAAAATGGAGATGGCTGACTTCTGCCTTTTGGTCAGGCCAGACCAACATATTGTCCTTCATTTTGGACACCACATATTGGGATCAGAACCCTCAGCATGTATGTCCCTCCTGGACCTTGAAATTCAAAAAGAACAAATCTAAACTCATCATTACCTTTCTTCCATTACCCTACTCAAAGTCATCAGTCCTTTTCTGTTTCCTATCTACATTAAAGTGAGGTCAAGTCTCAGTCATGTAATTATATAACTTTGACACTTCTCTCTTATCCAAGATAGATATGTATCCAAAAGTTGTCAAGTCACGATGGTTCTTTCTGCCCAAGACCTGTCATCCTCTCCCTTTTCTTCAATTTCAAATGTATGATGCTATTCATGACATTTTTAATGGAGTTTCTGCAATATATTATTAACTGTTCTTATTTCTGATCTCTACTTTCTCTGGTTATTCTAATTCAAAGCTTTCTTGAATTTTTGTTTTGGTTTTTGAAAGACAGTGGAGGTTAAATGACTTGCAGGGGTCAGCTAAGTAATTATTACATCTCTGAGGTCTGATTTGAACTCAAGTCTTCCTAGGTCCAGGGTCAGAGCTCTCTATCCACTGCACATTTAACTGCACTAGTAATCTTAAACCATTCAAGTACACCATCCTCTAGTGCTAAAGTCTTCTAAGAGATGGCTACTTTCTCAGTTCAGGGCCATCAGATCTAGGAAACCTCCCTTCCACCAACACCTTTTTATATGTTTTCTTCCCTTGAATTATCCTAGATCTTTTTACCTTGACTCCTTTACTGAAAGACATTGGGATAGACATATTTGTTTGGATGCTGCAAGCCTTCACAATAACCTTCAGTAATTATTGAAGACTATTTTTATTTTTGCATGCTAGGAAAAAACGGTAGACACTTGATATGCGATATATAATTGATGCTTAATAAATGTTAACATGAATTGAGAAAATATATACATTATAATATTTATGCAACTCCATGCCAAATAGAAAAACAGGCAGCAAATAGAAAAATGTAACTTGAAATACAGAATTCCAAAACACAAAAATAAATTCTTCTGTTATAATTTTTTTAAAAATTCACTATTTCTCCTATTTGGAAAGAAGGGGACAAATGGAAAATATCCACCATGTCATCTAAATCATCTGAACCAAATTCTTCCATGAAAATTACAAAAAAAATGGAGAGGCAGGAAGACAAAAAGAAAAAGATACTTTAAAACTTACAAGATTTGTTTTTTTAATTCTTTTTCTAATTATTGGTTTAGGAATGAGTATTTCATTTCCAAAGTGGGTACAATGATCTCTGCAAAAAATAATTAAATAACAAGAAAGTAAAATATAATTTTTTCACAAAGTTGTTATATAAGTATTTCATGATTTATGCTGTTCTTATTCCTCTAGTATCATTTTAAAAATTTCAAGTTTTAATTACTATACCTTTGATTCCTATCCATGGCATTCACATTTGCTCCCTTCTTTAGAAAAAATTCTACTATACATTTTGTTTACAACTGTAAGAAAAAGTTATGTATAACCATCCTGCAAATCATTTAACATGATTGACAATGTATAAACTCTACGAAATTATTTGCTATGATAGGGAGGTAAAAAAATGTGGAAATGAATGCTGATACTATCTTTACAATAATTTTAAAAAACTAAAATTTAAATTTAAAAATGATACTAAAACTCATAGCTTAAAAAAAGAATTCTCTACCTTAAGACTAAATCATACAGCAGGCATTGGTCTAAATCAACTGAAGGAGTTTCCTCATTATGAGTTCCAATGAGAATGAAATCTCCTCCCATGTTCCCTAAAAATTCCAAAGACCAATGAACTTTGACTACAGATTTATTTTAAATTTTTATCAATAAAGAAATGCTTCCATGAAAAGATGAATTCTAAAATGTGAATTGGAAACTTATCTGATTACTGATTTTAGCTCATAAAACACATTTAATTCAGTTCAATGATATAAAAAAATGAATAAACACCGAAACACAGAGAAAATTATATTAAAAATGCATAAGCACAATATCAGAAGACATTCTAAACATTTCGCCTTCATATTTGTAAATTCAAACAAAAGGAAATGGATTCAAAGAGGTAAAAGAACTAGTTAGTGACAGAGTCAGACTGCACTACAACACTGTTCAAATGGAGGATATCTTTTACTTATTGGCATTTGTCAATCATTGTGCAAGATGATGATGAAATGACAAAATTAAAGTTATGGTTGCAGAAAAAAAAGAGTATCGATTTTCAGAGAGCAGGGGGAAAAAGACATTTGGAATCCAATATTATGGATAAATTGTGACTTTTCTACCATAAATTTGAATTGAAATAGCAAAATAATCAATAGAAATAACAAGGGAATGATCAACCCAGAAACATAATAATTTGTCAAAGTGCAAGAAGATAACTTTTTGGGTTTTTTTTAGCAAAATTGAGTTTATTCATAGTTACTGTGTACAAAAGAATACAAGAAATAATGTCAAGAAAGAAAGATGATGGGGCTGCTAGGTGGCACAGTGTATAGACCACCTGACCTGGAGTCAGGAGTACCTGAGATCAAATGTGACCTCAGACAATAATTACTTAGCTGTGTGGCTTTGGGAAGTCTCTTAACCCCACTGAGTTGCAAAAACTAAAAAAAAAAGTATATGTATGAATATATTTATATTCCCAACAATATAGAATGAAGGGGAAATTCTCCAAAAATAGCAAGAAAGGAAGATGTTGTTTCAGGGAATTGAAAATGACAACCATGGCCCAGGACCAGTGTTCCAGCATACTCACTGTTCATGATAAGGTTCTGCTTCCCTTTGACACTATGATTTATATGAAAATTCTCAAAAAAACTCAAGGGGAAAAATGATTCTTATTTTATAATTGCTCTAAACTTTGCCCCAAAATAATGAAGATTTGAGGCTTATGGAAACAGCTTACTCCTCATGTTCAGAAAAACTGAGAGATCACCAGTTTTGAGCTCTCATAATAGGTTAGGTGATAACATTACTGAGACACTTTACTATCAATAAATTTTAACAATTTTTGGATGAATAGAAAATAATGCACAATAAATAAATGTCTTATGGCATAAGATGAGTGAAGAAAAAATATTTTCAAATAAATAACAAATCTATTTTTAAAATAAGAAATAATTATAATGAATTGTTGTCCTGATTCTTTTAATCTTTTAAAAATTCTAACACTAATATATTTGTGAATAACCTAGGATTTTGCCTTGAATAGAAAATGCTAATGTGGTTACTAAATTATTATTATATTATTACTGTATTACTATATCATATCAATGCCTATATTCTGATGTCTTCCTTGAACATATTTATGAATAGTTCAATTTAAATTGGATTCAGTGTTCTAGATTGAGAGCCTCAATAGATATTACATCTGTAGTGAGATTACATAATTATTTTGGTAAGGCTATATTGAAGAATAGAACTTCAACGACTTTTTTGTCCATAAATGCTTGCCATCAATTTCATGTTATGTAGCTAGAGATATACTGTTTTATGCATGAATAAAATGAGGGAATGAGAGGTTTAGTTGTCACCCAACTGGCTATAGGAATTTAAAATATTTTAATGGAAAAGGACATTTCTAGGCAGTAGTAAGATATTCTTCAATTTAATTACTGCTTTTCCTGCCTCTGGGAGTTCTCATTTCTTCTATGGAAGGTGTCTGATAGCTCAACTCTTTCTGATATATAGTGTAATATACAGTAGTTCAAAGGCCATGTTAATTCAATCCTTTTCACTGTTACTATGAGCAAGCCATCTAAGCTTTCTTCTCCTCATTTTCACTTTTGGATAAAGCAGATAATGATAACAACAAATGTCTTGAGTCAGGATTTAGCAAAATATTTCAAAACAATGAAATAACAAGACTAATTAAATAACTAACCAAAATAAACTAAATCCTATTCCTTTAAAATATGAAATGTAAATAGAAAAAATGATTATATAGGAATTTAAAGATTTTTCTTTCCTGAAATTTTTTAAATTGAGGGATTTCCTTGGAATTTTCTTTGGGATTGTCAATCCTACCTTCTTTGTTCATGGTAGGTCTAACTAAAGTAGATTCAGAAGCTATGTTTCATTGAATACATTTTGCCCATAGTTTATGCAATTCAACTAGATAGATATGACTATGTATAAAATAAAATGAGGCAGAGTAAGATTAAGATAAAATGATATGCAACAAATTTTTGTAATCTCAAACCTTAAATGATTACATTAACACAATTTTTTTTTATTTGATAAAGTATGTAGGGTATAACTAATTCAATCTAGATGTAATACACTTTCCTTCAGAGTCACACTAAAGAATTGTAGGTTTGGAAGTGAAAAAGTCTATGAAATTATCAATTCCTACCTCTTTATAGAGATTGTCTATGTCTTCCTGTAATTCCTTGAACTTTTCTAATAATTTGGATGCTATACCATTGGGTGCATACATATTTAGTATTGAAATTATTTTATTGTTTATGGTACCTTTTAGGAGGATGTAGTTTTCTTCCTCATCTCTTTTAATATCTATTTTTTGCAGCTGCTTTGTCTGTGATAAGTATTGCTATCACTGCTTTTTCACTTCAGCTGAAGCAACAGATATTTTGCTCCAACCTTTCACCTTTACTCTCTATGTATCTCTCTGCTTCAGATGAGTTTCTTGTAAGCAGCAAATTATAAGATTCTGGGTTTTTAACCCACTATGCAATCCACTTACATTTTAAGGGAGAGTTCATCCCATTCACATTCAAAGTTATAATTACTAACTCTTTATTGCCTTCCATATTATCTTCCCTCTAATTGCATTTTCCCCTTAAAGGTTTGCAAAATGCTTTCTATGCTTTATTGTTTGATCACTTACTAATAATTTCAAAATGCCTTTAGGATTTTCTCCTAATTTGTGGTGAAGTATAGTGGTAAATTTGGGTAAATATTTCAATATGAACAAATATCAGAATTTTACTAAAATAGTAGTATGACAATGAATAATCACTTAATTGTTCACTTTATCTGTAGTTGTTAAATTAATTATGAAAATATTTTCTTCACTAAAATAGATAATCAAGGTATAGGGCATCCTTCAACACAATGGTTTTCAACTATTTATTGGTGAAAATGAAATGAAAATTTTTGAATCCTCTCATAACCCAACTGATGACCCATTTTTAGAAAGTCACCTTTATTTCTTTCATATTATCAAATTTCTTAATATTTCCAGTGATTGCCTTGCAAACAAACTGCTGCTTTATATGATATTTGTCATTTTAAAATCAAAGACTTTGCAATAGCTTTTCAAAATATCTCTCTCCCTTTTAACGTGATATTTTATGATCTCTAGGCTTACAGGAGTAGAATATCAGAGGGATCTCAGAGGGTTTATGTTACCCAGGGAAAAATGAACTCTAAAAGGTTTTCCAGCATTTGGTTTGTAAAAACAACATGTTTTTTCTTTAACATCACTCAAAATTTTTCTCCATGTCTACACACACACACACACACACACACACACACACACACTCATATTGTATATATATATATATATATATATATATATATATATATATATATATATATATATGTATACACACATATATATATATACAACCATACACATAGATATGCTAAAAATTATAGCAAAGTATTATGGCACATAGTAATTTGATTATGCATATACATAAATATATATACATATATATATACATGCATACATATAGATACTATAAAAATTAGAGCAACGAATTATGGTACATAGAAAATTAAGTTAAAAACTAACAAAATATAAAAATTTCTATCTTATTAGATAAGATTAAGCATGATAGAAAATAAATAAAAATAAAAGATACATAGAGAAAAGAACGAAAAATTTCATGAAAACAAAATCTAGCATTTGATATTTCTAGAATTAATTCAAAGTAATATGAATTGAAACTAGTCAGATTGATAAACATGTTTAAATAATTATGAAGAGGATAACTAGATAATATCCCACAATTTCTCAATTCAACTCTTATAGTTGTTACATTGTTCCTATAATAATTTTCAAACATAAACATTTCAAATGATTTATTCCATTGTAGGGATTATTTTACCTTGGGCATTATATTAGAATAATAATGTCAGAATATTTACAATGTAAGTTAATATCATCTGCCTGCTGAAAACTCAAATTTATAACTTATTTTGGGCAAAATTAATTTCAATTGCATTTCAAAAAGTTAAATGCCTATCAAATATATTTAAATGTAATTCAAAACTTACCTCTATTTCTGCTTTCTCATTTCCATATTTATACATGTGAAATCTTAAGTACTTGATTCACTTTGGATTGCTCTCTTCAAACGTAAGGCATTGTTTTTCATTATTGGCATAAATTTTAAAGAACAGATCCTTCAACTGTGCAAGGATAAAATTTTCTTTAATGACACATTGGTTCTGGACGTCTTCAAGCTGTTGTTAAAGCAATGTATTTTCATTCTGCATTTGGATTAATCTTTTCTGGATGGATTCCTGTTTGACAACATATTGATTCAATTTTAGCTTTTCCACTTGAACTCTTTCTTGAAGTTCCTTTACCTTATGCTGGTCTGATTTAATTCACTCTTTGTGATTTCTAAAGTTATCTCTAAGCTTACAGAGAGATCTCAGAGGTTCTATGTTTCCTAGGAAAAATGAACTCTAAAAGGTTTTTCAGCAACTGGTTTCTAAAAACAACACTTTTTTGTTTGACATCACTCAAAATTTTTCTCCATGCACACACACACACACACACACACACACACACACACACACACAAACACCTACATACATATATATTTTGTATGCATAGATATATAGTTTGTATGTAGATATACATATATACACATGAGTACATATAGATATGCTATAAAATTATAGCAAATAATTATGGCATAATGAAAATTAAGTTAACAAAAATTAAAAATTTTCTAGCTTATTAGATAAGATTAAGTATGATTGAAAATTAATAAAAATAAAAGAAACATAAATGAAGAGAAAGCAACAAAAAATTGATAAAGGAAAAAGGGTGCATAATTACACAACTATAGATAAGCTGAATTACAGTATGAAAATACTAATTCAAACCCATGATCCTGTATGGTAAAAAGTAAAATCTAAATTTTTTCTATGAATGTATTAGCTAGTAAAATAGTTGGTAGTCCTGCCACCCACTATCTATATGAGAAAATTACAGATAATGAAACCAGTTCTTAAATATGTAAAAAGTTATCTTCAAGAAAGAAAAGTGTTAAGCAAAAATTTTTAGTAAAATGGTTAAAAAATATAGTGATAAACAGTATGTAATGGGACAGAAAAATACTTTTTAAAAAATGGCACTGTTGCCACGCAAAAATATTAATGCTTCATGCATAACCATTGTCTTTAGGAAGACAATTGTTGTCACAGGTTTTAAAGGAAAGAAGTTGGTAGTCTTTGGAATTTCATGAAAACAAAATAGCATTTGATATTTCTAGAACTAATTCAAAGTAATATGAATTGAAACTAGTCAGATTGATAAACATGTTTAAATAATTATGGAGAGGATAACTAGATAATATCCCACAGTTTCTCAATTCAACTCTTATAGTTGTTACATTGTCCCTATAATAATTTTCAAACATAAACATTTCAAACGATTTATTCCATTGCAGGGTTTATTTTACCTTGGGCATATTATTACAATAATAATGTCAGAATGTTTACAATGTAAGTTAATATCATATTCCTGCTGAAAATTCAAATTTATAACTTAATTTGGAAAAAAACTAATTTCAATTTCATTTCAAATAGTTAAATGCCTATCAAATATATTTAAACATAATTTAAAACTTACCTCTATTTCTGCTTTCTCATTTCCATATTTATACATTTGAAATATCGAGTCCTTAAATTCATTGATTCACTTTGGATTGCTCTCTTCAAACATAAGACTTCTTTTTTTCGTTATTGGCATGAAATTTAGAGAGCAGATCCTTCAACTGTACAAGGACAAAAACTTTCTTTAATGATGCCTTGATTCCGGATGTCTTCAAGCTGTTGTTAAAGCAATGTATTTTCATTCTGCATTTGAATTTATCTTTTCTGGATGGATGCACACTGCCTATATGAGAAAATCATAAATGAAACCAGTTCCTAAATCTTTAAATTGCTGTCTTCAACAAAGAAGAGGATAACTATATAATATCCCACAATATCTCATTGTCTATCTTCTTTCTTCCTTGTAGTGAAGTTTTCCCCTAAGAACAGCTTAATGTTTCTCTAAAATAAGTAACATATGGGCAGAATGGTGGAGAGAACAAGGGTCCCTAAATCAGGAGAACCTGAGGTCAAAACTATTCTCACACTTAATAATTACCAAGGTGTATGAGCATGGACAGATTCCTTAGCCCCAATGCCTTTTTAACAAGCCAAAAATGAATAAATAAAAAAACTATAAACACGCTGTCATTAAACCTTTCTTATTTTTACATTCATGAATTCTTCCTCTTTTGTTGTGGGGCTAGAGGCAATGGGCTTAAATTTCTGACTTCTGATTTGAAGTCAGGTAGTCCTGACTACAGAGTTGGTGCTCTAGACACTGAGCTACCTAGCTATCCCATCTGCAAATGTTATTTCATCAACTCAGACCTGCTCCAGTTAAGCTTCTTCTCTGAGTACACCTAAATATATATTTGAAAACATTAGTTTATGTATATGAAATGGCAGTGGATCATTGATGCATATCAAATTTTCAGTCTTAAAACTGTTGTTCAAAGTCACCTCAATATCTTAATCGTAGAAAATACTTGATGCTTCCTGCTTTACACCCTGTATTAAAACCTAAACCTCACTCGTTACATTCCCTTTGAGTACCCTTACTTCCTTCAGCCTACCCTCTCTCCAGGAAGGATTTTCTTCCTCCTCCATGCCAACTAAACTTTCAACCTAACATTAAACTCTTTAATGAAGTCTTTTCTCATTCACCAGAGTTTACTTGGTCATTTCCCTTTGTGTTCATCTCAGCTATTGAGTAAACCTCATGCAGGAATTTGCTAACTACTGGACATAAAATCATCTCATTGATTCCTAGGCCTATCCCATAGCTAAAAGGTAAACTACTCAGGCAGTATGGAAACAAGATGGATATTACATCTTTGTAGAAAGTCTTTTACTTTAATGGAACATATCTAAATACCTAGAAGATCAAATCATATTTTGGTATTGATTGAATGATTGATTGAATGCATGAATGACATGTTGAATGAATCACATGTTGTGTAGGGTGGGACATGCATGGCAAGAGAATGAGAATATGTGGATGCAATTCTCTTTTTCAGTAGATTAATTACAAGTTCCGAAGCAAGATGCTTAACTTCTCTGGGGATGATTTTCTCATGTTTTAAATCAATAGTTGGACTAGATTGTTTTAAGGGCCCTTCCATCTCTAAAATTTTCCTTCTAATTCAACCTTGGCAACTACCATGACTAGTAAATAATAAATCATAAATGTAATTTTAAAAGCAGCAATGCATTTGGAAGTTTGAAAAGAACAATAGAACATTCCATTGTCATAAAATATGGTTTTGAATCTTTTCCTCCTTCCAATCCACATGCTGACATCATAGAAATCAAATATAGAAAAAAGATCATATTACCTGTTGATGGGCTACTGAAAAGAGGAAAAATTGTACAAATTTGCTGATTCATCATAGCTCCAGCAAAAATAGCCCCCCCAAATTCCAGGAGACAAGAAGAGATTGAGAGGACCTTTTGGATTTAGGAATCATGGACAAAGAAATATCATATTATGAAATTGAGGGGCTAAGTGGAAATTTTATACAAGGCTATATAACAATTGTCTTATTATTGTATGCTTAATATTTTGGGAAAAGAGGAACAAAAATGTTTATATTCAACATACTTCATAAGTGAGGTACATGAAATATATATGTTTATCCTTAAACATGAAGGCGAGCATTACAATTCACACCTCACTGTTCATGATTGAAAGGTGATGGGATGGAAGTTTGGAGGGAATTAAGTAGTTTAAAAATAATGCATACATCTGTGGGAAAAGACTGAAAAATTGGAAATATAAAATACCAATTGAAAAAATAATCTTAAGTGTCATTTTACAAAAAGAAAATTCTATAAGCAGCATCTTCAACTTGAGGAATTCCATGTCATCATAGATTTGGGATCAGTATAGCAATTTGCAAGTACCAATTCCAATATATTGGTAGTGGAAGATACTGAACTACCTCAGGGTATTCAGTAAGAATAGAAACTGTAAAACAAGTGCCATTCTGAACCAATAGAAATATTCCCACTCAGAATTATCTGCAATGATGACATCATGAGCCATGTCTAAATAATAACTTTCCCTGTCCAGCAGCACCTTGCTCAAATGGACTCTGAGAATGAGGCCCAATGGAACTGCTTGGAGCTGCATCACTTGGTGTGATTTCTCTAAGACCAATTTTAATTAAAATATTTTCTTTTTTCTATTGATTCCTCCTAAAAATACTGGAAGAAAAATATAAAATGTCCTCTGAAAATTTTGATTAAATTGTAACTGCTATGAATAATGCCCTACCTAGTCGCCTCTATAAGTTGTTAATTACCATGTTCTATTAGGTTTCATTTTCATTTCAGTCAGTGCTTTAGAGAACAAATCTGAATTTTTAGAAACAGATACTTTGAAAGTATTCATTATCAAGATCAAATGAATTAAATAATATGAAAAGGTATAATCTCAATGGTAAAATCCCATGTTCTAATGAAGTCATAGTTGTCTATAAAGATTTGCTAAATTTAAAATGGAGAATTTTACAAGCAATCTGTTAAGTTTAGGCACTTATTTTCTTAATGTCTGTATTTGGGCTTACCTGTTTAATTCATCTAAGAATTTTTTTTTAAATTTTTAAATCAGAATAAACACTGTGCGAGTTTCTCTTCTTCTATCTTAGAATCCTGAAGTTTCTATTTCATTGTCAAGATTTCAGATTCCAGATATTTAATTTGATGCTCCAATTCTTTTCTTATTGATACTTTGTAATTTTCTCTTAATACCATTGAGTTTTTATGGCGGCTTAGTGGTGCAGTGGGGGGGGGGGTAGATAGGAGGCACAGTGGATAGAGCGCTGGCCCTGCAGTCAGGAGTACCTGAGTTTAAATCCAGCCTCAGACACTTAATAATTACCTAGCTCTGTGGCCTTGGGCAAGCCACTTTAACCCCATTTGCCTTGCAAAAACCTAAAAAAAATTACATTGGGTTTTCATGGTAGGCTCTTTGGTTCTAAAAAAAGAATGGAATTAACAACAAAAGTGTTCAGTTATATCTGGAAAATGATAAGATGCTTATTACCAGGTTTGCTAAGGTTTCATTTTCATTTCAGTCAGTGATTTAGAGAACAATTCTGAATTTCTACAAATAGATACTTACTTAGAAAGTATTCCTTTTCAAGGTCAAATGAACTAAATTTGAACTTAATAAAATCCTACTACTTGTAGTAGATCATTCTGAAATTAATAGGGGTAATTCTAAAATTAATAGGGGTAACTCCAGAATCTTCCAAAATGTATCATTTTTGAATTAAAAAAACTCACCCTTCAAATTTTCACTAATTAAGCCAAGTTAAAAGGAAAACTTGATTCTATAAATGGTTATTTTTACCTATTGTTTCAAAGATTATTATTTTTTGAATAGTGATACCAAACTTAAGGAAACCCACAGAATAGAAGGCAAAGAATGAAAAAATGGATTTTGCAGTCCTAAACATTCATTTACAAAGAAATATTTTAAAAGCACAGTAGTGATAATGTAACCTGCAAGAATAGGCTGGCTTCTTTTTGCCTTTCTAAAATCTGCTGCCTTGCTTCTTCTTCAAGGTCATGTTTGTATTCTATTTGACTGTAATCCATCTTAGCCATTCCTAACTGATGTCTATGCTTCTTGACTCCTTCTTCCCATTCTCTTATATTCTTTTCCAACTTGTTACTTTTCTTTTCTAATTTTTCAAAGAAAATTAAGTCTTCTTGAGGATTTTTCCTTTTTGATACCACCTGTGTGCATTTTGAAACTTCAATTTCTGAATGTAGGTCTTCAATCTGTATAAAATATCAGGTTAGCAAATTACACAAGTAAAACAAAGGTCTTTCAACTCAAATACTAACTTAAAACTACTAAAGATAAATTGCTTTTTTTTTTAATTCGGCTGTAGTAAAGTGTGTATCATAATCGTTTTAACATTGCCGCTACAAAATGCATTCCCTAAAACCAAAACCAAAATTAAGCTGAAAGAAGAAATCATGAAATGAAATTACTAACTCTCATAGTCTATATAATCTACATTTATTACTTGATCTCATGTTGGCTTCTGCACTCTCCAATATTTTTCAAATGTCTTTTCTTCTTAGATTCCAGTACTGTGAGTATCAATAAAATTCATAGTACCAGGGATATCAACAAATTTTTCTTAAGTCATGCTAGGTTTAAAGCAATAAGAAAAATTCCTTAAAAGGAATATGGAATGAAATGAGATTCTTTTTTTAATCATTTTAATGAGAACAATGATTCTATGGTGACAGATTTTGCTGAGAAAACAAATCAATATATACTCATTGCAATATCACATGGTGAGATATTCAATTACAGAGCCAGAGAAGATAATGTCTTTCTCATTTACAAAACTCTGGTTAAAGAACCAAGGGAAAATACATTTATCAAGGGTTCTTTTGTGTAATGGCCCTATTCCTGTTCCCCAACTGCCTCAACAAAATAAACAAAGAGTTTAGCAGGATATCTATCTGTTTTCTTTCCACTGAAATAAACAATAAAGGAAAATGTGATGTTGTTGAGTTCAAAAGGGCAAAAACTGGATGAATGTTGAAGTTAATTCTTTTGGGTAAATATTGATGAGAATTGCTGACAGTAGACTCCAGATAGCAAAGTTAGTGATAGTAAGAAATTTTGTTTCATATAAGTCATTTCTCATTAGAGCAAAAAAAAAAATAGCACTAGTACTAGTTGCACTCTAACACTTTAAGGTTTAATTTCAAAATCTCTTTAGATTTTCTCCTAATTTGTGGTGGTGTAGAGTGGTAAAGTTGGGGAAATACCTCAATATGATCAAACATCAGAATTTTAATAAAATAGTAGTAGTAAAATAGTAGTAGTTTCAGTTGCATTTGTCAATCTATCATACTTATTGTTCTCCAACTAGATGAAAACACTTTTCTTCCCTAAAACAGAAAATCAAGTATAGGGCATATGGTTTTCACCTACTTATTGGAAGAAAAGGAAGCAAAATCTTTGAATCTTCTCATAAACCAACTGAAGTCACATTTTTAGAAAGTTCTCCACTTTAATTCTGTTGAATTATCAAGTTTCTTAATATTTCCATTGATCTCCTTGCAATCAAGCTGTTGCTTTATTTGTTCTTTGTCATTTTCAAATCTCTTAAAGACTTTGCTACGGATTTTCAAAATATTTCTCCCTTTTAAGGGGACATTTTTTGATCTCTAGGTTTACAGAAGTAGAGTCTCAGAGGGATCTCAGAGGTTCTAAGTTATGTAGGGAAAGATGAACAAAGGTTTTCCAGCATTTGGTTTCATAAAACAGTGCATTTTTCTTAGAGATCATGCTAAGTGTTAGAAATTTTTTCTCCATGTACATATATATTCATAACACACATACATACATAAATACACAGAAATGTAAAGATATTATAGCAAAGAAAATTATGGCAAATATTCATAATAGAAAATTAAGTTAAAACCAAAAGAAATTTAAAATTTTCTATCTTATTAGATAAGTTTAAGCATGATGGAAAAATAATTTTAACTAATGTCTACAAAACTTTATAAAAGAAAATTGAACTAAGACAAACCAATGGAAAATTGATAAAGGAAAAAGTTGGCATGATTAATTTTACACCACAGATTAACTGAATTACAGTATGAAAGCACTATTTCAAACCTATGATTTTATATATTAAAAACAAAATCTAAATTTTTGTCTATAAATATCTTATCTAGTTAAATAGTTGGTGGTCCTGCCACTAACTGCCCATATGAGAGAATGACAGATAACGACACCAGTTATTGAGTCTGTAAAAAGCTATCTTCAACAAAGGAAAGTGTTAAGTAAAAATTGTTAGTAAAAAACCAACACAAAATATAATGCAAAACAAAAAATATGTAATGAGAAAGAAAAAATAATTGTAAAAAATGGCACCATTGCCACACTAAAATATTAATGCTTAATGCATAGCCATAGTCTCTAATGAATAAGATAACTATATAATGTCCCACAATATCTCAAATTAACAGTTTATTTAGAATTGTTATACTATTACTACCATAATTTTTAAACTCAAAAATTTCAAATGATTTATTCCATTGCAGGCTTTAATTTTATCTTTGACATAATATTAGAATAATAATGTCAGATGTTTTACAATGAAAGATATCTGCCTGCTGAAAAATTCAAATTTCTAATATAACTTGATCAAAACTCATTTGAATTTCATTTCAAAAAGTTAAATGTTTATAAATACATTTAAATTTAAGTTAAAGACTTCACTCAATTTTTGCTTTGTCACTTCCATGTTTATACATTTGAGAACATGAGTACTTAAGTTCATTTAATTTTTTATTTTTCTCTTTTACCACAGCATTATTATCTTGGAATTTCTTGAGGAAATCCTTGAACTATAGAGGGCAACCTTTTCTAAATGATGCCTCGCTTCTAAACATATTCAAGGTGTTCTTGAAGTAAAGCATTTTCTTTCTGGATATGTCTTAAACTTTCTTGGAAGGATTCCTGTTCGACAGCATATTGTTTGAATTGTGCTTTTTCCATTTGAAGTCTTCCTTGAAGCAACTTTACCTTATGTTGGGCCTGGTTTAATTTATTCTGCGTGCTTTCTAAAGTTAGAGTCTTTGCTCCGAGGGAAGTGTATAAAAGGGAGAGCTCAATTTTGGAACCATTAACTGTACTTTCAGCATAAGATAGCTCTTGAGAAAGGACACTAGTGTTATCTCTTAGACTAGACAAGTCACAACTTAGTGTGTCCTCTGAATGAAGCCAATCTTATTGAAAGCTATGGACAAGGTCTAGATTTAATGTCTAACTGTGTTCAGGAACATGACCAGCAAAAGTCAGATGGGAATAGCATGATTCAATTTTAGTCTCTGATCTGACTCTGTTGTGTTTTTCATTCTCTAATTTAGAGTTCAACATTGCATGTTCACTTGTGAGAATCTTTATTTGTTCACTCAACTGGCATATTGTTTTGCTTAAAATTTCTTTATTATCTTTTACTTCTTTGTTAAGTGCACTCTTTTCTTCTAAAATTTCATTTTCTTTTGAAACCCGATGAATTATTTTTTCCTTATGTAATGGGACAGAAAAAATAATTTTAAAAAATGACACTATTGTCACACAAAAATATTAATGGTTAGAGCATAGCCATATTCTCTAAGGAAGAAGACAACTATATAATATCCCACAGTATCTCAATGTAACAGCTTAATTAGAATTGTTACATTATGACTAGCATAATATTTAAAATTAAACATTTCCAATGATTTATTGCATTGCAGGCTTTAATTTTATATTGGGCATAATATTAGAATAATAATGTCAGACTTTTCCTAGTGAAAGATAATATCACCTGCCTCCTGAAAAATTCAAATTGCTTATTTAACTTGAAAAAAATTCGTTTGAATTTCATTTCAAAAAGTTTAATGTTTATCAAATAAATTCAAATTTAATTTAAAGACTTGACTCAATTTTTGCTTTGTCACTTCCATATTTATAAATTTGAGAACATAAGCACCTAAGTTCATGTAATTTTTTATTTTTCTCTTCTACCACAGCATTATTATCTTGGAATTTCTTAAGGAAATCCTTCAACTGTACAAGGGCAAACTTTTTTTTATTGATGCCTTGCTTCTGAACATCTTCAAAGTTTTCGTGAAGTAATGCATTTTCTTTTTCATCTGTCTTAAACTTTCTTGGATGGATTCCTGTTCGACAGCATATTATTTGAATTGTGCTTTTTCCATTTGAAGTCTTCCTTGAAGCAACTTTACCTTATGTTGGGCCTGGTTTAATTTATTCTGCATGCTTTCTAAAGTTAGAGTCTTTGCTCCGAGGGAAGAGTATAAAAGGGAGAGCTCATTTTTTGAACCATTAACTGTACTTTCAGGATAAGAAAGCTCTTGAGAGAGGAAGCTCGTGTTATCTCTTAGACTAGAAAAGTCACAACTTAGTTCGTCCTCTGAATGAAGCCAATCTTGTTGAAAGCTATGGACAAGGTCTAGTGCTATTGTTTGACTTTGTTCATGATTATGACCAACAAAAGTCAGATGGGAATAGCATGATTCAATTTTAGTCTCTGATCTAACTCTGTTTTGTATTTCATTGTCGCATTTAGAGTTCACATTGAATTTTCATTTGTGAGAATCTTTATTTGTTCAGTCAACTGGCATATTGTTTTGCTTAAAGATTCTTTATTGTCTTTTAATAAGTGAATTCTTTTCTTCTAAAATTTCATTTTATTTTAAAAAACTGTTTAATTATTTTTTCCTTATGTAATGGGACAGATAAAATATTTTTTTAAAAATGGCACTGTTGACACACAAAAATATTACTGGTTAGTGCATAGCCATAGTCTCTAATGAAGAAGATAACTATATAATATCCCACAAAATCTCAATTTTACATTTTAATTAGAATTGTTACATTGTTACTAGCATAATGTTTTAAACTTAAACATTTTAAATGATTATTCCATTGCAGGCTTTAATTTTATCTTGGGCCTAGCATAATGTTTTAAACTTAAACATTTTAAATGATTATTCCATTGCAGGCTTTAATTTTATCTTGGGCATAATATTAGAATAACAATGTCAGCCATTATACAGTGAAAGATATTATCATCTGCCTGCAGAAAAATTCAGATTTCTAATTTAACTTTATCAAAAATTTGAATATCATTGCAAAAAGATAAATGTTTATCAAATACATTCAAATTTAATTTAAAGACTTGACTGTTTTTGCTTTGTCACTTCCATATTTATACATTTGAGAACATAAGTACTTAAGTTAATTTAATTTTTTGTTTTTCTCTTCTACTACAGCATTATTATCTTGGAAATTCTTGAGGAAATCCTCCAACTTTACAAGGGCAACCTTTTTTTTTATTGATGCCTTGCTTCTGAACATATTCAAGGTGTTCTTGAAGTAATGCATTTTCTTTCTTCATATGTCTTAAATTTTCTTGGACAGATTCCTGTTCGACAGCATATTGTTTGAATTTTTCTTTTTTTTCTTTGAAGTCTTCCTTGAATCAACTTTACCTTACGTCGGGCCAGGTTTAATTTATTCTGTATGCTTTCCAAATTTAGAGTCTTTGCTCCGAGAGAAGTGTATAAATGGGAGAGCTCGTGTTTTGAACCATTAACTGTACTTTCAGCAAAAGAAAGCTCTTGAGAAAGGACAGCAGGGTTATCTCATAGACTAGACAACCACAACTTATTGTGTCCTCTGAATGAAGCCAATGTTCTTGAAAGCTATTGGCAAGGCCTACTTTTAATGTCTGAGTTTGTTCATGATCATGATCAGCAAAAGTCAGATGGGAATAGCATGATTCAATTTTAGTCTCTGATCTGACTCTGTTTTGTTTTTCATTCTCAAATTTAGAGTTCAACATTGCATGTTCACTTGTGAGAATCTTTATTTGTTCACTCAACTGGCATATTGTTTTGCTTAAAATTTCTTTATTATCTTTTACTTCTTTGTTAAGTGCACTCTTTTCTTCTAAAATTTCATTTTCTTTTGAAAACCGATGAATTATTTTTTCCTCATGTAATGGGACAGAAAAAATTAATTTAAAAAAATGACACTGTTGTCACACAAAAATATTAATGGTTAGAGCATACCCATATTCTCTAATGAAGAAGACAACTATATAATATCCCACAATATCTCAATTTAACAGCTTAATAAGAATTGTTACATTATGACTAGCATAATATTTAAAATTAAACATTTCCAATGATTTATTGCATTGCAGGCTTTAATTTTATATTGGGCATAATATTAGAATAATAATGTCAGACTTTTCCTAGTGAAAGATAATATCATCTGCCTCCTGAAAAATTCAAATTGCTTATTTAACTTGATCAAAATTCGTTTGAATTTCATTTCAAAAAGTTAAATGTTTATCAAATAAATTCAAATTTAATTTAAAGACTTGACTCAATTTTTGCTTTGTCACTTCAATATTTATACATTTGAGAACATAAGTACCTAAGTTCATGTAATTTTTTATTTTTCTTTTCTACCTCAGCATTATTATCTTGGAATTTCTTAAGGAAATCCTTCAACTGTACAAGGGCAACTTTTTTTTATTGATGCCTTGCTTCTGAACATCTTCAAGGTTTTCGTGAAGTAATGCATTTTCTTTTTCATCTGTCTTAAACTTTCTTGGATGGATTCCTGTTTGACAGCATATTGTTTGAATTTTGCTTTTTCCCTTTCAAGTATTTCTGGAACCAACTTTACCTTATGTCGGGCCTGGTTTAATTTATTCTGCGTACTTTCTAAACTTAGAGTCTTTGCTCCGAGGGAAGCGTATAAAAGGGAGAGCTCATTTTTTGAACCATTAACTGTACATTCAGCATAAGAAAGCTCTTGAGAGAGGAAGATCGTGTTATCTCTTAGACGAGAAAAGTCACAACTTAGTTCGTCCTCTGAATGAAGCCAATCTTGTTGAAAGCTATGGACAAGGTCTAGTGTTATTGCTTGACTTTGTTCATGATCATGACCAACAAAAGTCAGATGGGAATAGCATGATTCAATTTTAGTCTCTGATCTAACTCTGTTTTGTTTTTCATTCTCGCATTTAGAGTTCACATTGAATTTTCATTTGTGAGAATCTTTATTTGTTCACTCAACTGGCATATTGTTTTGCTTAAAGATTCTTTATTGTCTTTTAATAAGTGAATTCTTTTCTTCTAAAATTTCATTTTATTTTAAAAACTGTTTAATTATTTTTTCTTTATGTAATGGGACAGAAGAAATAATTTTTAAAAAATAGCACTGTTGCCACGCAAAAATATTAATGGTTAAGGCATAGACATAGGCTCTAATGAAGAAGATAACTATATAATATCCCACAACATCTCAATTTAACACTTTTATTAGAACAGTTATATTGTTTCTAGCATAATTTTTAAACTTAAACATTTCAAATGATTATTCCATTGCAGGCTTTAAGTTTATCTTGTGCATAATATTAGAATAATAATGTCAGACTTTTCACAGTGAAGGATAATATCATCTGCCTGCGGAAAAATTCAAATTTCTAATTAAACTTGATCAAAAATTTGAATTTCATTTCAAAAAGTTAAATGTTTATTAAATACATTCAAATTTAATTTAAAGACTGCACTCTATTTTTGCTTTGTCACTTCCATATTTATGCATTTGAGAACATAAGTACTTAAGTTCACTTAATTTTTTTTTCTCTTCTACTAAAGCATTATTATCTTGGAATTTCTTGAGGAAATCCTCCAACTGTACAATGGCAACCTTTTTTTTTAGTGATGCTTTGCTTCTGAACATCTTCAAGGTGTTATTGAAGTAATGCATTTTCTTTCTGCATATGTCTTAAACTTTCTTGGAAGGATTCCTGTTCGACAGCATATTGTTTGAATTTTGCTTTTTCCATTTGAAGTCTTCCTTGAAGCAACTTTACCTTAGGTCGGGCCGGGTTTAATTTATTCTACATGCTTTCTAAAGTTAGAGTCTTTGCTCCAAGGGAAGCATATAAAGGGAGAGCAAAATTTTTGAACCATTAACTGTACTTTCAGCATAAGAAATGTCTTGAGAAAGGACACTAGGGTTATCTCTTAGACTAGAAAAGTCACAACTTATTGTGTCCTCTGAATGGAGCTAATCTTGTTGAACGCTATGGGCAAAGTCTACTTTTAATGTCTGACTTTGTTCAGGACCATGACCAGCAAAAGTCAGATGGGAATAGCATGATGCAATTTTAGTGTCTTATCTGACTCTATAATGTTTTTCATTCTCAAATTTAGAGTTCAGCATTGCATTTCCACTTCTCATAATCTTTATTCACTCAACAGGTGTATTGTTGTCCTTAAAGATTCTTTATTGTCTTTTAATTTTTTGTTAAGTGCATTCCTTTCTTCTAAAATTTTATTTTCTTTTAAAAAGAGATGAATTATTTTTTCCTTATGTAATGGGACACAAAAAATGTTTTTTAAAAATGGCACTGTTGCCACACAACAATATTACTGGTTAGTGCATACCCATAGTCTCTAATGAAGAAGATAACTATATAATATCCCACAACATCTCAATTTAACATTTTAATTAGAATTGTTGCATTGTTACTAGCAAGATTTTTTAAACTTAAACATTTCAAATGATTATTCCATTGCCATTCCATTTTTGCTTTCTCACTTCCATATTTATGCATTTGAGAACAAAAGTACTGAAGTTCATTTAATTTTTTTTTCTCTTCTACTAAAGCATTATTACCGTGGAATTTCTTGAGGAAATCCACCAAATGTACAACGGCAACCTTTTATTGTAGTGATGTCTTGCTTCTGAACATCTTCAAGGTGTTATTGAAGTAATACATTTTCTTTCTGCACATGTCTTATACTTTCTTGGAGGGATTCCTGTTTGACCACATATTGTTTGAATTTTGCTTTTTCTATTTGAAATCTTCCTTGAAGCAACTTTACCTTAGGTCGGGCTGGGTTTAGTTTATTCTGAATGCTTTCTAAAGTAAGAGTCTTTGCTCCTAGGGAAGCATATAAAGGGAGAGCAAAATTTTTGAACCGTTAACTGTACTTTCAGCATAAGAAATGTCTTGAGAAAGGACACTAGCATTATCTTTTAGAATAGAAAAGTCACAACTTACTGTGTCATCTGAATGGAGCCAATTTTGTTGAAAGCTATGGGCAAAGTCTACCTTTACTGTCTGAGTTTGTTCATGATCATGCCCAGCAATAGTCAGATGGAAATAGCATGATTCAATTTTAGTCTCTTATCTGACTCTGTTATGTTTTTCATTCTCAAATTTAGAGTTCAGCATTGCATTTTCACTAGTGAGAATCTTTATTTGTTCACTCAAGAGGTGTATTGTTTTGCTTAAAGATTCTTTATTGTCTTTTAATTCTTTGTTAAATGCATTCCTTTCTTCTAAAATTTCATTTTCTTTTAAAAACAGATGAATTATTTTTTCCTTATGTAATGGGACAGATAAAATATTTTTAAAAAATGGCACTGTTGCCACACAAAAATATTACTGGTTAGTGCATAGCCAAAACCTCTAATGAAGAAGATAACTATATAATATCATACAAAATCTCAATTTTACATTTTAATTAGAATTGTTACATTGTTACTGGCATAATTTTTTAAACTTAAACATTTTAAATGATTATTCCATTGCAGGCTTTAATTTTATCTTGGGCCTAATATTAGAATAACAATGTCAGCCTTTTTACAGTGAAAGATATCATCACTTTCTATTTGAAGTCTTCCTTGAAGCAAATTTACCTTAGGTAAGACAAATTTAAATTTCTAATTTAACTTGATCAAAAATTTGAATATCATTTCAAAAAGATAAATGTTTATCAAATACATTCAAATTTAATTTAAAGACTTGACTATTTTTGCTTTGTCACTTCCATATTTATACATTGGAGTACATAAGTACTTAAGTTCATTTAATTTTTTGTTTTTCTCTTCTACTACAGCATTATTATCTTGGAAATTCTTGAGGAAATCCTCCAACTGTACAAGGGCAAACTTTTTTTTATTGATGCCTTGCTTCTGAACATCTTCAAGGTGTTCTTGAAGTAATGCATTTTCTTGCTTCATATGTCTTAAATTTTCTTGGACGGTTTCCTGTTCGAAAGCATATTGTTCGAATTTTGCTTTTCCTATTTGAAGTCTTCCTTGAAGCAACTTTACCTTATGTCGGGCCGGGTTTAATTTATTCTGCATGCTTTCCAAATTTAGAGTCTTTGCTCTGAGAGAAGTGTATAAATGGGAGAGCTCATGTTTTGAACCATTAACTGTACTTTCAGCAAAAGAAAGCTCTTGAGAAAGGACACTAGTGTTATCTCATTGACTAGACAATCACAACTTAATGTGTCCTCTGAATGAAGCCAATGTTGTTGAAGGATATTGGCAAGGCCTGCTTTTAATGTCTGAGTTTGTTCATGATCATGATCAGCAAAAGTCAGATGGGAATAGCATGATTCAATTTTAGTCTCTGATCTGACTCTGTTTTGTTTTTCATTCTCAAATTTAGAGTTCAGCATTGCATTTTCACTTGTTTATTCACTCAAAAGGTGTATTGTTGTCCTTAAAGATTCTTTATTGTCTTTTAATTCTTTGTTAAGTGCATTCCTTTCTTCTAAAATTTCATTTCCTTTTAAAAACAGATGAATTATTCTTTCCTTATGTAATGGGACAGAAAAAATATTTTTAAAAAATGGCACTGTTGCCACACAAAAATATTACTGGTTAGTGCATAGCCATAGTCTCTAATGAAGAAGATAACTATATAATATCCCACAACATCTCAATTTAACATTTTAATTAGAATTGTTGCATTGTTACTAGCATAATTTTTTAAACTTAAACATTTCAAATGATTATTCCATTGCAGGCTTTAATTTTATCTTGCGCATAATATTAGAATAATAATGTCAGACTTTTTACAGTGAAAGATAATATCATCTGCCTGCAGAAAAATTTAAATTTCTAATTAAACTTGATCAAAAATTTGAATTTCATTTCAAAAAGTTAAATGTTTATCAAATACATTCAAATTTAATTTAAAGACTTCACTCTATTTTTGCTTTCTCACTTCCATATTTATGCATTTGAGAACATAAGTACTGAAGTTCATTTAATTTTTTTTCTCTTCTACTAAAGCATTATTATCTTGGAATTTCTTGAGGAAATCCACCAAATGTACAACGGCAACCTTTTATTGTAGTGATGCCTTGCTTCTGAACATCTTCAAGGTGTTATTGAAGTAATGCATTTTCTTTCTGCACATGTCTTATACTTTCTTGGAGGGATTCCTGTTCGACAGCATATTGTTTGAATTTTGCTTTTTCTATTTGAAATCTTCCTTGAAGCAACTTTTCCTTAGGTCGGGCTGGGTTTAGTTTATTCTGCATGCTTTCTAAAGTTAGAGTCTTTGCTCCTAGGGAAGCATATAAAGGGAGAGCAAAATTTTTGAACCGTTAACTGTACTTTCAGCATAAGAAATGTCTTGAGAAAGGACACTAGTGTTATCTCTTAGAATAGAAAAGTCACAACTTATTGTGTCCTCTGAATGGAGCCAATTTTGTTGAAAGCTATGGGCAAAGTCTACCTTTACTGTCTGACTTTGTTCATGATCATGACCAGCAAAAGTCAGATGGGAATAGCATGATTCAATTTTAGTCTCTTATCTGACTCTGTTATGTTTTTCATTCTCAAATGTAGAGTTCAGCATTGCATTTTCACTTGTGAGAATCTTTATTTGTTCACGCAACAGGTGTATTATTTTGCTTAAAGATTCTTTATTGTCTTTTAATTCTTTGTTAAGTGCATTCCTTTCTTCTGAAATTTCATTTTCTTTTCAAAACAGATGAATTATTGTTTCCTCATGTAATGGGAAAGAAAATATATTTTTAAAAAATGGCACTGTTGCCACACAAAAATATTACTGGTTAGTGCATAGCCATAGTCTCTAATGAAGAAGATAACTGTATAATATCCCACAACATCTCAATTTAACGTTTTAATTTGAATTGTTGCATTGTTACTAGCAAGATTTTTTAAACTTAAACATTTCAAATGATTATTCCATTGCAGGCTTTAATTTTATCTTGGGCATAATATTAGAATAACAATGTCAGCCTTTTTACAGTGAAAGATATTATCATCTGCCTGCAGAAAAATTCAAATTTCTAATTTAACTTGATCAAAAATTTGAATATCATTTCAAAAAGATAAGTGTTTATCAAATACATTCAAATTTAATTTAAAGACTTGACTATTTTTGCTTTGTCACTTCCATATTTATACATTGGAGTACATAAGTACTTAAGTTCATTTAATTTTTTGTTTTCTCTTCTACTACAGCATTATTATCTTGGAAATTCTTGAGGAAATCCTCCAACTGTACAAGGACAACCTTTTTTTTATTGATGCCTTGCTTCTGAACATCTTCAAAGTGTTCTTGAAGTAATGCATTTTCTTTCTTCATACGTCTTAAATTTTCTTGGACAGATTCCTGTTCGACAGCATATTGTTTGAATTTTTCTTTTTCCCTTTGTAGTCTTCCTTGAACCAACTTTACCTTATGTCGGGCACCTAGGTGGCATAACGGAGAGAGCAAGGGCCTGGAATCAGGAGGACCTGAGGATAAAACAATTCTCACACTCTTGATCATTACCAAGTTCTATGATCATGAACAAATTCCTTAGCCCCACTGCCTTGAAACAAGCCAAAAACAAAGAAATTAAATCAAACTGTAGAAACCAGCTCTCATTAAATCTTGCATAATTTTCCAGTCCTGAATTCTTCCTCTTTCCTTGTTAGAGAGGAGGCAATGTGGTTAAGTGACTTGCCCAAGATCACACAGCTAAGCAATTACTAAATGTCTGAGGTCTGATTTGAAGTCAGGTAGTCCTGACTACAGATTTGGTGATCTAGACACTGTGTTAAATAGCTGACACATCTGCAATACTTATTTCGTCAATTCAGATCTGCTCCACTTAAGCTTCCACACTGAAGGCTAAAGAATAAATCACAAAATTTCAAATTATTTTGTGTATAAGAAATGACCATGGATCCTTGATGCATTATCAAATTCTCCATCAAAGCTATCACTCAAAGTCTCAATCAATATCTCAATTATGGAAAAGACTTGAGGCTTCTTGTTATAAGCCCTATGTTAAAAGCAAACCCTCACTCTTTACATTCCTTTTGAGTATCCTTACTTCCTTCAACCTGTCTTCTCTCCTGGAAGGATTTTATGCTTCCTCTTTGCTAATCAAACTTACAACCTGACCTAAAGCTCTTTAATGAAATCTTTTCCTATTTACCAGAGTTTACTTTGTCATTTTCATTTGTGTTCATCTGAACTCTCCTCTAAACATCATGCAGGAATACACTCACAATCAGCCATAAAATCATCTCATTGGTTCTCAGGTCTAACCGATGGCTTTATGATTTTCAGGTCCCTTCCAGCTCTAAGATTTTCATTCATATTCAAATTTGGTAATTACCTTGATTTGTACAGAAATCAATCAGAAAAGTAATTTTGAAAGGAGCAATCCAATAGAAAATTTTAAAATAAGAATAGAAAATACCATTGCAGCCCAATGTGATTGGTAGTCTTCTCCTTCTTCCAATCCAAATGCTGACATCATAGAAATTAAATATAGAAAAAAGGTCAAATTATTGACCGGAGACATGGCTACTGACAAGAGGAAAATTGTAAAAATATGCTGATTCATAATCTCCAGCAAGATTAGCACCCCCCAAAAAAATTCCAGTAGACTGGAAGAGATTAAGAGAGTATCTTTATGATTTAGGAATTATGGAACAGGAAGGTTCCCATTATGTATGTGAGGGGTGCCAAGTGGCAATTTTACACAAAGAAATGTGCGTATATAAAAAACAATTAGTTTTGCTAATGCACACTTAATATTTTGGTAGAAGAGGAGAGGTCAAGCAGATTAAATATATAGGTTTAACACAAAATATAAAGGTCTGAACATTATATACTTAACTCTTCATGACTGAAGGAATATGATGGGATGGAAGGTTGTAGGGAAAGTCTGTAGCTCAAAAGTCTGTATATATATCTGTGGAAGAAGGCTGATAATTTTTCATATGTGTAAATTGGGAAATAAAAAATATCGAAAGAAAAACTAAGTTAAAATGTTTATAGGTTTTAGTGTCATTTTAGAAAAAGGGAATTCGGTAAGCAGATTCTTCAACTTGAGCAATACCACATCATCAAAGAGGATGCGGGCTGTTTAGCAATTAGCAAGCACTATTTCCAATGTTTTAGATGTGTAAGAAAATGAACTGATTTACTCAGGGTATTCAACAAGACTTGAACTCTAAAACAAGAACCAAACTTTATTGATAGACATTTCCCCACTGGGAATAATGTTCAATGATGACAACGTGTATCATGGCCTTATAGTAACTTACCCTGTCCAATGGCACCAAGCTCAAATGAATTATGAGAATGAGGTCCAGTAGAAATACTTGGAATTGCATCACTTGTTGTAACTTCTCTAGGTTCATTATTAATTAAAGCATTTCTTTTCTTTTTCTGAATGTTTTTTCCTAAAAATAATAGATGAGAAATGTAAAGTGTCCTCTGAAAATTTTGATTAATCTATAACTAATATAAATAATGCAACAGTATCTAAAGTTCTTTAATTGTCAGTTGTTCTTAGATCTAAGAACCAAATAATACAAACCTTTCAATTTTTCCCTTTACTTATTTGAGAAATTTGACTTATAGGAAAATTTCCTCCATAAGAAAAAATATTACTTTTCATAATAGAGATTGATAAATGTAGTAATTCTCACTAGAAAAACAATGAAATACTAGGAACTGAGAAAATTGATGCAATACGTAATTCTTTAACTCAGGTAATGACCTTTTTTGTTTTTTTTTTTTTTTTTTTTGCAAGGCAATGGGTTTAAGTGGCTTGCCCAAGGCCACACAGCTAGGTAATTATTAAGTGTCTTGGGCTGGATTTGAACTCAAAAGTACTCCTGACTCCAGGGCTGGTGCTATATCCCCTGCGCCCACTAACCACCCCCTTCAGGTAATGATCTTACAGGAAAGGTAAGAAACCCTGATTGGAGGAGAGAGTCATGAACCTCATAACCTCCATCTTTCGAGGTAGACCAGAACAGTCTCCTCCTCATCTCTACTCTGACAGAACAGTGTTGGAATATCTCTGACTTCTTCTCCAAGACCTGGAAATACAGGACATCAGGCTTGGCACTCCACTCATTGATCCCATTGCTGGAGGAAGGCTCATGAATTTACAATGACTCTTCAAGGAGACCTCATATCAGACTCTGTTGCATCATTAGGAACCCATTTGACTTCAAGACTCAGAAACTTACGTACTATGTGACGCTGGGGAAACCATGAAAATTGTTTTGCCAAAGTTTCCATAGGTATAAAAATTAGTGAGACAAAGATGTGACAAAGGGCCTAAGTCCCATGGTCAAGGACAATGTGAATGTGGTTACAAAGTATTAGACTTGACTGAAATTGTTCAAAAACAAGCTATTTATGTGTTATGTTGATCTGTTTTTCTTTCATAAAAATATAAATATATATATATATATATGTGTGTGTGTATGTGTGTATGTGTGTTTATGAGTGTTAACACATACATTTTTAAAAAAATATTGGTATATATCTTTGTATATTAATTTATAAATTCACACACATGTGCATATTCTGGAGAAAAAGACATTAGGAAAACTTCAAATGATGACTATATCATTTGTCATGAAAAATCCTTTGCTGGGGGCTGAGTATTGAATACAATTACCACCTTCTCTACAGTTCTCCTCCGGGGGATTATTTCTTTCTTTTTCATGCTTCATGCCTTTAATATATATATATATATATATATATATATATATATATATATATATATATATATATATATATATATATATATATATATATATATATATATATATAAAACCCTATAATATATATATTATATATATATATATATATATATAAAACTTCCAAGTGATACAAGTATTTCTGCCTAGTACAAGATTTTACTCCACTATAAATCTTCCATAAAATGAGCAATAACCAAGCCGATGGCCCTTTCTTCTCATGCCTCTACATTTGATTATTTCCCATATACAGCTGTGAATAAATTCCTTCACTTGCCTATCTCAACTACAAGAGAAATACCCATGTCACTGCAATTTCTGATCCTACATTTGGCAATAGACCCGGAAACTTTTCAAAAAGTTGGGCAATCTATGAGATAGTTCAATATAAATATTTCCTGAAAAGAACTAAATTAAAAAGGAACCTTAGAGTGATATCATAAAAGAAACAACAATTTGTCCATTCCGCATTTCCAAATCGTCAGCTTTAAAAAGTCCAAGACCAGTCTCCTTCATTCCATGTAGTGAAGTTATCCCAAATGTTTCACTAAAATAACCAAGATATGGCCATCTAGGTGGCACAGTGGAGAGAGCAAAGGCCTGGAATCAGGAGGAACTGAGGACAAAACCATTCACACATTCTTGATAATTCTAAGCTCTAGGATCATGGACTCCTTAGCTCCATTGCCTTGGATTAAGTCAAACATGAAGAAATTAAATCAAACTATAGAAACAAGCTGTAATTAAATCTTATTTCTGCAATCATGAATTGTTCCTCATTCTAGGTTGGGGAGAAGGCAATGACATTAAGTGACTTGCCTAAGGTCAGGCAGCTAAGTATTAAGTATCTGAGGTCTGACTTGAAGTCAGGTAATCCTGACTACAGAGTTGTTGCTCTAGACACTGTGTTAAGTAGCTGACACATCTGCAATCCTTACTTCATCAGTCCAGACCTGCTGCAGTTAAGCTTCTACACCGAGGACTAAAAGTTATTCTAAAATACATTTCAAAATAGTATTTTATGTAAATGAATTGACAATGGATCCTTGATGTATATCGAATCCTCAATCCTAAAGCTATCATTCCAAGTCTCAATAAATATCTTAATTATTGAAAAGACTTGACAGTGATTGGTATAAGCCCTATATTAAAAGCTAACCCTCACTCTTTACATTCCTTTTCACTTCACTTTACATTCACTTCCTTCAGCCTATCCTCTCTCCTGGAAGTATTTTCTGCCTCCTCTTTGCCAACCAAACTTTCCACCTAACCTAAACCAATTTAATGAAATCCTTTCTTATTTATCATTGTCATTTCTCAGTTGTCACTTACCTGTGTTTTCATCTGAGCTCTCCTGTAAACATCATGCAGGAATTCCCTAACAATTGCAGGTAAAAGCATTTCATTGTTTCCCAGGTCAATCCCATAGCTTATTATTTTTAGGACCATTGCAGCTCTAAAATGTTCATTCTAATTCAACTTTGGCAATCACCTTGATTTGTAAATAAAGAAATCAGAAAGGTAATTTAGAAAGGAGCAATCCATTTGACAATTTCAAAATAACAATATAAAATACCATTGCATCACAATTTGATTGATGATCTTTTCCTTCTTCCAATCCAAATGCAGATATCATAGAAATTAAATGTAGAACAAAAGATCATATTAGTAACTGGATGCACGGATAATGAGAAGAGTAAAACTGTATAAATATACTGATTAATAATGTCTCCAGCAAAAATAACCCCACTAAAATTCCAGGAGACAAGAAGAGATTAACAGTCACTTTTGAATTTATGAATTATGGACCAGGAAGATTCCTATTACTAATGTGAGGGGCAAAGTGCCAAATTTACACAAAGAAATATGTGTATGTAAATAATGGTTGGTTTTCCTAATGCACAAATAGTGTTCTGCTGGTAGAGGAGAAGCAAAAAAGTCTTTATATTTAATGTACCTCTTTAGGTCAAAGCATTAACTATATGGGTTTAACATGAAACATGGAAGTATGAACATTAAACACTTGACTTTTCATGACTTAAGGAATATGATGGGAAGGAAGGTTGGAGGGAAATTCTGTAGCATAAAAATATGCATATATCTCTGAATGAAGGCTGAGAAGCTTTCATATCAGCAAACAGAGAAATAATAAAATATCAATTGAAAAACTAAGTTACAATATAGTTTTAGTGCCATTTTACAAAAAGAGAATTCAGTAAGCATATTCTTCAACTTGTGGGATACCACATCATCATAGATGATGGGGGCAGTTTAGCAATTACAAATACCATTTCTAATGTTTTGGATGTGTAAGACAATGACCTGATTTCCCCAAGGTAGTTGATAAGATTTGAACTCTAAAAGAAAAGCCAATCTTAACTCATAGAAATTGCCCCACTGGAAAATAATATTCGATGATGACATTGTGAATCATGGCCTTATAATAACTTACTTTTTCCAGTAGCACCAAACTCAAATGAATGATGAGAATGAGGGTCAGTAGAAGTACTTGCAGTTGCATCATTTGGTGTAGCTTCTCTAGTTCCAGTATTATTTAATGAGCTTCCTGTCATTTTTTTTGAATTATTTGTCCTAAAATTAAAGGATGAGAAATATAACGTGATGATGGAAAATTTTGATTAATCTACAACTATTATAAATAATGCAATAGTATCTAAAGTACTTCAATTGTCAGACATTCTTAAATGTAAGAATGAAAGAAATCATGCAGACCTTTAGATTTATAGGAAAATTCCTCCATAAGAAAAAATAATAGTTTTCATGATATAGACTGAAAAATGTTATAACTCTCACTGGAAAAACATTGAAATACTATGAACTTAGAAAATTGATGGACGACACAATTATTAACTTCAAGTAATAATCTAACAGGGAAGTTAAGAAACCCTCTGATTGGAGGGGAGCCAGAAATCTCAAAATCTCCATTTGAGGAGGTAGACCAGTACAGTCATCTCCTCATCTCTCTTCTAACAGAACACCTTTGGAATATCTCTGACTTCTCCAAGATCTAGAAATCCAGCACATCAGCAGTGGCATTCCACTATTCACTTCACATGGATCCCACTGCTGGAAGAAGGCTCACGAATTTACCATGACACTTCAAGGAGACCTCATGTCAGACTTCGTTGCATCATTTGGAAACAATGTGACTTCCAGACTCAGACACTTAATAGCTATGTGACCCTGGGCAAGCCACTAAACTTTGTTTGCCAGATTCCTTCTGTATGAAATTAGCAAGACAAAGATATGGCAATGGGCTTTATTCCCACGGTCAAGAACAACCTGAAAGTTGCTACAAAGTATCAGACACAACTGGAATTGTTCAACACCACAATATTTCTGTGTTATGTCAATCTATGTTTCTTTCATAAAAATGAAAATATTATTTTTTGTGCATGCATATGTATGTGACTGCACATGGAAATATATTCCTAAATACTTATATGTATTTTGTTATAACAATGTGTCCATTCACAGACACAGAAATCTGTAAATTCTGGAGAAAAAGACACAACTTGACCATCTGGAAAACTTCCAATGATGCCCACATCACTTTTACTGAAAAAAAAAACATTACCACCTCTTCTGAATTTCTCCTCCGGTTTGATTATTTCTGCTTTTCTTCATGCTTGAAGCCTTTAATATATATCCAGGCCTCCAAACTCCAAGAGGTTCATGATTTACCTGGTACAAGATTTTACTCCACTATAGATGTCACATAAAATGGGCAATAAGCATGGGGTTAGACCTTTCTTCTCTGCATAATGCCTCTACCTTTGATTATATTCCACACAGAGTTCTGAGTAAATTCCTTCACTTGCCTGTCTCAACTACGAGAGAAATTCCCATGTCACTGTGATTTCTGATCCTATATGTGGCAATAGACCGGGAGAACCCTCTGACTTGGCAAAAAACCATGGCAATCTATGAGACAGCTCAATTTAAATATTTCCTGAAAAATGTAAGCTTAGGCTGCCATCCATATAAGAAACAACAATTTTTCAATTCCGCATTGCCAAATCCTCAGTCTTAAAAAGTCCATCACCTGTATCTTTCATTCAATGTAGTGAAGTTATCCCAAAGGACAACTTAATGTTTCATTAAATAAGCAAGAAATGGGCACCTAGGTGGCATAGCGGAGAGAGAAAGGGTCTTGGAATAAGGAGGATCTGAGATCAAATCCATTCTCACACGCTTGATAATTACCAAGCTCTAGGATAATGGACAACTTCCTTAGCCCCTTTGAACAAGCCAAAAATAAAGAAATTAAATCAAACTTTAGGAACAAGCTGTCATTAAATCTTTCTTACTTTTCCAATCATGAATTCTTCCTCTTTCTTTGATGGGGAGGAGGCAATGGGTTAAGTGACTTGACCAAGGTTCCCCAGCTAAGCAATAGTTATTAGGGGTCTGAGGTCAGAATTGAAGTCAGGTAGTCCTGAAGACAGAGCTGGTGCTCTTCTGGCTTCTGAGTTTCATTCTGTGATCCTGTAAATAAATAAATTACAGTAGAAAGGCTAAATAATTGTGTGTCTAGAAGCTCTTCATTAGAGAGTGCATCTATGAACAAGGAAGTGGAGACAGGGCCCTCAGGTACCCATTGAAAAAAATCTCATTAGTTAATTGTTCTCTTAGGAGCTAGGAAGAGCCAGGGCAGAGAAGCAGTGAAGTATATTGGATTAGAGGGAAGAAAACTAGATGGATGGGGAAACCAAAGGGAAATAACTAAGGTTAAGTAAACACCCCAATATTTTGAAGAGTATCAAGACCATGAAAACTGGAGGTCTCCATGGCATTTATTCTTCCTAACATTGATTTTTCTACATGAATTCATGTTATATCAATTCATACTTTGATTTTTTTACACATTCATGAGGAGTAACCACATGGTGCTCCTCATTTGCTCCTCAGTTCCACTTTTCCCTATCTTCTCATCATTCTAAAATTTTAAGCTAATAAGGACCTTTGATCTTCTTCAGATCATCACTCTTCAAATGGGAAAACTGAACGTCAGAGTCTCTTGGGCTTGCTCAGAGTTACATAGCTAGCATGTCGCAGAGCCAGGATGTAAAATCAGTTCCTCTGATGCCAAAGCTAATATTGGATGCACTATAGCATAGGAATGCCTGTGATAAGGCTAGCAATTCAAAGGGAAGACTGGGCTTCTTCGAAAGGAAGTTTTTGGAAACTCTCGAGGAATAAAACTATTGTACAGAAGGCATAGAAACAGATAAATGTATAGAACCACTGAAATCCTATGCAAACTTGACTAAAATTGAGGTACAGATTGGCAAATGTAGTTTGTTTTTATGACATTTTTTCTAGGGGATATGGCCTTACTAGAAGAATATTGTATTTGGAGTTTTAAAAAACGTTAATTAATGTAACTTAGGCACCATGACAACTGTTAGGGTTACAAAGAAAAAGCAAAAAGATGTCCTTCCTTTAAATAACTTATATCCTAATAAAGGAAAAAATCGTGTATATTTACATGTACGCGCAGGAATAATAGCAGTTACAATACTTTTAATGAAGTAGTTAATGTTATTATTTTAAAGATGAGAAAGTGAAGTAGAAAAAAGTTTAAATAACTTGCCCAGGGTCTCACAGCTAGTGAGAATCTGAGTCTGGATTTGAACTCAGATCTTCTTGATTCCAGGTCCAGAGTTCTGTGCATTAGCATGCCATCTTGCTGCTCTCTGCTTTCATGGAAGGTAATCTTAAAGGGGAAGGCATAAGCAATCACAAGAGGTGATATTTTAGCTGAGTCTCAAAAGGAAGCCAGAAGTACTAGAAGAGGAGAACATGCCAGGAGGACAACCAGGGCAAAGGCCAAGCTTTAACACTCATGGGAGTGTTATAGAAGGGGATGACTAAGAGGCTGGTCAGTGGGATTGGAAAGTACATTGAAGAGAGGAGGTGTGTGAAGCCTGGAAACATGAGAAGGGGGCAGGTCGTAAAGACTTGAAATACCAAATTGAGGGCTCAGAGTTGATTCTGGAGGTCTGGGGGAGGGGAAGAGAGATACTGGACTTAGGGGATAAGTGCAGAGACATGGTCAAACTTGAGCTTTAGGAGCCTCCCTTTGGTAGTGGAGAGTGGAAGATGTTTTGCAAAGGGGAGTGGCTGGAGGTAGGGAAGATAATGGAAAAGGTTATCAAAGCCTCTGTCCAGGGGAGAAGTAAAAAAATCCTGAACTATGCTGAGGACTGCATGGGTATGGAAAAGGGGACATCTGTGGCAGAGAATGATAGCATTGTAGAAGATTTAGAAGCTGATTGGAGTAATGGAGGGAGATCAAGAAAAGACTTTACTCTTCTGCTTAGGGTTAGCATGACCTTAGGCTACCTTACTTCTCTTTTCTCAATTTTGTCATCTGCCAAATGAGGGAATTGAGCTAGATGATCTCTATGGTTCCTTTGAGCTCTAGATCCTGTAACCAAACTCTTCATCCTATAGGCAAAATATATTCAGGTTGGCTAGGTATGCTCAGATTCTTGTTTCCTTCCTTATCTCCAACTTCTTTCCATTTATAGACCCTTTGGTCATGACTTCTGATTAGAGCCAAACCACACTTCCATCTTGATCCTTTAGGTCTATTCTAGTCACTAGTGTATTCTTCCACTAGTTTGTAGACTTTTTTCCCACTAACTTAGCAATTTCCTCTTTCCCCATTCTCCTGGAGGTCTTGGAGGTCCTTTGTTCTGGGCCATGGAAAATATTCTTTTACTTATGACCCATTTCTCTGTTCAACTTCCCTGAAACACATTTCCTAGTCAGTCACTAAATTCCGGTCTGTACTGGAGATTGACACTCTCATGTCTATGTAAGTGAGTCTGAGGAAGTATAGCAGTCCCCACTACCCTTTGGAGATGCCAAAGGCTTCTCAAATTCAGTGTGTCCAAAACAGAAAACTTCATTTTCCTCTCTTCTTCCTCACTTTTTTTTTCAAGTGCAAATCAACAAACTCAAAGTAATCCTTGACCTTTACTCTCTCTCACTTCTCATCCAATCATATGCCAAGGATTGTCTTTTTTATCTTTTTCTTAAGTTTTTTTTTTTTTTTTTTTTGCAAGGATACACAGCTAGGCAATTATTAAGTGTCTGAGGCCGGATTTTGAACTCAGGTACTCCTGACTTCAGGGCTGTGCACTATCCACTTTACCACCTAGCCACCCCTGTCTTTTTAATCATATTTAGAAAATATCACAATAATTCTAATGATTTTAAGTCATTTGCTTTTATAAAAAAAACACCTCTTTAAAACCAGCTTTCTTCCTGGTGAATCATGTGATTTTCAGAAAAATTATAATGGTGGTTGACTAAAAGACCATAGTGGGAGTGGGAATAGGAAAGCCTGATTTCAAAATTGATTGTGTGGTAACAGAAATGAGGAAGTTAAAAAGCCCTAGATTCCAGAATCTGTAGGAAGTAAGCCTTTTAGCATGTTGGGTGGAACATGGAGGATTAATAATGCCACTCCCCAAAGCAAGCCTGTATGGATTGTGATCTGTGCCAATGTGGACACTTACTTTAACAAAGATACAGATTCATTGGAGTATAGTTAAACTTTAAAATTTCTCTATTCTCGTTAAATGAAAAGAAAATTCTAGACCAGAAATGATCAGTTTCTAAATGCAAATTCAGAAAAAAAGTATAAGCAAAATATTAAGTTTGGGGCTGGAAAGGGAAGATTTAAAAGCAGAATAGATTCATAAAACAGTTCCCCTTGCAGAGAAGCAGATGAATCTTTAACAGTGGTACAAGGACCAACAAAATGTCTCCTACAATAGGAGAAGGGAACATGTAAGAACTCATCTGGCTTCTTTAACTAGACATGAAAAGAAATGATTTCTTTCTGTTTTCTTCCTCCTGCATAGGAAAAATAGAATTTGTCAATGATAAAAAGAAAAAATTCCAAGACTTCCACAGGCTCCCTCTGGGAATTTTTTCTTTAAATTGTTCTTTTTGACCATTTGAAACTACATATTCATTTTTGAATCATTCTTGCATGATTTTTCTTGACTCCACACTGTTGGAATAAGCTTTTATCTTTTTACTCCTTTTGTCAGACTGTTATTACTGAGGTCTGATATGTTCCTGTAGAAATGAAGTCACAGAGGAAACCTTAATTTAAAAAAAATACTTTTTTCCCCTTTTTTACTCTTAAAGTTGGGGGAAAATGAGAGTGATGGAGGTTAAAACATATAATATATTTTATTGGTGTGAGATCAAAGCTTTTGTCTAGTTGTGTGTTTTGGCCATTAATAATGGTAACTTATAGTTTTATGGGCTTTTTGACTTTTAAAACATGGTCATAGGAGTAAACTCATTGAATTGTAACAATTCTCTGACATTGCTTGAGTGAATGTTCTTATCCCTACTTTGCAGAAGAGTTTGAAGTTGAGAGATTGGACAAAAATCAAATCACTGGTACATGGCTGTAGCTGCCCTTCTGCCACCTCATCTCTTTTATCATTTCTCTCCTCTTTGCCTAAGATAGACTTTCTGTTAATTTGTATAAAGAATATATTCTAGGTAACATGTGGAAGGAATGTCAGTGACTGCTGACAGTTTTAAGCACCACCATTAGAGATCTGTGTAAACTCTACAAAGGAAGTAGGTTGTCTTGCTTGCCCTTGTCCCTCTAATATGTTTTCTAGTATTGTTCTCCCCCGGGACAGCCAAGGCACATATACCATGCTTCCCCTGCCCCACTACTACCCCAAGCCTCTCACTCAGACAAATCCTTCCTTCCCTTCCCCACCATGCTATAATCACATTGTGGTATTGGAGGTTTGGTACATTTGTGGGTTCCCAGGTCCTAACTAGAAATTGTCTCTCATCCTTTTCAATACTTTTTTCCTATTAATACATCACCTGTGACATAGTATAATGTGATACATCCTATTGAACTTTGATCCTTTTCTATGTTGAAGGTAGCTCCATTACCACCTTCTCTTGGTGAAGGTTCTACATTGGAATGAAATGATTCATGAGTATTTTATTTCAGTCCAGCATTGCACCTCTACAATGAAAATATTGATGTCTGGTACCTACCAGTGGAGGGCAGCTAGGTGCTGTGCTGGACTTGGAATCAGAAGTTGATGGTCATTAGTTCAAATCCAGCTGTGTGACCCTGAGCAAGTTATTTTTCCCATTTGTGGAATGAACTAGAGAAGGAAATGGCAAACTACTCCCAAGTATCTCTACCAAGATAACCCCAAATTGGGTCTCAGAGAGTTAGATACTCAGCAACAACAATTCACAAGTCATTGAACAGTTAACCAAAAGGAGGTTTACTTTGCCCTAATTATAGCAAGGATGCACAGCAAAGAGACAGTGGCACTTAGCTTTGTTGGATACTGATACTTTTCTGCCTCCCCCCTTTATGAATATACATCTGGTTGTCAGGATAGATAAGATGGAAGACAGAAAAGCTTCAGAAATTTACTATCAAGATGATTGAGCACATGTGGCTGGGACTTTATATGATCATAAGTAACCATAAAGTTAGGTCAAGGAAACAGATATCCTGAGGCTATGTTATTCTTAGAGCTCTTTCTCTCAGAAAGCAAAGAGGAGGGTGAACCTGGCTCATGTTGTAGGGAAATACTGGTAGCTACTAGTTTTGTTACAGTCCGGGTTAGGAGAAAGTCTGGCCTTAGAAAAACGTGCAGCAGAATTAGTCTTCTTGTCCCTGTTGCCTGTTTTCCTTCAGAGGGATAAATCAGGTAAAGAATGTGTTTTTCCCGTCACAAGAGCCACCACAACATGTTGTAATCATGACAGACTAGGAAATAACAACCTCAGAAAGTCATTTTTATTTACAAGTGTGGTATAATGGAACAAAACATTTTAGTTGGATTCAGAAGACTCAACTTTTAGTTCTGTCTACCACTGATTTAGTTGTGTGATGCTTGATTAAATTTGATTCACCTCTCTGCAACTCATTTTTTACATCCACATAATGGGCTTGCATGAATGGGGTTTTCTTGATAGAGATTCAGGAGTGATTTGCCATTTCCTTCTCCAGATCATTTTACAGATAAGGAAACTGAGGCAAACAGGTTAAGTGACTTGCCCAGGGTCACACAGTTGTACCAAGTATGTGTATAATGGAAGAGCAGAACCAAATGACGACTAAGAACCCTTCCCCTTTCCATGTTTCTTGATTTTAAATCCATACTACTTCATTTTTTTTCAAATGATCCTCCTATTTCATCCAGTCTAGATTTTCCCACCTAGGTGCATTTGGCACCCCACCCTTATCAGTGTCAAACTTAGTCTGGGCACCTGGTCAACTTGATTCACCAAAGCTCAGAATTTCAAAGCTCGAGATCCATCAACCTCAGCCACTCCAGAAGCTGGGATTATAGGAATGTACTACAATGCCTGGCAAAATCCAAATTACTTTTGCAAAATATTCAATACAGAATATTCAAATACCCTTCAGATTAGAAGCATTGGGTTTTAATGAAAAGGGTGCTAAACTGGTTTGGTTCAAGTACCACCCCAGGCACTTGGGACTTAGGACTTTGGGCAAATCTCAGATTCCTCCCTTGTAAAATGGGAATAAGGGGTGGCTAGGTGGTGCAGTGGATAGAGCACCAGCCCTGGAGTCAGGAGTAATTGAGTTCAAATCTGGCCTCAGACACTTAATAATGATCTACCTGCGTGGCCTTGGGCAAGCCACTTAACCCCATTTGCCTTCAAAAATCCTAAAAAAAAAATGGGAATAAGAGGAGAGAATTGAATTATATTATCTCTAAAGTCCCTTTCAATGCTAAATTTGTGATTATGTGAATATGGAGGGAGAATGCTGCTACCTTCCATGATTACTAAAAATTGTGTAAGCATTCAGACAATATCCTTGTATAATTTCTGGCATGTGCTTTTTGATGCAGTTCAAACAGTTGCATTATTATCTTTTGGAATTTGATCTTTAAATCTACTTCCATATTTAGTAATGCCATTCCACCCTATATTATGCAGAAAATTCATTCTTGAAATGTATATCTAAATCAATGCTTCTAAAATTCTTTTTTTTAAAGGGAGTTTACTTTTCATAGAAGAAAAGTATAACTTGCTTGGCAAGATGAATAGACATCCTTAAATTAAATCTTAATTTTTAAATCAGCTTTGCTTAGCAGAGGAGTGCTCTCCTCTAGGTAATGGCTAGCTTCTTGAGGTATAAGGACTTATAATGCCCTCCCCTTATGCTTGTTGAGGGGGAAAGAAGAAAAATTGAATCTGCTGAGGGGTGGTCAGATAGGCCAGTCTTCTTATTTCTTTTCTTGAAATGCAGTTTGTCCAGAGTCATATTTTTTATGAAAATCTACATTGAAAGTTGAGGTGCTTATCATCTACTTAATTATAGTCAGAACTCTTTTTATTATAGGCTGGCTTTTTGAATCCCAGTTATACAAATTTTTTATTGTATAATCATGAATATAACATTTAGAATTGTAAGAGAACTAAAAAGTCATCCAATTCAACACTCTTATTTTATAATCAAAGGAAATTAGGGTTCTAGTTAGCCAAGATACTGAGCCTAAGTATTAAATAACAGAAACAAAATTTGAGACCAGGTCATTTGATATAAAGAATTAAAAATATGTGTTTGCATTATCTTCATTCCATTCAACTAGTATTTTCCAACAGAATAACTAGTGTAGTATCTGGGCGGTTATGGCTGCAGTGGATAGAGTATTTGAGCCTGGAGTCAGGAAGACCTGTGTTCAAATCCAGCCTCAGACCCTGTGACCCTTGGTGAGTCACTTAATCACTATCTGCCTCAGTTTCTTCAACTGTAAATGGGAATAGCAGTAGCACCAGTCTTTCGGGGTTATTATGAGGATTGATGAGATAGATGTAAAAATGCACAGTACAGTACAGTATCTAGAACATTATATAAATGCTTACTCTCTTCCCTCCTTCTTGCACGTCTATTTAGTTAAGAAAACATTTATGGGGCCACTGGATGGTGCAGTGGATAGAGCACCAGCCTTGGAGTCCGGAGTACCTGAGTTCAAATCTGGCCTCAGACACTTAATTACCTGTGTGGCCTTGGGCAAGCCACTTAACCACATTTGCCTTGCAAAAAAAAAAAAAAAAAAAAAAAACAATCCTTAACAAAAAAAGAGAACATTTATAGTGAGACTACCTATTAAATGCTGTGTGAATTTGCATCAATAGTTTTATGATATTTTCCCCTCTAAGAGACTCAAGGAGCATTCTTGTTAGTTATTTCATTGGTCTCATTACATTCTTTTGTGGTGTCAGACCCTTGTGTTCATCTTTTTTTAAAAATTGTTTGTGGAGCATTTTATCCCCCCAATATCCTCCACTGTGGAGGGGGGAAAGAAATACAAAATCTTTTTAATATTCAAATGTACTCAAGTAAAGCATATTCCCATATTGGTTATATCCAAAAATGTTTTGTGTTTGATTAGCATCTTCATGCTAATCAGAGCTCTGAATCTTTTAGAATTGTTCGTTTTTTACCCTATTAACATTATAATATGAATTGCTCTCCTTCTTCTGCTCACTTTATTCTGTTTATATCTTGTTGATGATAAGAAAAAAAAGAAAATGACCATTGTTGAAGGGGCAGCAGGAAAACAGGCATATTTATCTGTGCAGCTGTGAATTTGTCCTACTGTTCTAGAAAGCAATATTCCCCCAAATTCTGCATATCCCTTCACTCAGAATACTACTTCTGGGACTCTATCTGAGAAATTTGAAAAAAAGGAAAAGGTCCTTATATGCATTCTCAAAGTGTAAAGAGAAAATAATTCGAAAATGGGGAGAGGGATAAGTTGATTAATGGCAGATTCTGAGTCCCTGTAGGAATGTCCAGAAAGATTTTATTTGTAGGTGCAAAAGGTTTCTCTTTCAGTGTTTGGACCTTAGTATTTTGTTCCATGGCATATTGTCATCATTAGCTAGCAACCATCCTAAACCTTGGGACTGGTTTTATTCAGTATATCTTTATATGGTACATTTGTAAAGAAGTGAGTTCCCATCAGAGCATTGGTTTGATTGACAAATTGAGTTCTAATCTTTTAGCATTCAAAATATATTATTCTTGCTGTACGTTCAGATCTTCTAATACTTTCCTAATGTCTTCCTCACTATTCATTATCAGTCTATAGTTGATAATTAAATGGAACAAATTCTACTAATTTTCTCTTGCAAAGGTCCTTTTCCCAACTATTTTGTGTGTTTAACCTTACATTAAAAAATCATCATAAGATCATTTTAGAGATATTGTACATTATCACCCCAATATTTTTCATTTATTTGCCATAAATGTGTTGGTTTTGAAAGCCTTGAAATGAGTAAAAATATTCTAACCTTCTAACCCTTTAAAATGAAACATTTGAGTGTCTATCTGCTGAAAAGGAAATAATCAGCCTTGTATTACACATGTTCTCAATGCTTTGTTAGAGCATGAGGTGATAAGGTGCCCAATGTAATAAAATACACCAATACACCAGAGTTTTGAAATAAATCCATGAAAAGAGTTTCCAAACATCATTGTGTTATAATGAGTTCTAAACTGGAAGAGGTGAGACTTGGATTCCAGTTCCCATTTGATTACTTATTAGTTGTGTGACCTTGAGTAATTCAGCTCACCTCCATGGTTTTGAATTGTCTTGACAATAAAATAAAGGCATTACACTAAGCCATCCTTTTCAGGTTTACATGACCGTAGTTGTCATTAACAACTGGAGAAGAAATAGCAATTCTGTACACACACACACACACACACACACACACACACACACACACACACAAACGTACACACATCACACACAGCATTTTATCAAAGAAATAACACAATCAATGTTGGTTACATTCCCTGGTGAGTCTATAATGTGTTACCTTTTTGGATAGCAAATTTCAGAAGCAGCTTGTGAAGCAAAGCATTATTTTTAATACTGCTTCTAAAGGAAAATGCATTACAATTAATAACTCATCTCATGCCTCTTAAAGCATTTCTAATGCAGTAAAAATTCCCCAGAAAGGAAAGGTATTTCTACTTCAATCTCAACAATCATCTTTCACCATAGTAATAACAAACTGCACATAAGTATATAACATCTCCAAGTTGGTTGCTAGGTAAGTCATACTGATGGAACAGAGATGTTACCTTTGTTAACATGGAATTTCAGATAAATGATACAAATTATGGCGGCCATACAAAGACTAACTTTTTCATCCAGGAATATTATGCTCTCCTTAAAAATGCATTGTCACTATAGATCAGGCTGTCCACTAATGGAATGAGTAAACAAACAAACAAAAAACAAGAGCAGATAAAAGGTAAACAAAAAAATATTGCTTTTATGACCCGTGTAAATGCTTTAAAAAGCTATAACTGAAAGACTTATTGAGACAGTCTGAATTTATGAAAATTCCAGGATTTACCTCCTCAAAAATAATTTCATACAAGAATAAAAAGACTAAGTCCTTGGGCATTTCTATAGGAAATCATTCACAAACATCTTCTGTTTTTAAAAACCCTTAGTTCGGACCCTGAGCTCACAGAGATAGTTCCAAAGCTTCCTTCAGACATCTGATATAGTGGTAACGAGTAAGGCAAACTTGTTTTTTAGAGCTTTAAAAGCAACTAAGTATCCACCTATTCAGTCTAGAATTACTAAGTGCCTTCAATGTTCATAGCCCTGTGCAAGACACAGACAAAAATTATACATGTAGTCATCTGTAGGTAAATAAATATATGATAATTTCAGGAAGGAGAAAGCAAAGAATAAAGGAAAGCTTTAAAGAAAAGGTAGCTAAAGCTAAGCCTTAGGGAAAACAAAGATGCCTTTAGGGCATAAAAAAGGAGTATATGGGGGAGGGGGGACAGTTATGAAAACCAAGGGAAAGGGGAAATGAATGACATGCTGAGATGAGGGAAACAAATCCTGAAGAGATGTTAACAAGATATGAAACTGGAAAGATAGCTGGAGTGAAACAGTCTCTGATCTCTATTAACAAGAATTTAATGACTTTTCTCATTCCTTTTTTTCATTGCCATTGTTGGCATTAGTTTCAAAAAGCCTAATGAGAAACATTAGAGAGGATGGTGTTTAGAGCAAAATAAAAATTGAGAATGGAGGTAGGGGAATTATTTAAGGAACTAAATGATAAAAAGATAACAGAGATATTCAGTAGATAACAGAGGGACAAGCAGGGAGTTGTTAAATTTTTGACTTTGAATTCTGAGCAGAAAGGCTGATATATAAAGCAGTTTCTTGAACCCTTTCTTCTTTTTTTTCTTTTTGCAAGGAACTTGGATTAAATGACTTGTGCTAGGTTACATAGCCAAGTATTAAGTGTCTGAGGTTAGATTTGAACTCAGGTCCTCCTGACTCCAGGCTCTATCCACTGTGCCACCTAGCTGCTTCTATAAAGCAGTTTCTTGATTGATTGGAATAACTGATTTAATGAAAAGGCAGGAGGAAAATAGGAAGAGAATAACTTTTAGAGGGCAATAGTTTTCAGGTAGGAGTGGGTACGCAGTGGAAGAGGGATATAATTCCTGTCTACTATGAAAAAGGTTATGCCAGATGTCAGTGTAAGGTCTCAACAGTCACAATTAAGTATGTATTTGATTTGGGGGGGGGACTTAACCCAGGTTTCCTGATTTCAAAGAAAGTTCTTTAGTTCCCACAGGAGACTTCTCCTCAAGATTCATACTGCCCCATAAAGTTTACAAAGCAAAGATCCCTCAGGGGTAGGTAGTCCAAGTATTATAAATCATATTTTGCAGTCTTAGAACAAATTTTGGAAGGTGAATTGATGTCCACCATGCCTAGAATACTCTTCTTTCTCAATTCAATCTTCTGGCTTTCTTTAAAACTTTTGTTCAAGATAAAATCCTTTTTCAAAAAGTTTATCCCAAGTCCTCCTAGCATGTGGCTTCTGGTGATTAACTCCACTTCATATAATCTTCTTTATCCTTAGAGATTTTTTTACTTTGCCTCCATTAGACAGTGAGTTCCAAGAAAGTTAAGCTCTTTTTTTTTCCTCTATTCATGCTAATCCTAAAGTTCCCACAATAGATGGAAGGGAATATTTGTAGACTTATTATATGAAAGAGAAAGAGGCAAATTTAAGTAACTGAGGCTGTCATTTCCTTTCATTGGAAGTCTTCAAGCAAAGGTCAAAAGGTTCATTAGTTAGGAGTTGGCTTACTTGGCCCCAGAAGTGTTTTCCAATTCTGAAATTTTTGTGCGTAGCTGAGTCAGAACACAAATCCAGGCGTTCTGACCCTAAGACTAGTGTTCTTTCAAGTCCTCAGAAATTCTATGGATTATTCTATGGAAGGCTCAACCAAAAGAATGGAAGTGTGAGTAAGAATGACTGAATATTTCTAAAGGAAGTTCTCCTTTCAGGTGGGAGGCAGAAAATAAGGATTCTATATTTTGCATTCAGAGCAAATTCAACACTTAAAATTATTTGAGGAAGACCAGGTCTTTAGTCTTATAAGAACTAGCTAAAGAGAATTCTTTGGGAAGCAGAAGGATGCTCAAGTTTAGGAGTTAGTCTCATATACTGCTTTCAAAACTGTTAGTAAACTTCACTTTTTGGCAACAGGGTAAATTACCAGTCACTCTCATCTTTGCACTAACACAAGAAAACTGACAAAAATGGCATTCTTGCAGTTCTAACTTTGTTTCTAGCCAGAATTCTTTCTTCTTAGAATGACTAAAACAGGGGTAAGAGTTATTCCACGAATGTGCCTAAAACACTGTGACAATGTTGCTTTTTCAAAAGATGTGCTTATGTACAGGTTCAGAAGACCCAGTTTCAGGCTTCAGTGCCTCCAGATTAACTAGCTCCTAATGAGAGCAAAGTGATAGCTCAAGTCACATTTCACTAGCTCAAAAATCAATGAGATTCCTACCATAAGAGATTGTAAATGCTTTGCATTGGAACTTAAGTGTTTATTAGATTAAAAAAAGTACTAAAGTATATACTTATGCTATTAGTTCTATTTTCAATAAAGATTTTTCACATATGTGTGGACACTTTTATAAATATGACAGAAATATTTGAGGGATATTGAAGGTCCAGTCTTCAATACAAGTCATTCTGGGAAAATAAAAATAATGAAATGAACAAGGAGGCATCTCTTTCATAACCATTTCTTACTGAAAAAGGCTTTCTGAGAGGAAAAAACATACCTTGAGATACTGTCTTCTAAGCATATAGAAAGTAAAAAGTATTTTTAATTGAAAAATACCAATCAAGTTAACAGTACAGGTTAATGACACTAGAAAGGAAGCTGTAGGATTCCTAGCAAGGAGAAACAGAAACTTAACAAAAGGTAGGAGAGGACTGTACTAAGCACTTTAAAAATACTATTTCATTTTATCTTGCAACAACCCTGGAAGGTAGTTAATTGCTACAGATGAGAAAACTGAGGGAAATAGAGGCTAAGTGAATTGCAAGCTAAGACCATATTCGAACCCAGGACTATCTGACTCCAAGTCCAGGACATAATACATGGTATTATGACATTAATCATAGGAAAGCTAGGCGGTGCAGTGGATAGAGCACTCGCCTTGGAGTCAGGAGGAAAGGGGTTCAAAGCTCAGCTCTCAGACACTTGACATTTACTGGTTGCGTGACCTAGGGCAAGTCACATAACCCTTGATTGCCTTGCATCCAATGCCATCTCTAATTGTTCTGATTCATATCCAGCCACTGGACCCAGATGGTTCTGGCAGAGAAAGTGAGGCTGATGACTTAACACAGCACCCCCTCACTCAAGTCCAGGTCATGTGCTTGTCAAGGCATCATTTGCCCTGTTGTCATCATCTTCTTCAAGAAAGAAAACAAGTATCATCATCATCATCATCATCATAGGATCAAGGTTTGAGAGTCAGGGGAACCTTAGAGATTACCTAACCCCATCTCTTCATTTTACACAGTTGAAGAAACTGAGACCCAGTGACACTAAATGTCCAAGTCACAAAAGCATCATTTAAAACTCAGAGTTCAAAGGAGTCTCAAATAAATATCCCCACTCTAGTCCTCCAGTCACTCAGCACTTCTCTTCATGACTCTGGAGATCAGTCAAAGGTCATTTCCAGTTCCAGTTCCTGATCCTGAGATCTTCATAGGGGCTTGGGGAACTGACAAAACCCAGAGCTGCAGACAACAGACTAACGTTTGTTTAAAAACATCCAGAATAAGCCCAAATTTGGGTTGCCTCAGTTTCCTCACCTGTAAATTGGGGACAATAATAGTACCTACTCCAAGGAATTGTGAGGATAAAATTAAAAGAATGTTTGTAATATAGTACCAGGCTTGTATCACGTGCTCACTAAATACTTGTCCCCTTTACCATTTTATTTATGGATAATTCAACTCTTATTAAATCATAACCATGAGTTAAGGAATAAATCATCTTTAAATTGTGATAACAGGGTAGCGAAATTGCTACCTTGCGGGATGTTCCATAAATGCAGAGCACGATGGATGTTCCATCTAAAAGAACCTTGACAAGTTCTCTACACTTTTAGCAAAAAAGGTGGAGAAGGTATCAGGAGATAACAGTGGCACTGAGCAATCTGGGGCAAGGTTGTTTTGCCCTTCATGCCAAGAATTTTACTGGAAGGGGACAAGGATTTCAGAAGTTGAGATCAATCTGAAGCTAGGTTCCTTTATAAGATAAAATCTCTGGTCTAAGGGATAGCTCAACCTAATCATGAGTAGATATCTTAATAGGATTAGAGGAATGGAAAGACCTTACTAAAATTTTGACAGTAGAATCAAAAAGGGAGCGGCACTTCACATTATAGTTGATATTAATAATTTTCTGTCATGAAATCAACAGTGTCCCTTCATTAGAAAACTCTAATTTATGCAATGCCTTAAGTTTCCTGCTTCTGTCCATTGCTCCTGCTACTTCTTTTTAGGGCCAAACAGAATTAACCTATTCCATTAAGCCTAACAACCTTTCCAATACTTGAATTTAATCCAACAAGCTTTTATTAGGTGCCCACTATGTATGAAAAAGGAAGGAGACAATGAATTCGCCATCTCGTCTACTTGAAGTATCTCTCAAGGATCTGAGCCCTGCTTCCCCCACCAGGTGTTCACTCCAATGAACTGGAATTTCTTCACCTCACTGGCTACCGCGGAGACTGTTGGGTTTCCATGTGTCTCTGTATCACTAAACCCCAAAAGAACAGTTTGGGGAGAACTAGGCTTTCAGTGACCTCTTTAGGGCTCCAAGAATAGCTCTGCTACTTACGTTACATCAGTTCTTAAGTGGCAGAAAAGGTGGAGGGTCCCAGATGTTCTTACTTCCCCGAACTACTCTCACCTGCAGCAGGGCATTAAAGCACCCCCTCCCCGGCCAGGCCCGGGGGTTTCGGGCTCCACCACTCGGGGCTTTCTGCACCAGGCAGGCTTGGCATCTCCCCAGGCCCGGGGAGGTCTGCAGGGCAGCGCCGACTAAAGATGACCACGAGGCGTCCTCGGGCCCAGGTGGGGCAGGGAGGCACAAGGCAGCGCTAAACCAGGGCCCAGAGTGCCCGCTGCGGAGCGCCTGGCAGCGCCTCCGGGGCATTCACCTTGGCCTCCTCCGCCTCCTCCCTCCGATCTGGCTTTCAGAGCAGCCTCGGCAGGAAAAGCCCGTGGACTTGGCCTCTGGTTCGGAGGAAACGTGTTCGCCTCTGCGGGAGCGTGTTGCATACACCCGGCCTCTTCAGCTTCCCACGCGGCAATGATAAAGGCTCCTCGCTGGGTTTTTCCTGTCAAAAAAAAAAAAAATTAAGATCAACCAGGGACAAAGAAAGATCCCACACACTCTTCAGGAATTCCACTTAGGGAAGGAACTTGTGATTATCTAAAGATAATTTACATCGAAGGCGTTTTTAACTTTGACAAATAAGGAAACCGAGGGACGAAATAGTCATCCAGCTCGGGGACAACGCTCCTAATGAGTGTGTGCGACGGGATTCATCCCCAGCTCTTCTGGACTCCAAATGGAGCTCTTCCTAGCACCTGGCAATAGTGGTAGATGTGGAGATAGAGGGTGTGAATTGGAATGTCCATCTTCTGCTTCCCACCTGTGTATGGTCAAAGTGTAATAATGTTTTTCACAACTACATTTGTGGTTAGGGAAAAAAAAGGCTGATTTCTTTATCACTACTTCTCTACTGTCAGCCTTCACTTTACAGTCACCTTTGCCAGTAGGTAGGAAATCATTGATTGTCTCCCCCTATGTTAATTATAACCTCAGGATGCTTGAAACCCAGCAAGAAATAACAATCAAATAATACTGTATAAGGATTTGAGAAGCGATTGGGGAATAAGAATGTCCAACCTTCTTTGTCTGGGTTGGGGGAAGTTAATGATTTCGTTTTTGCTTTGTTTTTGGATCAATATGCCTGAGTTTTTCTCAATCCTATGTGATCATCTTAGACAGATGGCCTCCCACTTTAAGTTAATGGTAAATCTCAGGGATTAAAATTTCATGTCTAACTATATTTTCCCTGTTATTTTAATCCTATATTTTTAAAGTTCACAGTTTTTAGGGTTCACAAATATCTTTGGACAAGGCACCAGTCAGACATGTTTCATCATCTGTAAACCCAGCGTGTTGGATCTTTAAAAGTTTCCAGATGGAATCAGAATTCGATGATCTCCATCCATATAAAATAGTGGGAAGTTTATGAACCCTTTAATTTTGAGTTCTATTACAGATTTTTTTTTCTGTGGAAGTTATTTTGAAAAATGCATTCCCAAATATGGTATTCAATAATGCTTATCTCTGAAAAAATTTATCTTTCTGCCTCACTCTGTCTTTTGTGTTTTCATATATAAGATCATTGAAATGAATCTCTAAGTTATTGCTAATAAGGTATTAAGGGGCAGTTGGGTGTTACATTGGATAGAGCACTGACCCTGAGTTCAAATCAAGTCACAGTAGTAATGCAGACCCAGGTCAAAGCACTTTCCTCAACTGGAATGGCTCTTTATTACCCAAAGAATGTAACACAAACTTCTCTATCTAGCTTTTATAGACTTTCACAACCTTGCCTCAACCTATAGTTTATACATTTCTCCCCTTATCATACTCTGCAATGAAGTCAAAATGGCCCCCTAGCTGATACTTACATTTAACATCCCATTTCCCATCTTTATGCCTTTGGTTGTTGGTTGGTTGATTGGTTCATTTCCAAGAGAAGCAAAATGACATCAGTGTGTCCAGCTATGACTGATCGGACCCATATAGCTTCAAATGGTCCATCACAGTCCGGCAAAAATACTCTATGGGTCCCCTTATGGTACGTTTCCTAAATTTGCACATCTCCGTTTTCTTTTGAGCTACTTCAATTACTTCTCTGAAGAGGGCATGCCATGTTGAGTGGTCCTTTATGTTCCTGTGTCTGTATCTCCCTTGTCATGCAATCAATTCAATAGTTCTTCAGAGAGACTTGAGACTGTCCTTGTATCACTTCTTCTGACCACCCTGAGAGCACTTTCTCTGTGTGAGTTCTCCATAAGATAGTCTTTTGGGCAAGCATACATTTGAGATTTGAACAATGTGGCCAATTGTCCTTCTCTGCAGGAGAGTTTGAAAGTTTAACAGTTTAGTTTGAGAAAGGAGCTCAGTGTCTGGTACCTTATCAAAGACAGATGATCTTCAGAATATTTCTAAGGCAATTCAAATGGAAGTAATTCAGTTTCCTAACATGGTGCTGGTACACTGTTCAGGTTTTGCAGGCATAGAACAATAAGACCAGCTTACTGGTTTCAAAGAACTCCAATTTGGTAGTCAGTCGAATACTTCCTCTCTCATACTTTTCTCTTGACCTCCCAAACACTGAGCAATGTATATGTCAACTTCATTAATGATGTGTATGTTCCTGGAAAATATACAGCTAAGTTAAGTGAACTTATCACATTATTCAAAACTTCTCTGTTTGATTTGACCATAACCATTTCAGTGTATTCACTGTTTCTTAAACTATGGCTTATAAATTATTGTCAATTCAAACAGAAATCAATGCTAGTACCTTGTCTTCCCAACTATCTTATATTTAACTATTTTTATTTATTGTTTTTGTATTTGTTCTCTCTGTTGTTTGCCTCATTTGAATGTGTCCCTCATTCGAATCTTAACTGTTTGAGAGTGTTGTTAAATTTTTTTGTATTTCAATTCCTAGCATCTAGCAGGCACTTAATCAAGGCTTACTGGTTGATTAATGAGAAATTAATTTGCAGTACTTTACAGATTAGAAAAACAACAGATGACCCTGGAGTTGGTTGAAAATCAGAAAATGATGAAAAGGGATGCTGTATCTTGATTATAAGTACTGCAGATAAAATTCAGACTATTGGTGAGGGAGGAGTTTGAGAAGTTCCTCAAATTGTACAATTATTTGAAGGAAGAGAGGGAAAGGGAAACTTAGGAAATCACATTTCAGTAAAATCAAAAACCATGTTTCAGACATGAAAGGAGGAGGTGGAAGAATGTGTTTGTGTGTAAAAGCAACGTTATGTACTCAGTAAAAGTTAAAACTCAGATGAATCTGGTATCTAATCAATTTGGATGGTCATTATATTCTAGGAATATGTGGTTGAAAACAGTGAGGAAAACAAATTTAATAATGAGAATCTTTAAAATATATATAAATGATTGTGATGCAGGGAAATGATTTAGAAAATTATGTTTATACTTTTAAGGCTGTTAAAATCTTGTTGATTATGGAGGGCTGTTTGTTCCTGAGATGTAAAGTGACCTTGATTGTTGATTGTATCCTTTCTCCCTTTGATGCTGTTGTTTATATCTTGTCCCCCATTTTCCCCTTCACTTTAACCTTAGCCTAGATACTGGTATGGCAGGAAATGACATGTTGAACTTAGAGGTCACATACCTTGGGAACCAGGACATGGTTTGCCATTGGAAGATACCAGGCCCAAGGTGTAAGACCCCTTCCCAAATGCCACTCTCTGTACAACCTAACAAAAGCATATTTATTAGGAAGCACAGTGGACCTCACCATGTGGCCTGGTTAAACCAAGCCCCGTGGATGCTTGACCTTCTCTCTCTCTTTGTCTGACCATCTCCTCTTTGTCTCTGTCTCTGTCTCTGTCTCTGTCTCTGTCTCTGTCTCTGTCTTTCTCTCTCTCTCTCTCTCTCTCTCTCTCTCTCTTTATATATATATATATATATATATATATATATATGTGTGTGTGTGTGTATATATATATTTATATGTATCACACACACACACACACACACACACACACACACACACACACACATACACACAGAGACCAGGGTACTTCCTGCTTTTCTTCCTAATTTTGGCCATTGTACTTTGTAGCAGTATTTTGCCATAATAGAATCCTGAACAGTTTCAAGATCCCAGATAGCTGCAAAGCTGCAAATTCCTTTGCCTTTTTCAGTGGCCTGTAATCTTCTGGCTTCAATTTCTATATCTTAAAAAATCAGCAATAATTGTACTTGTCGTGCAAATAGAAGAGTTTAAGAAGGGATTTTTAAAAAATAATTCAATAAGAAGTTGCATAAAATAAGCAAAGCTAAAGCAAAAGAATATATATATGGATTGAAAGGGAGAGTGGAATAAATTGTAGAGGCCAAAATATAGAATATTAACAGAGTTAAACTAGAAAATGATTTCATTTTTAAGGACAACCAAAATAACAATAATAACTAAGAATATATATATATATTATATTTATATATAATACATATTAAATTTATAATTATAAGGGTTTATAAAGTGGTTTTATATATATCATTTCATTTAAACATCACAATAACATAACAAGCTAGGTTTTATTCACCTCATTTTACACACAAAGGAACTGAGAAGAAACTGAGACTGACAGATTAGGTGACCTTCAGAGTTGCTCAGCTAGTTAAAATTCTAAGGCAAGATTTGAACACAGTCTTTCTGATTAGAAACAAGTTCATTATTCATTATAACTATTAATTTTAAAATCTGTATCTATATAATCTAAATGACATGAGCTAAGACTTGAAAAGAATCATGGAATTTCAGATTAGGTAAGGACTTCAGAGATAATCGGTCCATATGAAGAAGAATTTCTTCTACAATATATCCTAGAAGTGCTCATTCCAACTCTTAGCACAATGTCTCACACACAGTAAACACTTATTGTATGTTTGTTGACTTACTCATTCAATCTTTGCTTAAAAACTTCAAATCAAAGATGTATTTTCTTTTTTTTTTTTTCTTTGGCAAGGCAAATGGGGTTAAGTGGCTTGCCCAAGGCCACACAGCTAGGTAATTATTAAGTGTCTGAGGCCGGATTTGAACCCAGGTACTCCAGGGCCGGTGCTTATCCACTGCGCCACCTAGCTGCCTCCAAAGATGTATTTTCAAGGCAGCCCATGACAATATTATTTAGATAACTCTAATTATTCAAAAAAGTTTTTATATTCATTAAATCTACATTTGCCTTTTTTTACAAAAAAACATTAAATTTTTTGCTTCTTGCTTTTCCCAAAAGATATCTATACTCATGCATACACATGCACACAGCATACCAAATATTCTCTTCTATTGACTAAACATCCGCAGATCAAATAATATCTATGTGACTTTTTTGAGGCGATTTCCTTGGTTTTGTCAACTGGATGAAAAAAGCTTCTAACCTATGGGCAATGGAAGTGACACACAAAGCAGGCTAGAGACAGAAGAGTCAGAAGTTTAATTAATTTCAGGATGAAGAAAATTATGCTCACAGGTGGAAGCTCCCCCATCCCGTGAAGGAGGGCCTAATGCTTAACCTATAGGTTAAGGCCACTTATATACATGAAAGACAGTTCTCATCGTTTGCATTCATAGGTCTCATGGGAACATTGTCGTAAGTTGTAGTTAGGTTCATTTGGTACAGGTGCCAGAAGATGTGATGGATGATGCTAGGAAAGAGGGGACACTTAATCCCTCAGTGAACACCTGGTGCTGGTTTAAGCTATACCCTTTGCCAGAGGGTGATATCATCCAGAGTGCAAAGGATTATTGTTAGGCCAAACTTAGGGCACAGCCTGCTTGTTGGACTTTAGCTCTGGAAAATGGGGTGTCTCCAAACTATTTTCACAGATTGTCCCAAGTCTTCTTTTAATTATTTAAATATCCACTGTTCTTTTAACTAGTCTTCACAAGCCATGATTTCCTTTGCCTTCAATTGGATATACTCTAGTTTATAACATTCTTCCTAAAGGGTAACACAGTCCTTCACCTGTCATCCAATCAGGGTAGAATGCATCAGCACTAACAGGTACTTAGTCCTGTATATTATATATCTCTAAATTCAGCCTAACAATTCATTAGCATTATTGGCTTTGGTATCCTATGAATCATTAAGACTATTAAATTGCTATCTTTCCACATCTTCCCCACCTTACAGTTATAAAAAAATGACTTTCTTTTCTCAGAACTGAACAAGTCCAACAGATATACAAATTAAGTTTAAGAGCAAGAAGAGAATATTGGGGTGAAAACTGGTTTGATATATGGAAAGAATTGAAAGGAACATCTGTGGAAAAGTATGGTATACTTAAGTGAAATTGAAATAAAGATTAATTAAATAATGATTTAAAAACAAATCATAATGACAATAGCAGTTTGACATATCAAAATCAATGGGTTGCCACTAGAGGTATTCTCAGAGACAGCTTTTTATCTTTGAGTGTTTATATTTTTAAAAGTGAAAGAATTTGGGGTTTAACAAATCAAAAGCATTTTCCCAAGGCAAACACAAAAACAGAAAAATTTGAAAATTAAAGGTGACAGGAACACAATTGAAAACAAAAACTGATAGACACTTAACAGCACTTGCTGAATCATCCTCCCACATTGCAGTTGCTACTTGTTTTTTCTCTGCATTTCCTAAACTTTGAGATGCCAAAGAATTGGGAGAAGTGGGAGGAGAATGGCTCAGGATTAATGTAAAGGAAGTTACAGTGTCACAGAACTTGGATGTACTTTTTAAAATAATCTCTTCTTGTCTTTCTCACTCTCTCCCTTCTTCTTTCTCCCTCCCTCCCTTCTCTCTCTCTGTGACTCAATCTCTTTCTCTTTCTTTCCCTGTTTCTCTGTCTCTCTTTCTGTGTCTCTCTGTCTCTCTTTTTTCCCTCTATGTCTCTGTTTCTCTCTGTCTCTGTCTCTGTTTCCTTCTGTATATCTTGGTCTCTCTCTCTCTCTCTCTCTCTCTCTCTCTCTCTCTCTCTCTGTTTTTGTTTTCCTTTGTCTCTTTCTGTCTCTCTGCCTAACTCTGTCTCTCTGTCTGTCTCTCTAAGTCTCTCTGTCTCTCTCTGTCTCTCTCTCCAAAGTGCAAGAATAGCAATCCCAGGAGAAATAGAGGGCAAAGAAGATAATTAACAAGGACTCAAGCAGGGACTTTCTGTGGAGGGTGTTTACATGTCCAAGAAACAGCCTGTCTTTAAGCAGCTAATTGTGGAAACTAAGAAAGTTCACGCCATCTCCTTTTCTTTGAGACTGAAAATGCTTGTACTCCTCTGAAATTATGACTTTGGGATCACCTTATCTCTGAGAAAGGAGGATCTTATCTTTTATTTTGTCATGGACCCAGTCTGGTGAAGCTAGGAGAAACCTCTCAAAATAATATTCTTTTTTCGTTGTATATTCTTTTCTTTACTTTTTCCTCAGTCACATGGAAAAACAAGTTTCAACATTCACTTTTCAAATCTTGAGTTCTGACTTCTCTTCCTCCCTTCCACCCAAGCCCTCATTGAGAAAGCAAGTTATCTGATATAGGTTACAATCCTGTAGTAATGAAAAAATTAATTCAATAGCCATGTTGTAAAATGAAGCATAGCCCCCTTTCCCTCAAAAAATAGAAACTTCAAGAAAAATGAAGTTGAAAGAAAGGATCTTTCAATCTGTAGTCAGACCCATCAGTTCTGTCTTTGGGACATAGAGTAGAATAATATTTTTAAATGCATAAAATAAAATACACAATATTGTAAAGGAAAACAATTATATTTAAATAAAGTTATCAAAATATTAAAAAAAAAACAAATTAATGACCCCAGGTTAAAAACTTCTATTTAATAGCCTCCAGGAAAGTCAAAATATAAAAAAAGTGTTGGAGGAGCAGAGATTTCAGAGCTTGAAAGCAGTGGTCTCACTGTAAATTTGTTTTTTGCAAGGCAGAGGGATTAAGTGTCTGATGCTGGATTTGAATTGAGATTCCCTGACTCCAGGGAACATGCTCTATCCATTGTGCCACGTAGTTGCCCCCCACTATAATTTTTAACACTGTCAATTTTACTTTCAATCTCTCTTCTGAAAAATGTCCTTTAATCTCTACTTGAATGAATAATTCATTTTGATCACTCCAAAGAGGGGAAATGAGATGGGGGTGGGAGTGGGGTGGAGGCAGAAATGAATTAAATGAATTGTGAATTATATGAAGAAAGTTTGTACTCCTAGATTCTAGACAGAAACCTGGTAAGAGACACAACTGGAGGCTTGTCACAAGTAGAGTAAATAGGATCAAGAGTCGGGTTTTAGAATTGCTAATCTTGACTTGTACATGCAATTTAGCTCTAAGTTCTTTTGCCTGATAGTTCACCCACAAATATAAAAAACTTTTAAAAATAAGAACTGACAAACCATCATTCATTTTTTTCAAAATAGTGAGGGAAGCTTTGAAGTGAAATGAACAAAACTGAAATGGAGAAGGGGAAAATCATAACAAATGAAGGGGAAATAAAGAAAATTAAAACTTATGGAAAGCTAAATTTTTTTCTTTGCAAAATTTAATATAAGTGTAATAGTATATAATAATATATTACATATAAATACACATGTATAGGTATATATCTATTTTTTAAAGATTTTATTTTGAGTTTAACAATTTTTCCCCATCTTACTTTCCTCCCCCATCCCCCACAGAAAGCAATTTGTCAGTCCTTACATTGTATCCATGATCCAAACTGAATGTGATGAGAGAAGGAAGAAACATAAAGTATAAGAAATAGCAAAATCTTACAATAAGAAAGCAGTTTTTTTTTTCCCCTAAATTGAAGGTAATAGGCCTTGGTCTTTGTTCAAACTCCAAAATTCTTTCTCTGGATACCAATGGTATTCTCCATTGCAAAGAGCCCCAAATTGACCCTGATTGTTGCACTGATGGAATGAGTGAGTCCATCAAGGTTGATCATCACTCCCATGTTGCTGTTGGAGTGTGTAGTGTTTTTCTGGTTCTGCTTATCTCACTCAGCATCAGTTCATGCAAATTCCTCCAGGCTTCCCTGAATTCCCATCCCTCTTGGTTTCTAATAGAACAATAGTGTTCCATGACATACATATGCCACAGTTTGCTAAGCTATTCCCCAACTGAAGGACATTTACTTGATTTCCAATTCTTTGCGAACACAAACAGGGCTGCTATGAATATTTTTGTACAAGTGATGTTTTTACCCTTTTTCATCATCTCTTCAGGGTATAAACCCTGTAGTGATATTGCTGGACCAAATGTTTTGCGCATTTTTGTTGCCCTTTGCGAGTAGTTCCAAATTTCTCTCCAGAAAGGTTGGATGAGTTCACAGTTCCACCAGCAATGTAATAGTGTCCCAGATTTCCCACAGCCCTTCCAACAATGATCTTTATCTTTTCTGGTCATATTGGCCAGTCTGCGAGGTGTGAGATGGTACCTCAGAGAAGCTTTAATTTGCATTTCTCTAATAAGTAATGATTTAGAACAATTTTTCATATGACTATGGATTGCTTTGATCTCTTCATCTGTAAATTGCCTTTGCATATCTTTTGACCGTTTGTCAATTGGGGAATGGCTTGTCTTTATTTTTTTTTAATTTGACTCAGTTCTCTGTATATTTTAGAAATGAGTCCTTTTTCAGAAATATTAGTCCTAAAATTGTTCCCCAATTTACTACATTTCTTTTGATGTTGGTTATAGTGGTTTTGTCTGTGGGCAAGCTTTTTAATTTAATGTAATCAAAATTGTCCAGTTTATTTTTAATGGTGTTCTCCATCTCTTCCTTGGTCATAAACTGCTTTCCTTTCCATAGATCTGAGAGGTACACTATTCCTTGATCTTCTACCTTGCTTATAATATTATTTTGTATGTCTAGATCCTGTATCTGTTTTGATCTTATCTTGGTATAGGGTGTGAGGTGTTGGCCTAATCCAAGTTTCTTCCTACTAACTTCCAATTTTCCTAACAGTTTTTATCAAAGAGAGAGTTTTTTCCCAGTTGCTGGATCCTCTGGATCACTTTCCTCTTTCTATGAAACAAGTGTGATTGTGAGATTGATTCAGGGTGCATAAGGCAAAGTAAAAGAAAAATAACAGATAAGCATTGATTAAAAAAAACTATTAAGAATAAATCATTTTAACCAAAGTAGATTTATTCTAGTAATATAAAAATAGTAAGTTTATTAGTGAATGTTTCAACAACAATAAAAAAATAATGAAAACAGTTATGTGATTATATCAATAAAGAAAAATCTCAATAAAATACTCACTTATATTAAAAATACCAAAAAGTATAAGAATGGAAGGATTTTTCTTAACATAGATAAAAAAAACATTTATCTAAAAATAAAGGCTAGTTTTGTTTGTCATGAAAAAATATTAGACATTTCCTCAAAAAAATCAAAGGTGACAGGTAGAAACTGCTACTGGAGAACAATTGGAAAACAAATAAAATCCATGATATAAAAATAAAAAAGATCAAAGTTTATCCACTCTCACCATTGTTATTGCACATAACTCTAGAAATGTTATCTCCAACTATGTCAATAAAAGAAAAAAGAAATTATATGAATAAATACTGGGAAAGAAAAAATGGAAATATCTATTCAGATAAGAGGGCAATTTATATGGAAAAACCAAGAGAATCATCAGAAAGTCTAACTAAAAAAATAAAGCTGCAACATCTTTTCAGGCAGTCATTTAGTCAAAAAAAGCATTTATTAATCACCTGATATATGTTAGGCTCTATATTAAGATACAATATATAATTAAATATGTGAAAATTAATTTACAGAGACCAAAAAGACTTATAAAAATCATTAAATTTTTTTTTACAAAAATGAAGCCAGTGCTAAACAACTGAAGAGGTATTCAGTGTAAATAGATTGACTAGGATATTATAATAAATATTGCACAATTTAATAAGCATAATATGAACCCAAATAAATTTCATATTTTATAGAAGTAGAGCAAATAGTAGTAAAATTCATGTGTCAAATGTCAAAGGTCTCAAGGGAATTAATATAAAATTTATGAAAAAGGTGGAATAGAAATGACATCTCAAATTATACAAGAAAGCAGCAATTATCAAAAAGTTCTAGTATTAAAGTAAAAATAGGATACTGGTCAGAAGAATAGATTAAATGATGAAGACTTAGAATCAAATGTACAGAAAAATTATTCCCCCCCCCCAACACATTACTAGGGGAAAAAATCTTTATTATTCAACAAAAATGGATGGAAAAATTGGGTTACAGTTTTACGGAAAATGAAATTAAACCAACATCTGGTGCTATATGGTCTGGTTTTATGCAACCCGGGTTCTTCTTTACCAGGTAGATGTAGTCCAGAGAAAAGGCAAACCCAGTGATTTGATTAGTAGTTGCTTAAATTGCTTAGTAGGTCTAGGACTGGTTCCACTATGCTCATCTTTACAGCCTGTAAATGATAGTGAGGAGAAAGTGATTTCTGCAACATCTTTTCAGGCAGTCATTCAGTCAAAAAAAGCATTTATTAAGCACCTGATATTTGTTAGCCTCTGATATAAAAAATGTCAAAAGAAAGTCCCTGCCTTCAAGGAGTTCAGATCTTATGGAAGAGATAATATGCAAACAGGTATTTACAAATGAGATGTATACAGGATAAATTTAAGATAATCAACAAAGGGGGTAAGTATTGGAATTTAAGGAGAACCAGGAAAGGGAGATTAAGAAAGTCTTTTCTGTAGATTTTGGGATTTTAGCTGAGACTTGAAGATTAGGAGTCAGAGATGGAGAGGAAGAGAATTATAGACATAAGGTATAGTCAGTGAAAATGCCATTTATTGGAAGGGGGACTGCTTAGGATGTTGGCTATGTCAAAGAAGAGAAGGGGTTCATAGAAGAGATATTTCAAAGGTAGAATTGGCAAGGGATTGGATCAGGAAATGTGGGTGAAAGAGAACTAGGAGCTGAGGATGACACCTAGGTTTCAAAATAGGATAACTGAAAGGATGATAGTACCCTTGATAGTATCTTTATTTCTTTTAATTGTTGACATGGTAATTAAGTATAGTTTTTGTGATTTGGAAATGTTAGAATATTTGCCATGAAATATATTATTGGCCATATTTTACAATATAGTCATATTTGAATATAGTATGGTATAGTCTTAACTTTATCATAAGACTTGGGAGAAGAGAGATAATGAATTCAGTTTTAGACATGCTGAAATATTTATGGGATAGGTAGTTTGAGATAGAAAATAGATAGTTGAGTCTGGAATTTAGGAGAGAGGTTGTAGATGACCTTCTCAAGGAATTTAGCCACAAAAGGGAGCAATGATATGTGATATTAGCTAGGAGAATATATGTATCACCAGAAGGGTTCTGTGTCTGAAGGGGACAAAAGAACCATTCCTGGAGGGTCAAAATTTTGAAATTTTGTTACTCTGCAAATGCAGATCTTAAGTGAATGTGAAATATCTGCTCTTCAGTTCCATAGTTAACTTTTCCTCCTGGGGAGTAAATTAGTTGCTAGATCATAGTTTAAAATGTTTATTATCTGCTAATGCTCAATTTCAAATCTTGTCTTTCATCATTTGCATTGTGGTGGAGCAAAGCAATAACTGTCCTATACTTGAAAGCTGCTTCTCAACTTGAGTACTTTTTCAGGAGGAAACTCTGTTAACTCCCTTTTGAGGCACTACCTATATGAGCCATACCTACCTTGCAAGAAATTTTCCAGGTTGAGGGCATAAGTAGTTACTGAGAATGAGGAAACGTCTACGTATCTCTCTTAGACTAAGACCCCTTCCAAAAATAAGACCAAAAAGGAGAACAGGAAAGGGAGATTAAGAAAGACTTTTCTGTAGAATTTGGGATTTTAGCTGAGACTTGAAGATTGGAGTCAGAGATGGAGAGGAAGAGAATTATAGATATAAGGGATAGTCAGTGAAATGCCATTTATAGGAAGGGGGATTGCATAGGATGTTAACTTTATCAAAGAAGAGAAGGGGTTCATAGAAGAAATATTTCTTTTTTTTCATTTATTGTTTTGAAGATATTCTTTGAGTTTTACAATTCCCCCCCATCTTGCTTCCCTCCCCCCACCCACCCACAGGGGAAGCACTTTGTCAGCCTTTACATTATTTCCATGTTGTACCTTGATCCAAATTGGATGTGATGAGAGAGAAATAATATCCTTAAAGAGGAGAAGTCTAAGAGGAAACCAGATCAGACAATAAGATATTTGTTTGTTTCTAAATTAAAGGGAATAGTCCTTGAACTTTGTTCAAACTCCTCAGCTCCTTATGTGGATACAGATGGCACTCTCCTTTGCAGACAGCCCAAAATTGCTCCAGAATGTTGCACTGATGGAATGAGCAAGTCCTTCAGGTTTGAACATCACTCCCATGTTGCTGTTAGGGTGTACAGTGTTTTTCTGTTTCTGCTCATCTCACTCAGCATCAGTCCATGCAAATTCCTCCAGGCTTCCCTGAAATTCTGTCCCTCCTGGTTTCAAATAAAACAATAGTGTTCCATGACATACATATAACACAATTTGCTAAGCCATTCCCCAAGTGAAGGACATTTACTTGATTTCCAATTCTTTGCCACCACAAAGAGGGAAGCTATACATATTTTTGTACAAGTAATGTTTTTATATGTTTTCATCATCTCATCAGGATATAGACCCAGTAGTGGTATTGCTGGGTCAAAGGGTATGCGCATTTTTGTTGCCCTTTGGGCATAGTTCCAAATAGCTCTCCAGAAGAGTTGGATGAGTTCACAGCTCCACCAGCAGTGTAATAGTGTCCCAGATTTCCCACAGCCATTCCAAGAATGATCATTATCCTTCCTGGTCCTATTAGCCAATCTGAGAGGTGTGAGGTGGTACCTCAGAGAAGCTTCAATTTGCATTTCTTTAATAATTAATGATTTACAGCATTTTTTCATATGGCTATGGATTGTTTTGATCTCCTCATCTGTAAATTACCTTTGCATATCCTTTGACCATTTTTCAATTGGGGAATGGCTTTTTGTTTTAAAAATATGACTCAGTTCTCTGTATATTTTAGAAATGAGTCCCTTGTCAGAATCATTAGTGGTAAAGATTGTTTTGTAGTTTACTACATTTATTTTGATCTTAGTTACAGTGGTTTTATCTGTGCAAAAGCCTTTTAATTTAATGTAATCGAAATCATCTAATTGGTTTTTGGTGATGTTCTCCAACTCTTCTTTAGTCATAAACTGTTTTCCTTTCCATAGATCTGACAGGTAAACTAGTCCTTGATCTTCTCATTTGCTTATAGTATTGTTTTTTATGTCTAAGTCCTGTAACCATTTGGACCTTATCTTGGTAAAGGGTGTGAGGTGTTGGTCTAATCTAAGTTTCTTCCATATTAACCCATTATCCCAGCAATTTTTATCAAAGACGGAGTTTTTATCCCAATGGCTGGACTCTTTGTGCATATCTAACAGCAGATTACTATCATCATGGCCTGCTTTTACACCTAGTCTATTCCACTGGTCCACCACTCTATTTCTTAGCCAATACCAAACAGTTTTGGTGACTGCTGCTTTATAATATAATTTTAGATCAGGTAGGGCTAAGCCCCCTTCTTTTGCACTTTTTTTCATTAAGCACCTAGCAATTCATTACTTTTTATTTCTCCATATGAATTTACTTACATTTTTTCTAACATATTGAAGTAATTTTTTAGAATCTTGATTGGTAAGGCCCTAAACAGATAGTTTAGTTTGGGTAGAATTGTCATTTTTATTATATTAGGTCTACTTATGCATGAGCAGTTGATATTTGCCCAGTTATTTAAATCTGATTTAATTTGTGTGAGAAGTGTTTTATCATTGTTTTCAAAAAGATTCTGAGTCAGTCTTGGCAAATAGACTCCCATGTATTTTGTATTGTCTGAGGTTACTTTGAATGGAATTTCTCTTTCTAGCTCTTCCTGCTGTATTTTGCTAAATGTATATATATATATATATATATATATATATATATATATATATATATATATATGTTGATGATTTATGAGGGTTTATTCTATAACCTGCAACTTTGTTAAATTGCTAATTGTTTCCAGTAGTTCTTTGTATGATTTCTTGGGATTCTCTAGGTAGACAATCATGTCATCTGCAAAGAGTGAGAGTTTTTGTCTCTTCCTGCGAAATTCTAATTCCTTCAATTTCTTTTTCTTCTCTAATTGCTGATGCTAAAATTTCTAACACAATATTGAATAGTAGTGGTTATAATGGGCACACTTGTTTCACCCCTGATCTTATTGGGAATGCCTCTGAACCTCCCCATTGAATATAATACTTGTTGATGGTTTCAGATAGATACTGCTAATTATTTTAAGGAACAGTCCATTTATTCCTACACTCTCTCTAGTGTTTTTCAGAGGAATGGATGGTGTATTTCGTGAAAAGCTTTTTCAGCATCTATTGATATTATCATATGATTTCTGAAAGGTTTGTTGTTGATATAATTGAGTATCCTAACAGTTTTCCTAATATTTAACCAACAGTGCATTCCTGGAATAAGTCCTACTTGATCATAATGTATTATCCTAGTGATAACTTGTTGTAATCGTTTTGCTAAGATTTTATTTAGGATTTTTGCATCTATATTCAGCAGGGAAATAGGTCTATAGTTTTCTTTCTCTGTTTTAACACTTCCTGGTTTAGGTAACAGCACCATATTGGTTTCATAGTAAGAGTTAGGCAGAGTTTCATATATCCCTATTTTTCCAAAGAGTTTATATAGAATCAGAACCAATTGTTCCTTAAATATTTCGTATAATTCATTTGTGAATCCAGCAGGGCCTGGAGATTTTTTTTAGGGAGTTCAGTAATGGCTTGTTGAATTTCTTTTTCTGAGATAGGCTTGTTTAGGTATTTAATCTCTTCTACATTCAACCTGGGCAACTTATATTTTTGTAAATATTCACCCATTTCACTTAGATTATGAAATTTATTGGCATAGAGTTGGGCAAAATAATTTTGAATTATTGTTTTAATTTCCTCCTCGTTGGTGGTGAGTTCACGTTTTTAATTTATGATACTAGCAATTTGGTTTTCTTCTTTCTTTTTTTAATCAAATTGACCAGAGGTTTATCAATTTTATTGGTTTTTTTCATAATACCAACTTTTGGTTTTATTTATTAATTCAATAGTTTTTTTTTTACTTTGGATTTTATTAATTTTACTTTAACTTTTAGAATTTCTAATTTCGTATTTAATTGGGGATTTCTAATTTGTTCTTTCTCTAATATTTTTAGTTGCATATGTAGTTCATTGATTTCTCCAATTTATTCATGTAAGCCAATAGAGCTATACTATATCCCCTGAGAGTCGCTTTCAATGAATTATCTAGGATATTATTATCATTATCTAGGATAAAATGGTTAATTCTTTCTGTAATTTGTTTTTTTGGTCCACTCATTTTTTAAAATGAAGTTATTAAGTTTCCAATTTGTTCTGTGTCTATATCTCCTTGGCCCAGTATTGCATGTGACTTTTATTGCATTGTGATCTGAGAAAGATGTATTAACTATTTCTGCCTTTCTGCAGTTGATCATTAGGTTTTTATGTCCTAGTACATGGTCAATTTTTATAACTTATGGAACTGCAGAGAAAAAGGTACAATCCTTTCTATCCCCGTTCATTTTCCTACATAAGTCTACCATATCTAATTTTTCTAACAATGTATTTACTTCCTTAGCTTCTTTCTTGTTTATTTTATGATTCAATTTATCTAGATCTGAGAGCAGGAGGTTGAGGTCTCCCACTAGTAGAGTTTTGCTGTCTATGTCTTCCTGTAGTTCTTTCAGCTTCTCCTCTAATACTTTGGATGCTATCCCATTGGGTGCATGTATATTCAATATTGAAATGCCTTTATTGTCTATGGTACCTTTTAGAGGATAAAGATTCCTTCCTTATCTCTTTTAATGCTATCTATTTTTGCTGCTGCTTTGTCTGAGACAACGATTGCTACCCCTGCTTTTGTCTCTTCAGCTGAAGCTTAATATATTTTGCTCCAACCTTTTACCTTTACTCTATATGTATCTCTCTCTGCTTCAAATGAGTTTCTTGTAAGCAGCATATTGTAGGATTCTGGTTTTTAATCCACTCTGCTATTTGCTTATATTTTAAGGGAGAGTTCATCCCATTCACATTCAAGGTTATGATTACTAATTCTTTATTGTCCTCTGTGCTATCTTCCCTCTGTTTCTATTTTCCCTCTTTATCTCCCCTTTATCCATATTCCCAAATATTTTGTTTCTGAATACCACCCCCTTCAGTGTGTTTGCCCTCCTATATCACAACCTCCTCTTTCTTTTCCCTTTCCTTTTTTCCCTTTTCCCTTCTTTCCTTTTGTTTTTTCTCCTTTATTCCTCACTCCCCTTCCCTTTCTCTGTCCCCCCTTCCCCTTTTCTGCTATTAATACTTGAAAGGTTAGATGTTTCATAAGTTAACTGAGTATGTGTAGGTTGACTTTAAGTCAATTCTGATGAGAAGAAGATTCACGTGTTTCTCATCTGCTCCCTTCTTCCCCTCTATAATCATAGGTATTTTTGTACCTCTTAGTGTAATGAGATTTAACCCATTCAATCTCCTCCCTCCTCCAGTATCTTTCCTGTCCCCCTTTGTAAGGAGGTAGTGTTTTTTTTTAAATCATTCTATCTAAGTCATAGAAAATTCTAAGTGTCTGTCCCTTCTAGTTCATTATATTCTATTGAATAGAGTCAAAATTCCTGAGAGTTATTAGAGTCTTCCTCCCAAGTGGGGTTAAAGCCAGTTACATCCCATTAGATAGCAGTCTCATGGATAGCTCATGAGTGTCCACCATTTCTGGCTAGGTATATTCTCTCTGTTAGAGTTGCAATTCTCAAGATTTATGAGTATCTATTTTCCCCCATGCTGGGATATAGCCAGTTTCAACTTACAGGATTGCATTTTTTTTTCCTTTTACCACCCCCACCTTTAACCTTTTCATGTGTCTCTTGAACCTCCTGTTTGATGTCCAAATTTTCTGTTTACCTCTGCTCTTTTCATCAGAAATTTTTGGAATTCTTCCATTTCATTAAATGTCCATTTTTTTCCCTGGAAGAGAAGGCTCAGCTTTGCGGGAAAGTAGAATCTTGGCTGCATTCCAAGCTCCCTTGCTCTTTGAAATATCTTGGTCCAGGCCCTGCAGTCCCTTAATTTTGATGCAGCCAGGTCCTGCATGATCCTTACTGTGGCTCCTTGATATTTAAATTGTTTCTTTTTGGCTGCTTGCAGGATTTTATCTTTTATTTGATAGTTCAGGAATTTGTCCACAACATTCCATGGTGTGTTCATTTTTAGGAACTTTTTCTGGTGGGGATTGATGTACTTTTTTAGTAACTACTTTGCCCTCCGATTCCATGATATCAGCAGTTTTCCATCACTAGATACTGTAATATTAAGTAAAGGATTTTTTTCTCATCAATGTTTTCAGGAAGTCCTATAATTTTCAGGTGGCCCCTCCTCAATTTATTCTTGAGGTCAGTGGTTTTGTTGATGAGGTATTTTACATTTGCTTCTATTTTTTTCTATTTTTTGATTTTGTTTAACTGACTCTTGCTGTCTCATGGAGTCATTAGTTTCTGTAGACACCATTCTTTTTAGGGGGGGGAGGAATTATCTTCATTAACCTTTTGCAACTCCTTTTCCAATTGGTCAATTTTAATTTTGAAAGAGCTTTCCATTTGACCAATTGAAGTTTTGAGAGAAATGTTTTCTTTTTGCATTTCCCTAATTGAGGTTCTGATAGATTTATTCTCCTTTTGTATTTGTCCAATTGTAATTTCTATGGTTTTGTTTTCTTGTTGCAAGGTATTAATTGTCTCTCCCAAATTTTTAAGCTCCTTCCTTATTTCTTCAAAGTAGTCTTTTTATGCTGAAGACAAGATTGTATTCTCCTCAGAGGTTCCAGGTCTCTCTGAGTTGGGGTCTTTCCCTTCCAAGAATATTTCTATGGATCCTCCTTTCCATTGACCCTTCTTCATTTTGCTAAGACCTGAGTTGGGGAGGGGCTCGTTCACAGGGGCTTGGGATCTGTAAAGGCTTTACTCACTAAGTGCAGTTTCTCTGGCTGACCAGTAGGAGGTGTTGGTTGCTTTCTCTGGAGTGTCTGTGAACTTGATTGAGGCCTTCTCCCTTTCCTGGAAGGGAGGAGATGGAGCTATTGAATTCTTTTGCCCTGGCCTGAGGTCATTCCTCATCTGGGCTGGTTCTTCTGCTCATACACCTGGGCCTGAGGCAGAATTAGTTTGCATTTGTTTGTTAGGGAAGAAGTCTGAGTTGTAATGGGACTCTTGAGTTCCTCAGACCAGAGGAGCTCAGGGATGTTGTGTCTGCAGCTTTCCTGCTCCAGAACTCTCCCCCCAGCCCTGTCCGCAAGCTCCCAGGGGACAGCACCAACAACAGCACCTCTGGTCCGTAGTTGACTCAAGCCCCTGCAGTCTAGCCCCACCACCAATCCAGCAGGTCCAGCTCTCAGGCCCTCAGACTCCAGTTTCCAATTCAGCTGTTAAGCTGGATGATCCGGGGCTGATCCTCCCTCTGAGCCCAGACTTGACCACCCGAATTCAGCCAAAGCTCCTGCCAGAGAGAAATTCTGAGGAACATTTTCTTTCTCCTGGCTTTTCTTTCTGGGTTGGGTGGGTCAGATTTCTTTTAAGATGTTTGTTTCATGTGATAGACATGGAAGAGATCAGGAGACTTTAGAACTGTGCCTGTCTTCTCTCTGCCATCTTGGCCGGAAATCTAGAAGAGATATTTGAAAGGTAGAATTGGCAAAGGATTGGATATGGAAATGTGGATGAAAGAGAATCAGGAGAGGAGGATGACTATCTACTAAATAAAAGGTAATACCAAACAGCTTCACAACTCTTAAATACAATGAATAGTGTTGTTGCTTCTTTGTTAATTTGAAGTGTTCTTCATTTCTTTTGTCACTTGATAAATAATGGAAGGGTTGCTGAGTGGTTCTTGGCCTTCATTATTGAAGAAGACTAAAATGACATCACTGTGTTTGAGACAAATTACAGTATCCCCAGCTGTCGCTGATCAGACCAGTACAAGCTCAGAATGCTCTACCACAGCTCAGTCACAAATAGTCCATGTGAAACCTGGGGTGGGTACTCTAAACACAAGTGTCACGTTTCCTGTTTCAGTTCTGCTTTCCTCACAGAATGCAGCTCCCTCACTAATGAGGGCATGCCATGCTAGGCAGTCCTGTGCCAGAGTCTCCCATGCTATGCAATAAATTCTAAAGTTCTTCAATGAGGCCTTTAGGGCATCCTCCTGACCCTCTTGTGAGTACTTGCCCTGTGTGAGTTCTCCATAAAATAATTATTTTGGAAAATATACATCAGGAATTCTAGCAAGATGACCAGTGCATCGTAGTTGCACATTCTGTAGTAATGTTGTGATGCAAGGCAGTTTAACATGAGAAAGGATCTTATGGTATTTTCTCCTGCCTTGTGATCACAATATTCCTAAGACAATTTAAATGGAAGCTATTCAGTTTCTAGACCTGGTGCTGGTAGACTGTCCAAGCTTCCAGATCTACTGCAATGAGGTCAGCACAATAGCTCTGTAGTCAGTCTAATATCTCTTCTCTCCCACACTTTATTTCAGAACCTCCCAAATACTTAGCTAGCTTGGTAATGCTATTGTTGACTTTATTGTCAATGTGAACCTCCCTGGCAAGGACACTGCCAAGGTAAGTGAACTTGTCCACAGTGGTAAAAACTGTTCCATTTGCTGTAACTGATGGTTCCACATATGGATGGTGTGGTGCTGACTGATGGAGCACTTGGGGTTTCTTGATGTTCATTGTAAGACCAAAATGAACACAAGCAGCAGAGAATCTATCTATATTTTGTTGCATCTCAGCTTCAGAGTCTGCATTGAGGGCACAATCATCTTCAAGCAGAAGATCATGCACCAACATTACCTCCACTTTGGTCTAGGCTTGTAGCCTTGTCAAGTTAAAGAATTTGCCATCAAGCTGACCTTGAGACCATGTTCATCCTCAGTAAAGGTGTTTGATAACATGGATGAAAACACCAAGCTGAAAAGCATGGGAACAAGGACACATCCTTGTTTTACTTCATTGGCGAATGGGAAATCTCTAGAGCATTTTCCACTATACAGAACCCTGGGCTAGCATGTTGTCATGGAACTCACGTATTATACTGATTTTTTTTTTCTTTTTTTCCAAGGCAATTGGGTTAAGTGGCTTGTCCAAGGCCACACAGCTAGGTAATTATCAAGTGTCTGAGGTTGGATTTGAACCCAGGTACTCCTGACTCCAAGGCCGGTGCTCTATTCACTGCGCCACCTAGCCACCCCCGTATTATACTCATTAACTGCTCTGGGCATAATTTTTCCATAAACCCTCATGACTGATGGTATCAAAGTCCTTGGTCAGATCTACAAATGTATACAGACTTCTATGCTGTTCCTGGCATTTTATCTGGAGTTATCAGGCAGCAAAGACATTGATTGTTCCTCTACCCTCTGAAGCCACATTGGCTCTCAGGAAGATGACCAACTTCCAGGTTAAGAACCAGCCTATTGAGAAGGACTCTGGCAAGAATCTTACCAGTAATGAATACAAGAGAAATACCCCGGTGATTGTCACAGGAGAATCTATTCCCTTTGCCTTTATAGAAATGGATGATGAAGGCCACCTTGAATTCTTGCTGGGGAAAACTATTCATGCCATACAACGTGGAAAATTTCAGTCAATTTTTAGATGAGCAATACATGGGCACAGTCATAGATAACACAAGATACAATAGACCTGAAAGACAAACAGTTCTTGTGACAAGAGAACTCAGCAGGTATGGTATCCATATAGCAGCCCTGAGTGAAACTAGGATGGGAAATAAAGGCCAGGTTACTGAAGTCAGAGCTGGATACACATTTTTCTGGAGGGATCACAGTGAAAGGGAACACTATGGAGCTGAGGTATGTTTTGCAATCAAAACTGTTTTGCAATCAAAACTAATCTAGTCAACATTCTTGAATGCCTACCAAAAGGAGCATAATAATCTGAATGACAGCCTTATGACAATGAGATTACCACTTCCAGGAAAACGCCATGCCACCATCCTTGGTGCCTATGCTTCCACCATGATGAACACTGATGAAGTTAAAGAAAAATTTTATGAAGACCTGGAGACCCTCATCATCAATGTACCCAAAGAGGACAATGGAAGGGTGAATAAGCATATACATTAGTTTCATGTTACATTAAGCATTTAGGATTTTTGTTTATTTTGTTTTGTTTGTTTTTTCTAATGGAAAAATATTTTTTTCACAGGCAGAAAGAGCCAAAACATAATTTTTACCTTTTCTTGTGTTTTGAATTTTAATGAGTCGGTTGGATGCTTTTTTTTTTGAGAAACAATTTAGTGAAACTACTTGGGGTTTTAATATGACCACATGAAAAGCCATTATATCTGACTGATAGAATTCCCATCTTCCAAAATTCAAGTTCTCCCTCCTCCATGAAGATTTTCTTGATCCTCTAAAATTCATATAATCTCTCTTTTCTGAATAACCATGGCATTTTGTTTTGAACTCTCTTTGTCACCAATTATGCTATGTATCATAGCCATTTGATTATCTTATTCTCCCTAACTTGATTGAAAGCTCCTTGAGGGCAAAGTTACTTATACAACCTTAAAGCTAGGAGGGTTTCAAACATATTCCACTCTGTACTTCTTATTTTACAGATGAAGAAACCTCAGATGAAAGAGAGATGAAGTAAATTGTTCGTGTCCCCACACCTATTAATGAATTATAATTTGAATCCAGATCCTTAGTGTTTTACTCAATTCTGAATATCCAGCCACTAAGTGATTAATAAATATTTGTTGTATTGAATTGAATGCCACTAAGTGATTAATAAATATTTGTTGAATTCAATTGAATGCAAGTGGTCCTGTCATTTCATCCCTGCGAGGTCATTGCTCAGCAACCATCTCTTTGAAATGTAAACATTCTACATTCTACAGGCACAGCAGTTGCAGCTACTTAATGAGATGCGCAAACCCTTCCCAGGATCGGTCTTAGATTTTCATTTTTCTACTTTGCCTGATAGGGTAAGAACTTCTCACTTCATTTATCTTCTACATATAGCATAATACTTTATATCTTACATTAAAGCCTTTATTGAATTTTTAAAATTACCTTAGAAATAGTTAAAAATAAGAGACATATAGCCATCTAAATCACAGGATTTGATCTTCAAGCAGCGTCCTGATTTTCTAGTTCTTATAAATGTAGAATCATACTATTGTATTCTTGACATTATACTTCAAAGGCTCTGAATTATATCGGGATTTTTCTGATACATTTCTTTGTCACCTTCTTTTCTTTTAAGAGTGATACTGAGACTCGGGTCAGCGTAGCCATGGCAACCCGTGTCCTCTCGGCCTGTGTCCGCTGCCCCCGGAGCCCCCGCTCGCCTTGCTTCGGAGTCTGGGTTCGGCCAGTCCGCGGTTTAAGGGGCGGCGATGGCGATGGGGTTTAGGGGGCCCGATGGTTGGCAGGGTGGCAGAGAAGGCAGGCAGAGGCTGTTTCAAGAATATCACCAAAGTTGAGCCACCGATATAGTGACATGCCCCCTCTGACACTGGAGAGCATTTAGGACTGTGTCCTCTGTGTCTTCAAACTATATGATTAGATTGACTCAGAAAAGCTTTCAGTCTCTTTCCATTTCATGAAAGACCTGGGGTTGGATAGTTTGGACCAAGTAAAAATTATAATGACCATGGAAGATGAATTTGGGTTTTAAATTCCTGACACAGATGCCAAAAAATTAATGTATCCACAAGAGATTGTAGATTACCTTGCAGATAAGAAAGATGAGTACCAATAAACTATTTTTTTTAATTTTAAAGAACTCGGATGATCCCAACTAGTGTCTGAATGTGAGAACTCATTAAGATACCGTTGCTGCTTTTGCCAGACTATTTCTGTTGGAACTATATAAGTTGTCTAAATATGTGTTGACCTTTAAAAATAAACATACAAAATAAAAAAAAAAAGAAAGTGATACTCTGTTTCTCCCTATTAGCTCAAGAATTGCCATTAAGCTTCACACTCAAGACAAAGTACCAATTTAGACTATATAATTCCCAGATAGGATTATATATTTCTCCCTTCTCATCCAGCAACTTTTACATGACTGGCAAGATTTTGTTATGAAGAACTTATTAACTAGAGCAAAGATATAAATGACTAATGCAATTCCTTTCAGGTATCACTTGTTTTAGTTACAGAAGTCTACCCTAATTTAAGAAGAACCTTCTGTTTTGGATAGAAATTCTGAGGGTCTTTTTTCTTTTCTCAGATTGATTCTTTTATGAAGGCGAAATAGTCTATCTTTTTCCTTACTTCTTACCTAACCTTTTTTACTGAATATGTGTTGTCTCAGGCAAAGTGAGAGCTGCAAAAGACCTTAGTTTACAAGGCCAAGGTCTCCCAGTGCATCTTCAGTCATCTCACCATCCTGATCTATGTTTTATCAGTAAACTCTGATGACTCTGGAAGAGAGAGTGAGGTTGATGACTTAAATCTAATTTACTTGGAAGTCAACACTCTCCTGACATCACTGGTCCTCTTAAGAACAAAGAATGAACAACAATCAAGGCCTATAATTCAATTGTGTGGGTTAATATAATAATTTAACATATAAGATTCACAAATTATTCATATTATATTTTATATGTAGGTGGCTAGATGGCACAATATACATATATATATATATATATATATATATATATATATATATATATATGTACATATATAAATATATGTATAGACATATATAAGCGTATATATAAACACAAGTTACTATAAGTCACAATCTATTTATTGTGTTTTGATTACCTCTTTAGAAACAAAGCCCACCTTCAGGTATCACAGTAATTTAAGCGGGCAACTCCTATGAGAACTTGCTAAATAGAGAGAAAGAGACTGCAGTAGAACCTATCTGAAGGTATTAATATTGATTCTAGGTGGACCTTGTGATCACCTCATCAGTGACACATATATTGGCTCGTTGCAGAACCAGATGCTTCCATTTATGCTGGCATGGAAGATCCTCATCAGTTTGTAAGCCAATCAGATTCAGGAAAGTCTGTTGCTAACGGAAGCAAAGGACAACATGAGACTATGATACCAAAAGTCGGGCATCCATCATTTCACCCATCTTGGAAAAATCGTGCAGTGATGGGTCAGGTACTCTGTTTTTTTTTTCCATCTAGTTTCCTAGCCTTTCCTTCCTAATACTGTGCAGTAGTTTTCCACAAACTTGTTTGGGGTTTTAGTCTATGCTCTCATTGAAACAGAAAAAAAAATGTTCTGTTGGATCTCCATGTTGGATGTCCATCTCCCCATAACTAAAGCAACTGTGACTTCCACAACTCCTTTTCTTCAAACCTTCTTGTAAAAGTCATTAGAATTAAGATTCTTTGAATCCTTGCTCAGATATGATCTTTGATTTTATTACTAACAACCCTGAAACAATTAATAATGAAACATTTTCTTCCAATGAAAATTAAAACAGAATTTTAATTTTTTAATTTGAATTTAATACTTATGATGTGTTATGTGACAGCCTCTAACTATAGAGATAGCCAGTTAATATAGACTCATTCACTTCATCAATATATTTTTAAGCTAATATTCTAAATGGAATGACTAGAATTCTACAATAAAATGTCCTCTTAGAAAAGAGGCAAGGAAATAAAGGGTAAAAAGTCTGAAACTGTTCTCTCTATTTCTCATCATTTTTTTTACATTTTTTTGCAAGGGAATGGGGTTAAGTGGCTTGCCCAAGGCCATACAACTAGGTAATCTTTAAGTGTCTGAAGTCTAATTTGAACTCAGGTCCTCCTGTCTCCAAGACCAATGCTCTATTCACTATACCTCTAAGCTGCCCCCAACAAACAAAATTACTTTTCAGAATTCTTTAAAACCATTAAAACATCTTAGGTGACTTCAAATTTGCAACATATATTATTAATTCCAATATAATAAAACAACAATTAAGAATACCACACAAATTACTACCTTGTACAAGCAATCCTTCCATTAGTACATTATTCATGAACCCACAGAGCTATCCCAGAAGGGGTCATAATTTTTGATATTTTACTTACTGCGCTTGAAAGACAATCACATGTTATTCCTAAGTTACAGCAATGCAGTATTTAAATATCATATATTCACAAGAGCTAACTAAACATTGCAAATATAATCCCTTTGCAGTTACAAAAGAATTTGACATAACTGAGAAATACACCTTACTCATCAATACGTTATCTGACAGTGGGACTACACAATTGCTATTTGTTCAGAGCCCCCACATCAGCTGTCTACAGTTACCAAGAGCAAAGTTCACATTCTTAACTTCTTTAAAATTGAACATAACATTGTTAATTTACATCAAACATAAAATTCTTAATTAAACACTTCATTTCCCTTAGAACACGAGCAATATGTCTCCACTGCTATCTTTAAACTTTTATCTCCCAGACCTCTTTACCCAGATCCTCGAAGGATCCAATCTCATACACATGATAAATTTAAAACCCCAATGCAATTATAACTAAACTTCTAACAGTTTAGTTTGATAAAAGCTTTCGAGTACTTTATACAGAGAATCCAGTATTCACATTCCAGAAACTCCATCCAAAATAAAAATGTAATGAACTAGAGTTTTGTCCCAAAAGAAATCAGTAAATTTCCCTGATAACATAGGTTTTCTTCTTAGTTTTATGTATGTGTGTGTATATATGTAGATGAATACATACACACACACACATATTTTCTTCTTAGTTAACCTAATACCACTTTCCTTTAACTCAAAGGTGTTTTGATACAGTTTTTAATTCCTCCCATTCTGTACAAAATCTGTCAGAATGTAACAAAACTAATAACTTTCTTTTAAAACCCTCACAGTGATTACCAAAACTCCAGTTCAGAAACATGGTGAGAGTCATCACTCTTAGGCCATATAACCAGAGCAGAGACATTCATTAAATATTATGTCCTTTCAATAAATGTAACTCCTAACCCATGGATTTTATATTCCCTTCCTTTCCCAATCATATATCTGGCCTGCGGTGGGGTCTCTTTCCTTTTAAGGCTTCAGTACTTGATATCTCATGCCCACCCCCATGGCTGGGTGAGGCACACCTCAGCCAGATTTAGTTTAGAGTTCAAGTCTTAACCAGTTGGCAGATAGGATCAAGGCTGCCTTGCCTTCAGTCTACCACACCCTTCCCCCAATCCAGGGAGAAAATAAGGAATTTTTCCCAAACAGTCATAAGAATAAGGAATCTTCCCTACTATAACTTCTCAATCTTTTCTTAAAAGTTCTTTCTCTCTTCTAACCTGTCCTCAAACCACAGTTTTTTTCTCTTTAACTCAACCCACCAGGACATCTACCACCTCAGTGAGCCAGTGGCTGCCTTGCTCCTCAAGTGTGGAGGCAGCCATTGCATTAAAGATTTTGGGGAAATTCCTGGCGAGGGAACCCCAAATCTCCCTCCTTTAGGACACCCTATTATTCTCTGGCCTCTCCTTCAGGATAAATCTCCCAACTGGAGGACTTCTCAGCCAGTTCAGGGTGGTTTTGACCACTGATGCCACCCTTGAAATCACTTGTTTATGTCCCTTCTACTACAAGACATTTTGTTTTTGTTTTTTGTTTGTTTTATTTTAGGGGTTTTTTTTTGCAAGCAAATGGGGTAGTTTCTGTTTTTTTGCCAAGAAAACTCCAAGGATAAAATCCATGAGGTAAAATAGTGTTGGACAAGTCTAAGTGACAACAGCAGCAGCAGCAGCAGCAATATAAAATAGCACTGAATTTTTTCTAAGAACCTGCGATAACCAATGTCAGGAGTACCTGAGTTCAAATCCACCCTCAGATAATTTATTACCTACCTGTGTGGCCTTGGGCAAGCCACTTAAGCCCATTGCCTTGCGAGAGAGAGAGAGAGAGAGAGAGAGAGAGAGAGAGAGAGCTTTATAAAATGGCATAACTCTCAAGATAGGAGTGATGGGGCCATTATGATCAGTTTTCTGGGCATAGTTCTCTATTGCTCTTCAGAATGAATGGATCAGTTTACAACTCCACCAACAGGGTATTAATGTCCTAATCTTCCCACAATGTCTCCAACAATGATCTTTTCCCTTTTTCTCATTTTAGTCAGTTTGATTGTGAGGTGGTTCCTCATAGTTGTTTTAATTTCCATTTCTAAATGAGATGAATTTTGCAAAGTACTTAGCTCAGAGCCTTGCTCTTACTAAATACTAAGAAATGTCTGTTCCCCCATTTTTATTTGCTTTTTAAATATTAATGCCAGAATCATAATCATTCTCTTCCTACCCCTCAGTACAAAACCATTGAAAAACTCCAGAAATCTTTTCAAAAAGTTGAAACAATTAAAGAGAAGGCAAATAAAAAGGTGACCAATTTGAAAACAACATTAAACTACACTGAGCCAGAAGCCAGAGAGGACAAAGAAAGTGCCTATCAGAAGCTGGAAGCTCTTACTAATGAGCTATATACAGTAAACAGAGAAATTGAAGCAGTAGTAAAACGAGCAAAAGAGGTACTTTTCCCCCCGACATTCAAAAAAGAGCCTTTCTATTAAAGTAATGTCTAAAGAAGTAGTCACAATTTAGCATTGTGATTAAAAAACAGTTTCTCATATTTGTTGCTTAGGGAATTATAGTCTCATTCAATTACTGTGGAAATCTTTATTTTTCAAGGATTGATTTTCTGTCATATGATGGTTTACTAGAAAACTGTTCTTTCTTCATTTTAAAAAGTCTCCATAAGATATTGTATCTTTAGATATGTTCCTTAATACCTAATTCAAAATTTATTAGACAGCTACTGACAATAGTCAGTACCAATAGTTTTTACTTGAGTAAATACAAAAGCAATGAAATTAAGTACATTTTATATTAAAATATATCATGATACTCAGTACTCTTCCTATGCACTCATTATGCCTAGTATTATTCAATTCAACAAACATTAATCAACTACTCATATGGTCACACTGCATTTTACTAGGAGGATATAAGGCAGCTGGGTGGCCGAGAGAGTTCTGAGCGTGAAGTCAGGACTTATCTCCTGAGCTCAAATCTGGCCCCAGATACTTATTAGCTAGCTAAGCAAGTCACTTAAGCCTGTTTCTCTCAATTCCTTATCTGTAAAATAAGCTGGAGTAGGAAATGGAAATCCCAGATGGTGTCATGAAGAGTTGGATATGACTAAAATGACTGAACAACAGTGGGGCATAGCATGTAGATAGATGAGCAAATATAAGGCAATTTGAAGGGGAAGTGTGCATTAACAAATGGGTTTTGTTAGAGAAAGGGTTTTGTAAGAGAGATACAAAAAGGAACTTGAAGATTTTTGAGAAAAGGAGTGATAGAGATAGTGATAGCCTTAGGAAGACTTATTTTGTGAACTATGTCAAGGATAGATTGGAAGAGGCAACAAATGGAAGCCAGGAAACTAATTAAGACACTCTTACAGTATTGGAGATGATGAGGTTAGTGGTTGAATGAATATAGACAGGAGGATGCAAAACAAATTTTGAGGCTAGACTCAACAAAACTTGGCAAAGGACTGGAATTCAATTGCTTTTGTTTCATACAGTTCCTTCTAGATTGTACACTCCATGAGGAGTTTCTATACAGGGGTTCCAAAAGTCTGAATAGCTTTGAGATTTTGCAACTTATTCTCAGCAGTGCAATGCAAGACAATGCCAAAGCACTTGTGATGAAAAAAATGCTATTTACCTCCAGAGAAAGAACTTTATGGTATCTGAATGCAGATCAAAGCATACTGGTTTTTTTATGTTTTTTTGCAAGGAAAATGGGGTTAAGTGACTTGCCCAAGGCCACACAGCTTGGTAATTATTAAATATCTGAGACTGGATTTGAACCCAGGCACTCCTGACTCCAAGGCCAGTGCTTTATCCACTACACCACCTAGCTGACCCAAAAGCATACTATTTTCCACCTTATTTTTTTCATGTTTTTTTGCCCCTTTGGGTATGTGTTTTTATTTACAACATTACCAATATGGTAATATGTTTTGCCTCATTGAACATTTATGAGCATATATATCAAGTTGCTTATCATCTCATGGAGGGAAGAGTTAAGGGAAGAAGGGAGGGGGTAAATGAATGTAAAATATTGCCCTTATATGTAACTAGGAAAAATGTAGTTTTAAAAGATAATCTTTTTATATTATTTTTATTATTAAAACTTAAAACTACCATAAGTCTTTTTAAGAGACTATATTTACTATAGTAAAAATTCTACTATTGGGCATAGAGTAAAGATGCCTAATGAATTTTGAATTAGATATTATGAAATATGTGTGTGTGTATATATATATATATATATATATTATATATAATATATATATATATATATATATATATATATGCAATATCATTTTAAGGAGACTTAATATCAGAAAAGAACACTTTTTGAGGAACTTGGTTAAATGCTGGTTTGATGTTCTATGTTACCATTGTTCATAAAAAAAAGTATCTCTCTTGTGGAGTTGTCTTAAATGAATGTTAAAAATCCTGTGCCAATGATGCCAGGAACATACTGGAGAACGAAATGTCAAACCTCCTGTTTTTTTTTTTGCCAAGAAAACTCCAAGGATAAAATCCATGAGGTTAAATAGTGTTGGACAAGACTAAGTGACAACAACAGCAGCAGCAGCAGCAATATAAAATAGCACTGAATTTTTTTCTAAGAACCTGCAATAACCAATGTCAGAATGCTGCAAAGAGTCTCTAGAAAGTATTTAAGATTGATTTATAATAATCATTTAAGGAAAATAAATAATAACTGCAACCTAATATATGTTCTTCTTTTGTGAGGCTCAAGCTCTCTGAGAGGAATATTTGATTATCTGTTCTCTACTACAAATATTCGTCATTACAATTTTAAATCTTGAAAACTGATAACTTTAGGGAAATATATTTGAGGATTGAAATTTTTCTATCACCAAGTATCATGTGATAAATTCATGTTTATCCAATGATTATTTGAATGATAGTAGAATATTTTTCATTGTATATTAGTTTCATTAACTTTGACTTAAGAAAAAGATAATATAATTGAGAGTTTATTAATTGCTCTTCCCCTTATTTGCCATTAGGGGGCGACCTTGTAATAAAGGAAAAATATGTCTTAGCAAGTTAGCAGACAAATGGAAACCTAGGTCATAACGATGTTAGTAAGAATAATCATGAACTATGATTTGGATAAATTTCCAATTAAATATCTCTGGGCGTCAGTTTTCTCAAACATTCTCTCATTCTACTCTACCCCCAGAGTCCTCCCCAGTTTTAAATCCTATAATCCTCTGGAATTAAATAGTATCTGCCTCGTTCCAAAATAATAAGAAATAGTCTTTGGGTGACCCACTGTGGCTTATAGTCATTGCAAAACTTTTACTGGAAGTTAGACAAATTTTTCTCAGTGCTTTTACATAAACTTTCATGGTCCCTCTGCTCCATAGATCTATCTGGGTAGATACATTAATGTGTAAGTTAAATTACCCAGAATTTATTGTGCTAATGATGTGTCAGTCACTATGCTTAACATGGGGAACTTCAAGAAAGGCAAAAGACATGTCCTTACCCTCAAGCAGCTTACATCCTAATGTGGGAGGCAACAAGCAAACAATTATGTGCACAATTCAATCTTTTATCTCAGATAGTAATGGTAGGACTGTTTTTGAGAGGGATCCTTAGAAATGTGTCCTTCCTTAACAGGGAATATTTGAAAAACTATTGTGGGATTGTAAATTTTTAGTTCTATCCATAAGGCTGGTATTAAAGGCTCACATACTTGCAATTTCTCTTTTCAGTCTCCTTTTGACCCACCCCTTGAAGCAGGCTCTTCTCCAAACTCCATGCTGTACTTCAAAAGGGGAGCTAACTCAGTTCATACTGACTTTGCAGACCTGCTGGTGAAAAACAAGACTCTTCAAACAGAGGTGTGTGGATCATTTACAAACAGAATTTTCAGGGAAAATTATTCCTCAATAAATGTGGGAAAAAATCAAGCTGATTACAATTTCCTAACAATTTTTTGTACTATGCTATTGGGAGTATACCTTCTCACCATGGTTTTCATAAGACCTAAATCTCTCCAAAGAGAAGCTTTGAATTTTGTGAATAGTGAGGTGGTCTTCAGGTAGAATGACATATCCTAAAGAAGGAACAAGTGGCTTCTTGGCAGGCATGAACCAAATAAAAACAACTGACAATTATGTAGACCTTTAATTTTTTTAGGTGTTCCAAAGAGTTTAAGGTCTAAAACTGCACTAAGACTTTTGGAATATCCTGAGTGGAACATTATATAGGCCTACTACAACTTTATCATGTAAATACTATAACACCCTTTGAAACATTAGGAAACTAAGGTAAGTGATTGACCAACGATGTCACAATTGGTGTGTGTTAGAGATGTCAATTGAACTAACTTTCTGTCCCCGTACCCAGCACTAATCAGTCATATTAGGCTGTCTTTCCTCACCAGCCTGAGGAAAATAACCAACTGAATTTGAGATAATCCCATGAACTAGAAAGTATGAATACTCACTTCTAAATTTTAACTGTATATCAAACATCTACTTCTATCAGTGAATGATTTATTAGGTGAAATAGTAATATCAACAGATAGAAAAAACAACAAAGAAGCTTTTCTAGGAAATATTGTGCCTCTTGTTTCCTGTTATAGAAAGGGGGGGGAGTTGAAATTAATTATTAACTTCAATTTGCAAAAATATAATCTGACACCTGGGCTCATATTCCAAGGAGATCAAAGACAGAAAAAGCAGCTAGGTGATGCACTGGATGGATTGCATGGCTTAGAGTTCAAATAATAAGTGCTTGAGGCTAATTTTAACAATACATACAAAGTGAATGTGTTTATATATCATTGGAAAAATTTTTTAATTAAAAAAGAGACCTTTGAGATCAACAAAGTCTAAAACCTTAACTCCTTTTCCTTAGAGTTCTGAACCTAGAGAAAAACTCATCTTCCCCTAGTTCAAATCTGCCCTCAAATATTTAGTAACTGTGTAACTCTGGGTCACAACTCTATTTGCTTTTTCTGTACAATGAATTGGAGAAGGAAATGGCAAAACATATTTTTGTATATTTAGCAGGAAAATTGCAGATGGAGTCTTGAGGATTCAGACATGACTGATTGCTTGTTGATTCTGTTGTTCATCCTTCATTCCTTTGAAGAAGACCAAAGACATCAGGAGGGTGATGTCTTGACTTGCTAGTGAATTGATTTTAAGTGAGGCAGAGCAATACAAAGTCATTAACTCCAGAGTCATCACAGATCAGGGGGCAAGACATAGGTCAGGACTGGAGGAGATCTTGATCTTTTTAAACTTTGTCTGAGATAACATCAATTCAATAGCTAAATGTTAGAACAAGAACAAACACAAACAATAAATGTAAAAATATGCATTGTGGAACTTTTGTATGGTAATACAGAGCAGGAAATAAAATAGATATCTGACAATTGGAGAACGGCTCAATAGATTAGAAAGAAACAACAAATATGAAGATTTCATATCCACATGGGAAGACTTAAATGAACTGTTACAATATAAAGGAAACATATTTAGGAAAATAGTGCATATGATGACTTAGAATAATATAAACAAAGAACAATAAAATTGAATGTTGTGTAATTACAATGACCCAGTTGAACCTCAAATAAAAATTGAGAATATGTCCTTCCTTTCTTTCTTTGCAGGGGGTGGAGGACTATGGGGGTACAATTTTGTAGACCTGGTTGATAACATTATTTGTTTTGTGGAACTGCTTTTCTTTTTCTTTTTTTAATAGTTGCTACTAGGAAATGTTCAATGAAGGTAGGAAAAGATAATAATAAATTAAAAAGTAATTTTCAAAATTTTTATTTTTATTTTTTATTTTATTTTTTGAAAGGAAATGGGGTTAAGTGGATTTCCCAAGACCACACAGCTAGGTAATTATTAAGTGTCTGAGGCCAGATTTGAACTCAGGTACTCCTGACTACAGGGCTGGTGCTCTATCCAATGCGTCACCTAGATGCCCTGTTTATTTTTTTTTCTTTTATAATATTAAAAGTTTTAAGACATCTTTTTGAGACTCAAAAGAATGATGATGAATGAAGCAACCAAGGTCTGCAATATACAGGTATTCATAGAAATACTTTAATACCTTAAAAGTGTATTTGGCCATTTTTATTTTTGGTCTGTTTCCAGGGAGATCTAAATTTAAATCCTGCCTTAGACACTTATCTAGCTGTGTGACCTTGGGCAAGGTTCTTAATCTTTTCTCTGTTTCAGTTTCTTAGTCTATAAAAATACAGGTAATAAAAGTCCTTACTTCACAGGGTTTTTGGGAAGATCAAATGAAATAACATAGTAAAACTCTTTGCAAACCTTAAATGCTATACATAATATTAGCTACTATTGCTGCCACTTTCAGCTGTCAACCAGATGGCAAATTCTTGAGATATTATTGCCCAACTCTTCCTAGGATCTCATCTTACCAGGCACATGCATGTGATCCTACTTTTCCCTTCTCACCAATCCAAAATCAGTAGTAATAAGCAATTCTCTTTGTATCTTTATGCTATTTACCTTTAAAAATATTACTTTATTAGCTTGGATAGGTAATAATTCATTATATTGTTTCATTGTATTAATTATCCAATTCCTTTTAAATATAACTTGAAAAAGGACAGTAATTGGACAGCTAGGTGGTCCAGTGGATAGTGCACTGACCCTGAAGTCAGGAGGACATGAGTTCAAATCCAACCTTAGACACTTAATAATTACCTCTCTGTGGGACCTTGAGCAAGTCACTCAACTCCATTGCCTTGCAATAACCAAAAAAAAAAAGAAAAGAAAAAGGATACTAAGTACCATGGACCAGTTATGTAAGAGAGAAGTGATTGTTACATGCAAAATTTTTCTTTAAAAATCATTGATGTCATTTTCTGGAAAGCATGATAAAAAGAGGCAAAAGATAATGTTTCTTAGCCTCAATTTTCTTATAAGCAAAATGATGAATTTGGACTTATCTCAAAAAAAAATTTTCCAAATTTATGAAAAGATAGTTTTCAACATTCATTTTTGTAAAATTTTTCTCTCCCCACGCTAACATGGGAAGTAATCTGATATAGGTATTACATGCACAATCATGTTACACATATTTCCATATTAGTCATGCTATGAAAGAACAATCAGAACAAAAGGAAAACCATGAGAAGTAAAAAACAAATTGAAAACCCTGAAAATATTTTTAATATGCGTTTGGATCACCTACCACCCCTTAGACCCAGAAACCACCTGACCCTATGTTCTGGGACAGGCCATCCAATCCCAGCACCTTGCAAGAAGTAAAAAAGAAAATGTGTTATATCTGACCACTCTCCCCCCATGGTCCATCTTCTCCTCCATCACTCACATTCTCCCGTTCCCCCTGTCCCCCCCTTCTTACTCCAGATGTCTATACCCCATTGGGTATATATGCTGTTTCCTCTCCTAGCCACCTCTGATGAAAGCGAAGATTCCCTCATTCCGCCTTGCCTTCCCCCCCCTTCCATAGTATTGCACTAGCCTCATTGTAATAAAGAAAAATCTTATTATATGAAATATCTTGGCCTATTCCCCCTTTCCTTTTTCTTTCTCACATTACATTTCCCTTTTTTCTATTGACTCGATTTTCTAGCATATTTTATCGTCAAATTCAGCTTTCTCCTGTGCTTCAACTATAAAAGCTTCTTCTACCTGCTCTATTAACTGAGAAGGTTCATATGAGTAGTATCAGTGTCTTTTTTCTATGCAGGAATACATGCAGTTTAATCATCATTAAGTCCCTCATATTTTCCCCTTCTCCTCCAATTTCTGTGCTTCACCTGTGTCCTGTATTTGAAGACCAAACCTTCTGTTCAACTCTGGCCATTCCAACAGGAACACTTGAAATTCCCCTGGTTCATTGAAAGTCCATCTTTTTCCCTGGAAGAGGACATTCATTTTTGCTGGGTAGTTGATTCTCGGTTGCATTCCAAGCTCTTTTGCTTCCGGTATATTATATTTATTATATTCCAAGCACTATGAGTTTTTTTTTCTTTTAGGTTTTTGCAAGGCAAATGGGATTAAGTGGCTTCCCAAGGCCACACGGCTAGGTCATTATTAAGTGTTTGAGATGGGATTTGAATCCAGGTACTCCTGACTCCAGGGCCAATGCTTTATCCATTGTGCCACTTAGCCTCCCCCACTATGAGCTTTTAATCTAGTTGCTGCTAAGTCCTGTGTGTTCCTCACTGCAGCTCCACGATATTTGAATTGTGTCCTTCTGGCTGCTTGTAATATTTTCTCTTTGACTTTGGAGTTAAGGAATTTGGCTATAATATTCCTTGGGGTTGGTTTTTGGGGATCTCATTCTCAGGGAGGGATAGGTGGATTCTCTCCATTTCTATTTTTGCCCTCTGCTTCTAGGATATCAGGGCAATTCTCCTGTAGCAATACTTTGAAAATGATGTCAAGGCTCTTTTCCTGATTATGACTTTCAGGTATTGCAATAATTTTTAAATTATCTTTCCTCAGTCTGCTTTCCTTATCAGTCATTTTTTTCAATGACATGTTTCACATTTTCTTCTAATTTTACTTTTTTATGGTTTTGAAGCAATGAGTCCTTATTTCTCGTAAATTCATCAATCTCCCTGAGTTCTATTCTTTGTCTGAAGGATTTGTTTTCCTCAGAGAGTTTTCTTATCTCTTTTTCCATCTGGTCAGTTTTGCTTTTTAAAGCATTCTTCTCCTCAATAATTTTTTGAACTGTATTATCCATTTGACCTCAGCTGGTTTTTAGCATGCTATTTTCTTCAGCATTTTTTTTAGATTTCCTTGACTAAGCTGCTGACTTCATTTTCATGTTTTTCCTGCATCTCTCTCATTTCTTTTCTCAGTTTTTCTTCTAACTCCCTCATTTGATTTTCAAAGTCTTCTTTGGGCACTATCATAGCCTGATCCCAATTTATGTTTTGCTTGGAGTCTTTAGATGCAGGATCTTGTGATTCTTCATCTTCAGACTGAGTATTTTCATCCTCTTTGGGATCATAGATAATGTATTTCTCTAAGGTGTTCCTCTTTTTACTATGCTTGCTCATGTTCCCAGCTTAAGCCTGTTTTGGGGGTGCTTCCTGAGCTTTTGGGACACTCCCACAAGGGTTTCACTGTGTGAGGCTCTGTCCTCCCTCCTGGTCTGTGAATGAACATATGTGACCCCCTCTGCTACGGGGCTGAGGTGGAGGGGGTCCCTGCTGCTCTATGGGGGGGCCTAGACTGTGATTAGCATCTGCATGTGTTCAGTGCCCCAGATTCCTGTTCCAGGGACAGAGCTCTGCAGTCTCTCTCTTCACTCCCCTCCCTAGGTTCAATGGGCTCATGCCCTGGGGGCTCCTGCTTACCTGCTCCACCTGATTCTGTTTCCTGGATCTGGGCTGTGGTGGCCAGTCTGCTTGCTGTGTGCCCTTAGGGCTGGGCTTCAAGTGCTTGCTCTGGCAGATGTACCCCTGCTGTTCCCCCAGTTTGTGACTGGTGCTCCTCAGGGAATAGGTCAGGAAACTCCCCCACTACTGGGAGAACAGGCTCCCAGAGTCCTGGGACTGCCCCTGGGAGACTCAAGTTCTGTTGTTCTGGTGGGCCACCCCTCTGGCGGGCTGTCCCACCAACCCCGGGGAGCTGAGACTTTCTGCTCTTTTCCAGGTTACCTGGAGAAGGAGAACTGCTCACTGGGTCCCTCTGTGGGTTTTGTCTCTTGAAAATTTAGTTAAAGTCCTTAGTTTCCAAGATTTATAAGAGCACATCTAAGACATGATCCACTCTATCACCATCTTGGCTCTGCCCCTCTTTACTAGACTTCTTAAGATGGAATAAGATATCCTCCTCTTTCTTTCCCTGGATACATCTAAAGAAATAAAAATCTGTGGCTCAAAGAACCTAGTCCTTAGGTCACTTTTCTTGTTAGGTATTACAATGCTTTTAATTGATGCAATTTCTTCCAGTAACAAAGTGTTCCTGAACTTTTACTTGTTATAAAGAAAATGTTCTTTTACAATTTTTAAATTAAAAGTAAAAGCAAATTTGTCTTTCTCTTCCTGTAACTCGTTCTCAAGATCACACTCAGTCTAATAAAGAAATTTGAACTGAAAAATTAGATTAAGGTTTCATAGTTAAGAGCCAACTAAATGCAGTGGTAGCTCAATTTTCCTTCATTTAGAGGACTTTCTTTGCTTGCTCAGACACAAGGAAGCAGAGATTTCAAAATTTTCCCCAGGGATGAGAAAAGAAAAGTAAAGAATGAAGGAAAAGAAAGATGCGTCTGAGGAGAGAGGTACAGGAAATTCAGGGCTGGTTAATAATGATGAACATGAACCCAATCATGTCAGATTTAGGAAGGTGACTATTTCCTTAATTGTTGGGTTCAAAGCTCATAGTTATCGTTACCCAGAATGAAAGTAAATCCATAACTTGTGACCATAGCAGGTGATAGCATGACTGGCTTAATTTATAAAGTTTCCATTGTGGAAGTCATCTGTAAGTATACTATCAATATTCTTTTCTCTATAAATAGAGATCATGACATAGTGTACATGGATGTAAACTCACTATATTTAGGGATTTCTTTAATCTTTGTATCCATAACCAAGAGCCTGGTTCTTAGTAAATACTTTTTGATTGATTTCTTGGCCATAAAGTAAAAAAAAAAGATCCCTGTGTCGTCCCTACTTTGAAATCAACCAGTCGTGTGACCTTGGGTGTCCCTCTCTAAGACTGAACAGGAAAAGAAGGTATTGATCTTCATTGAAAGATGAGATTTCTTGCTGTGAGTTCCTTATACCAATGAACTCAGAGTTCTGGCAAAAAAAAGAATCTAAGTGATAATCTCCTAGATATATATTAACTACCCTCCTCATGGTAATGGAATCTGTTCTAGAATTTACAAAGGAGGGTATAGCTAAAGAACTAGCTGTCTGTGATCTTGAATGAAGCACTTCCTAGATTGGATTAGATATCTCTTTGCTAAGAAAACCCCAAATGGGCTCAACCACAGTTGTAACAAGATGGAAATATGACTCAGCAATAGCACCACTTAGAAAATTAGTGTTAAATGGCACTTAAAACTTCTAGAATTGGAGTCCATAACTTCTAATGTGATGAAGTAATGTTGAAAAGATACCACTGGCTATCCTGAGACACAGGATAGGGAGAGGAAAAAAAGAAAAATGGAAAACATTGAAAGGGAGAGGAGAAAGAAAACAGTGAGAAGTTCTTGGAGTGGAGCGGGGAAGTACTTTCCTAGGATGATAGATACTCTGAGGCATCTGATATAAATGGTAGCTACAGTTTTAGAACAACTCAGGGATGAGGGAATGTCGACTACAGGGATACTTTTGCTCTTTTATTTCTATTTATTTTGCAGAAGCAGCACAAAATAGCTAGGAATTAAGCCATCCTACCAGTGAGAAAGAGACAGCTAGATGATTCAGTGAATAGAGCAATGGTTTGGAGTCAGGAAGACCTGAGTTCAAACCTGATCTCAGACACTCATTAGTTGTGTGACCCAGGGCAAGGCACTGTTTGCCTTGATCCACTGGAGAAAGAAATGGCAAAGTACTCCGGTGTCTTTCCCAAGAAAACCCCAGTCTCAAAGAGTTGTCAGTACAGAACTGCTTCCCAGGGTTTTACGAGGATCAAATGAGATGATAACTATAAAGTGTTTAGCACAGCCACAAAGTAAGAGGAATATAAATGGTATCTTAATTATTATTAGAGCAAAGTAGCACATATGCCCTTTTCTTTCTTGTCTATTACAGAAGAAAATGTCCTTAAAATATGGAACTATTTATTTTGCATGTCCTATCATATGTGATCACAGCTTAAAAGATCAGACATTTTGTAGGAGAGTCCAGAAGGACAGAGTCAAGTTCAGTTCAAATCGGGAGTAGCATATTCAATCCGAGATGACACATTTTAGAAATGAATAGATGAGGTCGAGGTACCCCTAGATGATGGCAATCAGGATGGTAAGCTCATGCTATACAAGGAAAGTGACCTGGGGGAGGGGAATAGAGGAAATCATAATTCTCTTAAAGCCTTTGAAGAGTGACCGTTGGATTAAACTTGTTCTGATTGGCACCTAAACAGATAAAACTTGGAGCTATGGGTAGAAGTGAAAAATTGCAGATTTGGGCTTAATGCTAATATAAAACTACATTTATATAAAAAGCATTAATATAAAAATATAGAACAAATACTTAATAAGTAGAGTTAGCCAAAAGTATGATAAACTTAAAGGTCTTTAAACTGATGCTGGACGATGACTTGAAGGAGAAGTTGGAGAAAAGAATTCTTGGTCAAGTATAGATTGAACTAGATATGAACTTCCCAACTCCAAGATACTGTGGTTCAGTTAATTAAAGCTATAATTTTGAGAGCTTTTTAGTCCATAGTAGGTAGAAATAGATAGTAGAAATGGTAACATGAATAACTTCACTCATGAATTTGTATCTCATTGGTTGGCATGATTTTATTTTTATAATTTGATTATTTTTTTAATACAGGGAGGTTTCAATTTAGTTTATAAATATCAATATCCACTTTCTAGTCATTAATTTTTTAAAGTTCTCATTAAAGTTTATTTAAAGATTTCTATTATGAAGGTTAATACCGTCTTTATATTTTTCCTCTTCCTAAATAGGTAAGGAATCTTCAAAACAGGCTTCTCATGAAAGAATCCTCATTGAAAGAGATGAAATTTGAACTAGAAAAGTACAAAGAAAATTATATCAGACAGTCCTCCCAGAATCTGACCTTGAAAGATCATATCAGGGATCTAGAGGAGATCAATGCTTCAGCCTCCAGAATAAAGTCTTTGAAAAATATCAGTATTCAAAACCTTGAAAAAGGCAACTTGGACTTACGTGAAAGAGTGGCAGAACTTGAAAGCCATCTAAGGTAGGGTGTGTTTTCTAATTGCTATCCACATTGGGTGACATGGTGAAAAATTCACTTACAGGATGGAGGAGACTGGGCTCTTGGTCCTGCTACTGACTTGCTTGATGACCTTAGGCAAGTCACTTTAAATCTCTGAGACTCAGTTTCCTCACCTGTAATAGAAAAGATTGAACTTGTAAAGTCTAAAAGGTCTGTAAAATTGCTTTGATTCTACAGACATTTCATCATCAGCCCTGGAGTCAGGAGGAACTGAATTCCAATCAGTCCTTGAACACTTGATGCTTACTAGTGGTGGACAAGTCCACTTAACACTTATTGTCTTGCATCCAGGGCCATCTTCATTTTTCCACATCCATATCCAGCCACTGGATCCCAATCATAGCATTTAAATTAAGTCAAATTATGCATGGTTTTGGATTCAGCATTATGTAAAATGATTATTCCATTTCTTGATGAGTATTAGAGATGAAAGATTTGAAACTGTACCCTGGGCTCGGCTGTTAGGAAAAAAAAAAAGTACCACTAACCTTTTCTTGGTGTGTATGTATGTATGTATATATGTAGAAGGTATGGTGGGGTAAGGGAGTAGATTTCAGACCAGGTTACTTATAACAGAAAAACCTGAGGAAATCCCAGGAATTACAATCACAGTAAGGCTAAGGAGGAGGAAGTCTAGAAATGATTCTGTCCAAGTCAGTTACTTGAATTGTTTCAGCTTTCTATTTCTAATTCTATGGTGCTAATGTCCCACCATCCACCAGTCTGATTATTCCTCTGAGACTCCCATTTCTCACACTGTTTTGGAATGAAAATACTTAGGAACTTAAAATTGATTTGGGTACCAAACTAGAATCAAGAGATCAATATAAATTTAAGGATCAGTAGGTGGGAGAAAAGGATGACTCTTTCTGGTTGTCCAGATACTGTGAAAGGAGAGGAGCAAAGGACTGCTTAAAGGCAACAATCATTAGAATGACCCCCTTTGTGGCAGATCATCTCTAGAAGGTAAACCACAATTTCTAACAGCTTAACTTTTGCCTGAGTACAATGTCTGGAACTGGACAGTCCCTCTATGTGGCATGTTGAAGGCTTCCATACAAATTCTAAATGAAAAAAAAAAATAGAGGGGCAGCTAGGTGGTGCAGTGGCTAGAGCACAGGCTCTGGAGTCAGGAGTACCTGAGTTTAAATCCTGCCTCAGGCACTTAATAATTACCTAGCTCTGTGGTCTTGGGCAAATCACTTAACCCCCATTGCCTTGCAAAAACCTTTTAAAAATGTACAAGGTGAGTCACTATTCACCTTTTTTTTTCCAACAAGTGCTCAAGTAGTTTCTGTGTCTATATGTCAAATTACTATTTTCTTAGAAGTCTGTCAGTTTGAATGGGAAAGAAAATGAGCAGTAGAAGTTCTTGTAGAATAGACTCTGAGCGATAGATTTTTAAAGACAAGACAGCCATGCCCTAAAGTAGAAACCTTATTATTTTTCTTGGCATTTCTTGTGCTATTCGTAGCTTCTCTTCACAAATGGTTAATTTGACAACTGTTTAGATAGCAAAAAATCCACATTTCTCTCATGGAACATGGAACATTCTACTTTAAAGAAAAAAAAATATTCTACTTAGCATATAATAAATGTATAAGATTAGGACTTTTAATATCATCCACAGAATACAGCTTATTGAAAAAGAAAAGGCAGAACAAAAAGCAGCTGGTTTGGAAAAAAAGTTGGTGGATGCCAGACACAAAGTAGCCTCTTTTATGAATTTTGATATGGAAGGGCAAGATGATTCCCCAGAGGTTTTAGTGAAGCAGGTAAGAATATTCTACTCCAAATGAATTTATAGAAAGATAATAATTTTATTCCATATTTTTACTCCTGTCATATATCTAACGAACTGGTTTGGTCGAAAACTGAGCAATTGCCCAGTGACAATGAGTTCTCTTTTCCAATTGAAGAACAAGTAGCTGACATGTTCCTTACCATAATATGGAACCTTAGAATTTCTTCTGTGGCACCACGGGAATTAATCTGATATTTTGGGAGAAGGTAGTTGAAAAACTTCCCTAGGTATTCTCCCATCTCTCAGGCACCTTTGGAAATAGTAAAGTAGTGGTAAAGGGCATAATTCAAGGAGGGAGTGGGCTAGTGGAAGAAGCTCTGAGAATGAGAATATTTGAATTATAGTCTGTGTTTAACTACTAATATTAACTACCTTAGTAAAATCAATTTGCATTATACTGTTATCTAGAAAATTAGAATTTAAAATATACTTTCTTCATTGTTATAGGTTTTGCTATAAAGATAAATATTAGGTGAAAAATCACTTGTACAATTCAAACATTTTATTATTCTCTTCAGTGTTACTATTATTATTATTATTATTATTATTATATTATCATCATCATCACTATTATGAAGTAGCTTAGAGAACCAATTTAACAACAAAAATAGAGAAGCCGAGTGACATAGTGAATAGTGTTAAGGTCTAGAGTCAGGAAGATTCATTTCCCTGAGTACATATCCAGCTTTAGAACCTAAATGGTTGTGTGACCTTGAGCAAGTAATTGAACCTTATTTGTCTCTGTTTCCTCATCTGTAAAACGAGCTAGAGAAGGAAACACCAAACTACTAGAGTATCTTTGCCAAAAAATAACCCCCAAACCCAAACATGGTTACAAAGAGTCAGACATAATTGAAAACTTAAGTAACAAGAATTAGTTTTTCCTTACATCAAGACTAAATCAACTCCTTTGAAATTTTCATCTATAGGGGAACCGTCATATCCCTCTCACTCTTTTCTAGACTATTCTCTTTAATTAGGGGCCGCTAGATGGAAAAATGTTTAGAGTACTAGGCCTCAGATACTTACTGTGTGACTCTGGACAAATCACTTAACTTCTGTCTCAGGAACAAATGAGATAATGTTTGTAAAATGTATAGGACAGTGTCTGGCACATAATGAGAATATATAAACCTTAGGTTTATATCATTATCATTATTATTATTATTATTATTTTATACTCCTAATCCTCATGTGTCATAATCTTTCCTTCCTTCATTGTCCTGGTTGACTTCTTCTATCTATTCTGTACTTTATTGATCACATCATGTGACCCTCAAGAATTGAGCGCAATGTTCCAAATCTGACTTCATAGAGTGGAGCCTATCACCTGCTTCACAATTCCTTGTTTGCAATGTGCTGCAGATCACTCATACCCACCAATGCTTATCTCTATGACTCGGGGTCACAAGGCAGGACTTTACATTCTTCCCTATTATATTCCATCTGCTGAGATTCAATCTAATGTTTCAGCTTAAAAAATCTTTATGGCTCCAGACTCTTATCTAATATGACAGTGTTTTCTTCCAGCTTTATATAAGTCATTTGATTAAAAAAATATTAAGCGACAGGAAAGCAACTGGAGATCTTTGGGTTGCTTTTCTACAGATCTTTGTGTAACCCTTTCAAAAAAATTAAAGAGAATTATTTTGGGACATATTTTACTCTACTCTGCTAGTTTAAGGTCTCCTCAATAATAATATTGACAATAACAATAAAATAGTTTCCATTTATATAGTACTTTGAAAACATTGAACTCTTCAAAGTGATTTTACACTTATGTCATTTTATCATTACAGCAATGCTGTGAGGAAAGTAGTACAAGTATTCTTATTCTCATTTTACGGATAAGGAACAGTTTGATAGATAACAAAAAAAAATCCACAGCAGGTAAAATACGTCCTGAACTCAATACCCTTGGCTCCCCAACCCACTGATTTTTGCTCTGGGCCTCTGATTCATCCTCTCAAAAATCTAGGGATTAGATTAGATGATATCTAAGGTCATATCCAGTTATGAAAATGAAGACTCTGCTGTAGTTGTTCTCTCAAATGAGAGTCTGTGACCATATTTATATTCTTCTTTTATCTTAGTGCAATAGAATGACTGAAATCACTCAATTTGAAAGACATAGATTTAATGTTATTGTCATCTTTAGGACACTGAGGAAGCTATCATGGCCAAGAACTTGGAAAGAGAAAGCATTTTTCTGTCAGAGAAACTGAAGGTTTGGAACAGATGTCAACCTGATTTGCTTCACAAGGGAAAGCAAATGTCTACAACAGAACAAAACCCAGTCAGCCTCAACTGGGAAACTCAAACTACCCAGACACAGCACCAGAGTTTCATTAATGAACTTGCTACTCTTCTAAGCAACACCTTTATTACTGTACCAGCTACAGAGGAAGCTGTGAGAGAAAGGATACAAGAACTCAGTATGAATGAACAGTCTTGGAAATATGTGAGTATGTTGACAGAAAA